>NC_090436.1:13330591-13635002 GCF_031143425.1 Pleurodeles waltl | reverse complement strand
GTCCTCTTCGTTCTTGTAGAACACCAAGCTTCTTCCATCCAGTGGCAGCTTCCTTGCACCCTCAGCTGGCATTTCCTGGGCTCCTGCCCACTCTCGACACTGTTGCGACTCTTGGACTTGGTCCCCTTGTCTTACAGGTACTCAGGTGCGGAAATCCACTGTTGTTGCATTGCTGGTGTTGGTTTTCCTTGCAGAATCCCCCTATCATGACTTCTGTGCTCTCTGGGGGTTGTAGGTGCACTTTACACCTACCCTACAGCGTCTTGGGGTGGGCTATTTTTCTAACCCTCACTGTTTTCTTACAGTCCCAGCGACCCTCTACAAGCTCACATAGGTTTGGGGTCCATTCGTGGCTATACCTTAAACAAACTCAAGAAGAAGGTTCTGAAAACCTTCCCCCTCCCTTCGAGTAAGTTATGAAATTCAAGCGCTGGCTGTACTCGGTCTGCGTCGAAAACATGCAAAGGAATGGGCCCTGCCATGATGTGAATTCCAGAGACAGAGGAACAGTACTTTTCCATAAGGAAAACATTGAAAACATTCCCAAACTGAGACGTCTACTGTCCACACCCCCATGTTATGTTCCTTCACAGTGCACCCCGGTGCTGGTGGGAAGAAGCTCAAACACGTAATATGTGAAAAACAAGCTCAGTGTGAAAAAATCCTGCACCACCAATGTGACGGCAAGCACCTGAAGCAAAGCTAAGCCTAAAATGGAGTCAGTGGTTAAATACAGATAGCATTACAAAGGTCAATACGAATTTCATAGAGAAGGCAATTGATTACTTCTCGACATAGAAGCAGCTATAAATATGCTTCATGCTGAGATGGCATCTGATTGTGTACAATGGAAAGTCTTGTATGTAATTCTTTTGCTCTTTGGTTTTCCTTCTAAACTTATAGGGCTGTTGCCCAATCTGTATGCTAACGCAGAAGTCATGATTATGATTAACTCCCAAGCAGTAGGATCCCATTTCAATACGCAGAGGTACTCATCAGGGCTGTCTGATGTCACTGGTCCTTTTTTCACTGTTCGTGGAGCCAGTGACAATGGCTCTTAGACAGGATCCTGAAATCCTGCCGCCGCATTACAGAGCTGCAAAATTAAAATTATTTGCTGATAATATTGTTCTTTACCTAGCAGGTACAGCCCTTAATATTCCTTATACTTTGGCCAAAAGTCAATCCTTTTCAGACACTGGGGGCTACAAGATCAACCAGGCTAAATCAGAAATGCTTCTATACTACTGTTCATCTGTGATCTTACCCAGCGAGATGCAACAATACTTCTCGGCTACTCGTCCCATGAGGTATTTGGGTATCTTTGTCTCCCATGACTCCTTAGACCTCTTTAAGCTGAACTATAGCGCCACCCTAAATAAGTCATGGGCTATTCTGGCCAGCTGGCATAGTTTACCACTGTTCATTATAGGATGGGTTGCAGCAATTACAATCTTTTTTTTTTTTAATAGACGTGGATCAGATGATGCTGGAGTTTCTATGGTAAGGGGAAAAAACTTAACAAACTTACTACGATTCAGCTTTCTGTCGAAGATTGGGGTTTGGCGCTCCCACATATGCAGAAACATTATCAAGCTGCATTTTTTGATTGGCTAAATCACGTTGCCAGAGAAAGCGCTTTGTCAAGCTGTTTTTATCTACAGAAGATCCTTACTGAGTCTGGGATTCAGCTACCTGCATTTCCAAAAATACCAAAGCTACCCAAGTGTTCCAGGTATAAGCTTCAGGTTTTTGCGGCTACTAGAGTAATACCAGTTTCCTCTGATCCACTCCCAGATGCCACTGAAGGAAATTGTTTTACACGGATAAATAATGGCTATTTTTCTAAAACTGGTGTGGTGTCCTTTTGTAGTGTTTTCACTTGTTACTGTGTGTTATGTGCAAATGCTTTACACATTTCCTCTGAGATAAGTCTGACTGCTCATGCCAAGCTACCAAGGGGGTGAGCAGGGGTTATCTGAGCGGGTAACTCCCTTATCCTGACTAGTGTGAGGGTCCCTACTTGGACAGGGTGCAAACCGACTGCCAACTAGAGACCCCATTTCTAAGATACACCATGTACCCAGGGCTGGTAAATTAACTGCTACTAGTGGGTCTGCAGCACTGTTTGTGCCATCCACTTAAGGCACCCCTTAAACATGTCTCAGGGCGGCCATTGAGTGTTTTGGCAGATTTAAACTGCCAATTCGACTTGGCAGTATAACCCCATTGCCAAGCCTTACACTCATCTTTTAAATGCATATAAATCACCCCGAAGGTAGGCCTTAAGCAGCCCATAGGAAAGCATACATTGTAATTAAAATGTTGAACATTTACTTTTGAGTTTTACATGTCCTTCTAGTGAAAAACTCCTAAATTTGATTTTCACTAGTGTGGGGCCTATGTCAGAATTAGGACAGTGCTCAGTCTAGGGCCCGCCCTAACCACTCATGTGAAGATTATACAGGCTTTCATAGTCAGAAACTTTACTGCCATGCAACCACCCTTCCAAGGCCTTCACTGAACAGTCCACAAAATCTGTCCAGTCTTGAGAAGACTCTTTTCTGGTGTCTCTGAACTTAATCCTGTATTGTTCAGTGGTTAAGTGAAATCCATCCAAGAGTGCATCTTTCAAAACTTTGTAATTATTGGCATCACTTTCTCTGACAGTAAGGAGACTATCCCTACCCTTTCCAGTGAAAGATAGCCACAAGATAGCAGCCCACTGCCTTTGAGGGACCAACTGTACCATTCAGGCCCTCTCAAGTGCAGCAGACCACTTATTAATGTCATCCCCCTCCTTGTAAGGGGGGACTATCTTGTGCAGATTCCTGGAATTTTGTTCTCTAACAGGATTGCTATCAGAAATACTGCTGCTGCCACCATGGGGAACTAACCCCAACCTCTGTCTTTCCTTCTCTATGTCTAGGGATTCCCTATCTAAGGCCAGCTGCTGCTGTTTAAGCTTCAGTCTGGTCTCTTCCACCCTCAGCTTTCTGAGTTCCCTTTCTATTAAGTTATCCTCAGGGTGGTTGGGTTGGAAATGTTTAGACACAGAGGAAATGTGGGAAGTTTCAGAGGGAGACCTGTACCTAAGTATCTGGACCCTAGTAACCTGGCCTCCAGGAGTGAAAGATGTCCTACGGACGTGTGACCCTCTAACACTACCAGTGTCACTAGGTGCCCTGCTAGGGGGCAGGACTTTGTAAGAACCCTCCCCAGCTTCTTCAGGGAACTCCTCTGAGTCTGACTGGGAAGCTTCCCCATTTTCTAACCTCTCCTGAGATGGGCCAGACTGGTTCTGGTCATCCACAATGAGCATGTTAAAGAGAAACTATTTTGTAGGATTCTTACCTATACTCAAACCTCTATCCAGGCAGAGACCTCTCAAACCTTTGTAGTTTAAACTCTCATATGTTGCATTAACAGTTTTGGGAGTGGGCTCTACTGAAGACATGATAGTAAAGGTTTAAGGATAGTGAGAGAAAAAAGTTTTAGAATTTTAGAAAGCACAGAGAAAAAACATTTTCAAACTCTGGGAAAACTTTTAGAAGTTTTCAAAAACTTTTGAGAAATTTGTTAAAAGTTTTAGAGTAGAAAAGTAAACAGTTTTGGTTAAGTGTACATATACTGAACTATTTGGAATAAGATTTTCTTATGAAAAGCACCATATGACAAAGTGGTAAAGCAGTTGCAAGTACTTATCCCACCGCTGCTACCAATGTAGGAGGCTGGCCTGGCTTACAGTGGGTACATTGTGGTACTTACACCCTGTGCCAGGTTCAGTTATCCCTTATTAGTAGAATAGAGATGTTTCTAGCAGCTTAGGCTGATAGAAGGTAGCTATGGCAAAGCAGCTTAGGCTGAACTAGGAGACATGCAAAGCTCCTACTATACCACTTATATCATATAGCACAATATCACAAGAAAACACATTACTCAGAGTTACTAAAAATAAAGGTACTTTATTTTTATGACAATATGCCAAAGGTATCTCAGAGAGTACCCTCACTTAGAAGGTAAGTAATATACACAAGTTATATGTACACAACCCAAAACAGGTAAGTAACAGTAAGAAAAGTAGTGCATACAATGTAGAATCACTATAGGATACAATAGGTGAACATAAGTCTAGGGGCAACACAAACCATGTACTCCAAAAGTCGAATGGGAATCACAAATGGACCCCAGACCTATGGGAGCTTGTAGAGGGTTGCTGGGACTGTAAGAAAACAGTAAGGGTGTCCAAAATACCCCACCCCAAGACCCCAAAAAGTTGGAGTAAATTTACCCTACTACCCCAGAAAGACACAATAGTTGTGATAGGGTGATTCTGCAAGAACCACAAGCACCAGCAAAACACTGAAGATGGATTCCTGGATGTTAGGACCTGCAAGGCAAGGGGACCAAGTCCAAGAGTCGCGATAGTTTCCGCGGGGGCAGAAGCCCAGGAAACCCTGGATGAAGGTGCAAAAGGGCTGCCTCTGGGTGGAAGAAGCCAAAGATTCTGCAACAACGAAAAGGGCAAGAAACTTCTCCTTTGGATGGAAGATGCCCCACGGTGTGCTGGATGTGGCAGATGTGCTTCCACACAGAAATACAGCAAACAAGCCTTGCTAGCTGCAAGGGTCCCGGTAGAGGTTTTTGGGTGCTGCTGGGGACCAGGAAGGACCAGGATGTCGCCCCTTGGAGGAGGAGACAGAGGGGGCACTCAGCAACTTAGAGAGCCCCCGCAGAAGCAGGCAGCACCCGCAGAAGTACCGGAGCAGGCACTTAGAAGATTTGTGAAACCGGAGTCACAAAAGGAGGGTCCCACGACATTGGAGTCCAACTCAGAGGGTTGAGGACTGCAGGACGGAGTGCTGGGGACCAAGGCTAGGCTGTGCACAAAGGAATCCTTGGAGAAGTGCACAGAAGCCGGAGCAGCTGCAAATCACGCAGTACACAGGTTTGCAGTCTAGCATGGGGAGGCAAGGACTTACCTCCACCAAACTTGGACTGAAGGATCACTGGACTGTGGGGGTCACTAGGATCCAGCTCCTGTGTTCCAGGGACCACGCTCGTCAGGATGAGAGGGGACCCAGAGGACCGGTGATGCAGTCTTTTGGTGCCTGCGTTAGCAGGGGGAAGATTCCGTCGACGCAAGGGAGATTTATTCTTGGCTTCCAGTGCAGGGTGAAGGCAGACACCCCCAGGAAACAGTTCAGAAAGCCGGCAGGATGAGGCGCTACAATGTTGCTGGTAGTCGTCTTGCTACTTTGTTGTGGTTTTGCAGGCGTCCTGGAGCAGTCAGCGGTCGATCCTTGGCAGAAGTCGAAGAGGGAAGTGCAGAGGAACTCTGGTGAGCTCTTGCATTTGTTATCTGAAGAATACCCCACAGGAGAGACCCTAAATAGCCAGAAAAGGAGGTTTGGCTACCAAGAAAGGAGGTTTGGCTACCAAGAGAGGAGGTTTGGCTACCAAGAGAGGTAAGAACCTATCAGAGGGGGTCTCTGATGTCACCTGCAGGCATTGTCCACTCAGAGCAGTCCAGTGTGCCCCCAACACCTCTAAATCCAAGATGGCAGAGGTCTGGGACACACTGGAGGAGCTCTGGGCACATCCCCTGGGAGGTACTGGTCAGGGGAGTGGTCACTCCCCTTTCCTTTGTCCTGTTTCGTGCCAGAGAAGGGCTGGGGGATCCCTGAACCAGTGTATACTGGCTTATGCAGAGATGGGCACCATCTGTGCCCATCAAAGCATTTCCAGAGGCTGGGGAAGGCTACTCCTCCCCAGCCCTTCACACCTAGTTCCAAAGGGAGAGGGTGTAACACCCTCTCTCAGAGGAAATCCTTGTTCTGCCTTCCTGGGCCGGGGCTGCCCAGCTCTCAGGGGGGCAGAAACCTGTCTGAGGGGTTGGCAGCAGCAGCAGCTGCAGTGGAAACCCCGGAAAGGCAGTTTGTCAGTACCCGGGTTCTGTGCTAGAGACCCAGGGGATCATGGAATTGTCCCCCCAATACCGGAATGGTATTGGGGTGACAATTCCATGATCTTAGACATGTTACATGGCCTTGTTCGGAGTTACCATTGTGACGCTACACATAGGTATTGACCTATATGTAGTGCACGCGCTTAATGGTGTCCCCGCACTCACAAAGTCCGGGGAAATTGACCTGAACTATGTGGGGGCACCTTGGCTAGTGCCAGGGTGCCCTCACACTTAGTAACTTTGCACCTAACCTTCACCAAGTGAGGGTTAGACATATAGGTGACTTATAAGTTACTTAAGTGCAGTGTAAAATGGCTGTGAAATAACGTGGACGTAATTTCACTCAGGCTGCAGTGGCAGTCCTGTGTAAGAATTGTCTGAGCTCCCTATGGGTGGCAAAAGGAATGCTGCAGCCTATAGGGATCTCCTGGAACCCCAATACTCTGGGTACCTAGGTACCATATACTAGGGAATTATAAGGGTGTTCCACTGTGGCAATTAGAATTGGTACAAATGGTCACTAGCCTGCAGTGACATTTTTAAAGGCAGGGAGAGCATGAGCACTGAGGTTCTGATTAGCAGAGCCTCAGTGACACAGTTAGGCACCACACAGGGAACACATTCAGGCCACAACTATGAGCACTGGGGTCCTGGCTAGCAGGATCCCAGTGAGACAGGCAAAAACAAACTGACACACAAGTAAAAAATGGGGGTAACATGCCAGGCAAGATGGTACTTTCCTACAGTCACCCAAATAAATACCTTTATTTTTGCTAACACTGGGTATTGCCTTTACTTGTGTATAAGTACTGTGTAACTATAAGTGGTATTGCATAAGCTTTGCATGTCTCCTAGTTCAGCCTAAGCTGCTCTGCTATAGCTACCTCTATCAGCCTAACCTGCTAGAACACTACTACTTCACTAACAAGGGATAACTGGACCTGGTATAAGGTTTAAGAACCAAAGGTACCCACTACAAACCAGGCCAGCCTCCTACAACCCCGGACTCCCCTTCTTGGGTCGAGTCCCCTGGACCTTGCTGGTCTTCTTCAGCCTTTCAAAACTTCTTCGCCATCTCTTGAATTCGCCAAGGCTTGTTGGCGGGTTTCCAGCACCACTAACTGTCTGCAACCCGACCACTGCATCACTTCCGGGACTTCTCTACATCTCCTGTGGTGCACTGCTGGCTTTCTTCGTTCACAGTCGACCTGGTCCGGCAACCACAAAAGGGTGGGTAGTGGCTCCTGCCACAACCAGACACTCCTTCACGAACTGGACTTGGTCCCCTTCCTTTGCAGGTCCTCTTCTGTCAGGATATACATTTGGGTTCTTCCAGTCATGGTTGGGTCTTGCATAATCCTTCTCCCTCTCGCCGTGGAGAGTCGTGCAGAAGTGTTTTCCCGCCGAAAGAACGCCAACAAGCCTTGCTAGCTGCAAATCGTGCGGTTAGCGTTTTTGGACGCTGCTGTGGCCCTGGAGGGACCAGGAGGTCGCAAATTGGACCAGGAGAGAGAGGGGACGTCGAGCAAGACAAGGAGCCCTCTCAGCAGCAGGTAGCACCCGGAGAAGTGCCAGAAACAGGCACTACGAGGATGCGTGAAACGGTGCTCACCCGAAGTTACACAAAGGAGTCCCACGTCGCCGGAGACCAACTTAGAAAGTCGTGCAATGCAGGTTAGAGTGCCGTGGACCCAGGCTTGGCTGTGCACGAAGGATTTCCGCCAGAAGTGCACAGGGGCCGGAGTAGCTGCAAAAGTCGCGGTTCCCAGCAATGCAGCCCAGCGAGGTGAGGCAAGGACTTACCTCCACCAAACTTGGACTGAAGAGTCACTGGACTGTGGGGGTCACTTGGACAGAGTTGCTGGATTCGAGGGACCTCGCTCGTCGTGCTGAGAGGAGACCCAAGGGACAGGTAATGCAGCTTTTTGGTGCCTGCGGTTGCAGGGGGAAGATTCCGTCGACCCACGGGAGATTTCTTCGGAGCTTCTAGTGCAGAGAGGAGGCAGACTACCCGACAGCATGCACCACCAGGAAAACAGTCGAGAAGGCGGCAGGATCAGAGTTACAGAGTTGCAATAGTCGTCTTTGCTACTATGTTGCAGGTTTGCAGGCTTCCAGCGCGGTCAGCAGTCGATTCCTTGGCAGAAGGTGAAGAGAGAGATGCAGAGGAACTCGGATGAGCTCTTGCATTCGTTATCTAAAGTTTCCCCAGAGACAGAGACCCTAAATAGCCAGAAAAGAGGGTTTGGCTACTTAGGAGAGAGGATAGGCTAGCAACACCTGAAGGAGCCTATCACAAGGAGTCTCTGACGTCACCTGGTGGCACTGGCCACTCAGAGCAGTCCAGTGTGCCAGCAGCACCACTGTTTCCAAGATGGCAGAGGTCTGGAGCACACTGGAGGAGCTCTGGACACCTCCCAGGGGAGGTGCAGGTCAGGGGTCACTCCCCTTTCCTTTGTCCAGTTTCACGCCAGAGCAGGGGCTAAGGGGTCCCTGAACCGGTGTAGACTGGCTTATGCAGAATTGGGCACATCTGTGCCCAAGAAAGCATTTCCAGAGGCTGGGGGAGGCTACTCCTCCCCTGCCTTCACACCATTTTCCAAAGGGAGAGGGTGTAACACCCTCTCTCAGAGGAAGTCCTTTGTTCTGCCATCCTGGGACAAGCCTGGCTTGACCCCAGGGGGGCAGAAACCTGTCTGAGGGGTTGGCAGCAGCTGCAGTGAAACCCTAGGAAAGGCAGTTTGGCAGTACCAGGGTCTGTGCTACAGACCACTGGGATCATCGAATTATGCCAACAATGCCAGGATGGCATAGAGGGGGACATTCCATGATCTTAGACATGTTACATGGCCATATTCGGAGTTACCATTGTGAAGCTACATATAGGTATTGACCTATATATAGTGCACGCGTGTAATGGTGTCCCCGCACTCACAAAGTTCAGGGAATTGGCTCTGAACAATGTGGGGGCACCTTGGCTAGTGCCAGGGTGCCCTCACACTAAGTAACTTTGCACCTAACCTTTACCAGGTAAAGGTTAGACATATAGGTGACTTATAAGTTACTTAAGTGCAGTGTAAAATGGCTGTGAAATAACGTGGACGTTATTTCACTCAGGCTGCAGTGGCAGGCCTGTGTAAGAATTGTCAGAGCTCCCTATGGGTGGCAAAAGAAATGCTGCAGCCCATAGGGATCTCCTGGAACCCCAATACCCTGGGTACCTCAGTACCATATACTAGGGAATTATAAGGGTGTTCCACTAAGCCAATGTAAATTGGTAAAATTGGTCACTAGCCTGTTAGTGACAATTTGGAAAGAAATGAGAGAGCATAACCACTGAGGTTCTGATTAGCAGAGCCTCAGTGAGACAGTTAGTCACTACACAGGTAACACATTCAGGCACACTTATGAGCACTGGGGCCCTGGTGAACAGGGTCCCAGTGACACATACGACTAAAACAACATATATACTGTGAAAAAATGGGGGTAACATGCCAGGCAAGATGGTACTTTCCTACACTAGCAGAATTAGCTTATATTAACTCTTATCATTCCTCAACAGGCTCTTCTCTATTCTTTGGTCTATATGGTCGCCATCCTAATAATTGCCAGTGATGTTCCCTGCCTCTGGCCATGCAACGCCAGCAATTAAAGGCATGCTATCTCACACAAAATATATTCTCACTTACATAACCATTTACAGAAGGCAAAAGCAAAGGATAAAATGCAATATGATAAAAAAACATCAACCTGGGCCGACAGATCATCATAAGGACAAAGTATGGCTAACCACAAAAAACTCCACATTTAAACAGAAGAACATGTTTCAACCTCAATTCATAGGCCTGTCTGAGGTGATTTGTCAGGTGAATCCAGTCACATACAAATTGAAACTTCCACCATCGTTGCATACACATCCTGTGTTCCACACTTCTCGTCTGAAACCTGCCTTGCACCATTGTTCTGAACGTCCTGCGCCCCTCTTAGTTCAAGGGCATTAAGAATACGAGGTACGGGCAATCTTGGATTCTCGCTACAAGGGGTCGACTCTTTGGTACCTGGTGTCCTGGAAGGGATATGGCCGAGAGTGGTTCCTGGGAACCAGCGGGGCATGTACACGCTCCTCGCTTGATGAAGCGCTTCCACTCATGGATCCTGGCAAGCCAGGCCCTAGACCGCGCTTGGGAGGGGGGAGTACTGTCAGAATTGGGACCGTGCACAGTCTAGGGCCCGCCCCAACCCATGTGATTGCTATCACTCCTGTCACAAAACCCACTAGGTTCATGCCCTCGTGTTCCAAGTCGCATCGCAATAGGTTGGCCATGTGAAAAGCTCATGAGGCTACTTGGACAGTGCACTGGTGGGTGCTTTGTGCTCATGACTATCATTAAAGGCTATTCACCCTGCATAGACGATTGGCACAAGAAACTGTGATGGTGGCTGTGTCTCTTTTCTCTCTTGGAGGACTCAAAAAGGCACTTAGACTACACTTCCCAAGATTCCAGAGTGGCGGCCAGTTTGGGCGTGCAGCTCTATAAAAGCGAGCCACACCCTGGAAATGTGCTCAGTATTTGTTAACTCTTCTTGGTGACGAGGCCGGGGCTGGCAGCGGCTTCAGCATTTCGTTCTGTTCTTTGGAGTCGGAGATCTTGCAACATTGTTTCTGTTCTCGTTTCGGGAACTTTTCGGGCAGCTCGTGGGGATTTTCGTTCACAGGCAGGCTGTGCTCTGCCGATAAGAGTATCGGGAGGAGGGAGCCAATGGGTTTTTGCTAGAGACACAAGTCAGGATACCCGGGCTTACCTTTTGATTGTAGCAGAGATTTCTTAAGGAGGGCCATAGAATTTTGGAGATACAGTTGCACATATTTCAGTGCACACTGTCATCAAAATTAACAAGCCTTTTTTCTGTGTTCTGACGAACGTTCTTGTGCATTAGCAGATAACACTTCTTAGAGAATTTCCTTCACGCATGATTACTCTGAATGTAAGAGTGTCACAAGATACATGTGAAAGGGAATTCAGCGCTAACAATTCATTGTTAACTACTGTTATAGTGTGAATGTTTGTGAGTAGTAACAAGTGATTGGTTTGTGTATGTTATGATGGAAACACAAGCTTGTTGGTAATTATGGATTGCTCTCTATGCAAAGTTATATATGTTGGGTTGGAAATGAGTGATCTTCTGTCCACTTTTGATAGCATTAATCTTGGGTGAATTGAACTCAAGATCAAATAATTATTACACAATATATACTAATAACCATGTTTGTCTCGAGACTTGAGAGCAGAGTATTGTTTTTGTTTGTTTGTTCTTTATTTCTCAGCTCTCCTTCCTCACAGTAACTTTCCCAAACCCTTCCCCTCACCTGGCAACTCCAAGACTCAGCGCTTTAATAGTCCTCTGAGTTGGTGGAGCCTGGAGATGGGCCCCAGTTGAGCATTGTGCATATCTCGAGAAAAGACTATGGACAGCCTACCCCTCTCATAGGATAACATTGGAGCAAGTAGGTCTTTCATGATTGGTGCCTGAGAAATTGTGATTTCAAATCTTCTTTAATGGTAAAGTCAGATTTTAAGTCACAATTAAGAAACTGGCAATATTAGAAAGTTGTCATTTTGCTGCCCTATTTGGTGATTCCAGCCTGTTCCTGTGTAACATGACTGGGTGCAGTTGGGCTTTGTTTATTCTTCCGAGGCAGCCACACACAAAACAGCTCAGCTTTCCCTTGATGTTCCATCACTGGCAGAATGGGAGGGCAGAAGTGGGCACAGCACCACTCACAATTCCATAGGCTGTGCCATGCCTTCACACAAAGGCCTTCACACTATCTCATTGTTCATGCAGTCAGTCTGCAGACCGGGCAGGGATTACAAGAAACTCCAAGCACTTCAAATGGAATTCTCTAGAAATTTCTCCTACTTGAAAGAAGGCACTGGGCATAAAAATAGGACCGCTAGACCCACTCTTCAGTTCACTTTCTGGACCTGCAGAAAGACTCTCAGAAGACGGCCTGCTGAGCACTTCAGAAGATTGCTTTGCTGCACGTGGAAGGACTGTGCTGCTGTCCGATGCCTGTCTTGAACCCTCAGAGGCTTGTCCTGCTACTTGAGCCATGTTTCACTTCTTTAACTCAGGTATGCCAGAGTGACTCCAAGAGCTAGTTGGCTGGCCTCCTGATCAGAGCCTCAGGAACAGAAAGGGCTCCAACCATCTTGGGCCAGCATGAGTTAGTCCCAACCCTTCAAGTGGTGCCCCTCCAGTCCTGGACCCTTGGAAGTGGTGATGAAGGTGGCCAGATAGTCAAAATGTAAAACCTGGGAGGATTTTTGGCTCACAAGTGCTCTGAAAACCGAGTCCAGAACCAACCTGCTTGTCAATCGCCCACGGTACATCGCCGGTCGGCCTGACTTGGTGGCGGCTCCTGCTACGTTCTTCTCTGCAGCAACAAATCCTGTTCAGTGGCCCTTCCCAGAAGGGGTATCTGGCCTTGTGGAGCCCTCGTCGGATACAGCTTGCAGCCTGGTCCTGCTGGAGGTTTTTGTCTTCGAAAAAAGAGACTAAGGGCCTGATTTAGAGTTTGGCAGATGTGGTTACTCTGTCACAAATGTGACGGACATCCCGTCCACCATATTACGATCTCATAATATCCTATGGATATCGTAATACGGTGGACGGGATTTCCGTCATGTTTGTGATGGAGTAACCCGTCCGCCAAACTCTAAATCAGGCCCTAAGACCGAATGTATAAATAATCATCGCAATTTCATCAAGCATTTCCCAGACGACGATGACGCCTCCTCGGACACTGCCTAAAGCCTTGCGCTGCTGAACTTTGCCTTCTCAGCATATTTATGCTCAATTTCTTCCAAGTGAAAAGGTAAACGCTGACCGGGCCCAATGCACCTCTTGTATCCAGCCAGTGTTCCATTGTGGTTGGTCACATTTTTCAACCCTGCCCCAGTCTCGCGTGACTAGATGTTCAAGGTTGCTTTTTGATTTTTTAGGTGATAGTTTTTACCTCAAACTTTGAAAATCCATAACTTCGCTTATATGACTTGGATTTTTGTTGTTTTGGTGTCAAATTATGGGGAAACGTCCTAAACAACACGCCATCAACAATGCAGAAATTTCCCAACCAAGCGGAACAATGCTTGCCTGAACAACGATTGCCTTTTTCTCTGCGTTAACCACACATGTGCCAAACTATGCATATGTGTGGTTAAGGCAGAGAGCAGTCTAGTGGATCGGGAGAGGATGAGGTGAGGTAAGTGGGGCTCGAGCAGGGTTGGGGTAGTTTTTAGGGGTGGGGGCTGGATTATGGGCTTAGGGTGGGTGGGAGGTCGCTGTAGTTTTTTTTAGGGGCAGAGGTGTGGGGAAGTTTAGTTTTTAGGGCTTAGGGTGGGTGGGGGGGTTCGGGTAGTTTATTTTTTAAGGGGGTGAGGAGGCGGGTTGTTTACTTTTTAGGGGGGGAGAAGGTTTAAGGAACGGCAGAGGAGAGTGGGAAGGATCGGGAGAGGACGCAGTGAGGTAAGTGGGGCTGGGCAGAGTCGGGGGTAGTTTTTAGGGGTTAGGTGGATTTAGTGCTTAGGGTGGGTGGTGGGGTCAGGGTAGTTTATTTTTAAGGGGTGGGGTGGGGGCATTGGGGAAGATAATTTTTTAGGGCTTAGGGTGTGTGGGGGGGTTTGAGTAGTTTATTTTTTAGGGGCGGGTAGTTTATTTTTTAGGGGTGGGAAAGGCTTAACGAAGGGCAGGAAAAGAGGAGGAAGGATCAGGAGAGGACACGGTGAGGTAAGTGGGGCTGAGGGAGGGTTTGGGGGATAGTTTTTAGTGGTGGGGTGGATTTAGGGCCTAGGGTGGGTGGGAGTTCGGGTTAGTTTGTTAGTGGCGGGAGTAGTTTAATTTTAGGGCTCAGGGTGGGTTGGGGGTCAGGGAAGTTTACTTAAAAGGGGTGGGGGTGTTGGGGTAGTTTATTTTTTTAGGGGCCGGGTGGGGAGTTGGGGTAGTTTTTTTAGGGCTCAGAATGGGTGGAGGGGTTGGGTAGTTTAGGTATTAGGGGTGGAGAAAGGTTGTAGTGCTCAGGGTGGGTGGGGAGTGTTGGGATACTGTAGTTTTTAGGGGTGAGGTTTGGAGTAGTTTTTTTTGGGCTTTGGGTGAGTGGGGGGTCGGGGTAGTTTAGTTTTTAGGGGTGGGAGAAGGTTTTAGGACTCAAGGCAGTTGGGGGTGTCTGGGAAGTTTACCTATTAGGGTTGGGGGTAGTTTTGAGCCTCAGGGAGGGTTGGGGTACTTTTTTAGGTTGCAATGGGGGTTGTATGACACAACCATGCATGCCGTTTCCACATATGCCTTTACTGAGCATGCTTTTGCAACGAAATTCGTGGCAAAGGCATGCATGGTAAAGGCATGCGTGGAAAAGGAAATAAGAGATTAAGATGGAACACTTCAGCGCAGATGTCTATTACTGAATGAAAGCCTTACAGAAAAAAACCTGACGAAGCAAAAACTAATTGATGAATTGTTTTAGAATAGTGTAATTTAGTGCTGATTTAAAAATCAGGGTGGGGATAGTTATAGTAAAGTGTTTCATTAGTTGCTGTTTAGAGTTAGCATAACCATGCCTTGAGCTGACATAAATGGGCCTCTAACTCCCTGTACTGACACACACTTTTGCAATTACGAAATAAATGCTGCTTTCTTCTTCTTGTTTAAAAGGCCTGTTGGAGTTGTTTTACACTAGCAGAAAATAGCAGAAACGGGATCTATTTTGTGGCGTTGTACTGAAATCTAATTTATTTTGTAATTTTGGAGGAAGTTGTGTCTTAACTGTACTCACTCTTGCAATAAACACTTTTTTTGTTCCTGCAGGTAACTTTGAAGGGTCCATTGTATTGAATACATGCAAAGATGCAGTGGTATTCTCTTGTTTTTAGGTAAAGGGTTAATATTAATTATAAATTCTGAATGGGTTCTAAGAGTGTTGCAGTTACTGTATCATGTGTTTATGAAAAGATATTGGTTGTTTTCATTATTACCTCATTTCACACTATGTTGAAAAATATCCTCAAAACTGAACCTCAACAAAGATTAACATGAACTGGAACTGCACAAGGACCTTGGGTAAATCACCACTTTCAGCATGCAATTTGAACACTATTAGTACAAAATACTCTGTTTTGCAGTATTGTCAGCTGCAGAGATCTTCCAAGAAGCTATCCAACAAGTCGTTGGATATGGTGGCAGATATTCAACTACAGTGACAATATCTTGGCCTTTGGAGAAACCACAGACAAACATCATGATATGCTGAGGAATCTCTTTCATGCACTTCAGGAAGCGCACCTCACTTGCAATGTAGACAAGTGAGAATTCCACAAGGACCACTTGAAGTTCTACGAGCACATGTTCTCGGACAAAGGTACAAGGCCTGACCCTGACAAGATCATAGTACTGAACCCAAGCACCCTGTGATGTCATGGCCAATCAATCCTTTCTAAGCATAGCTACTTATTGCTCAAGATATCTCAAAGATTATGGCCCTCATTACAACATTGGCGGTAAATCCCGCTTACCGCCGTGCAGAAGACCGCCAACACACCGCCGCGGCATTCCGCTACAGCTATTACGAGCCACTGCTCAGAAACTGTCAAAATCTAGACACCCACACAAGTCCGCCACCCCAAAGGTCAGTGATAAACTGGCGAAAACAAAACCTCCACCATCATGCCAACAAGAATATGCCCACACTATCACGACCCATGAATCCACGCGGCGGTCTTTCAACTGCGGTAAACCATTGGCGGTACACACCGCTGCGCTCAAAATACACACACATTTACATAACACATCCACATTGGACAATTCGAAATACACACACCTGATACACATACACACACCACTCCCACACACCCAATACACTATAAAACACACACCCACATTACCCACAAATCCTTACAACCAAATATTTTGACGAAGGCCAGGGAGACAGCAAAGCAAAGACAACACCAGCATACAGCTATTCGGATCACAGGTGCAGCACACCACCATAGCTAGGAAGATGGAGCTATGGCGCAGAATCGTCGACAGGGTCAACGCAGTGGGACAGCACCCAAAAACACGGGATGACATCAGGAAGAGGTGGAACGACCTACGGAGGAAGGTGCATTACGTGGTCTAAAGACACCACATTGCGGTTCAGAGGTCTGGCGGCGGACCCCCACCTCCTCCCCCACAGAGGCCCACAGTGATGACAGCAGCTCTGTCCAACTGGACCTAGATGACCAGCCCGGCCCATCTGGGACCTCGGGACAGTCGGTTCCCCTCACACTGGCACAGGCCACCACAGAGCCTCCCTCTTGTAACACCAGCACAGCACCCACCCAGCGGGCCCATACCTCTGTCCCCAGGACACGTCAAGCAGCAGTGTCCCCACCACTACAGGGAACCCAGGCTGAACCACCACCCCAAGAACAGCAGGGACCTGGGGCAGTGGTAGTGGGCACACGGTTCTGGGGACAGAGGCCCAGGAAAACAGGGGAACTGGGAGGGCTGCTGTGCGACAGGGGGAGGACAGGCCCAGGGAACCCACTCTCCACGAGGCCCTCTCCAACATCATGGGAGCGTACCATCATTGCCAGGAGACGATGGTAACAGTACTGGCCAAGTTTCAGGAGTCCCAGCGGCTGCAGGAGGAACAGTATTTGGGGTTCAGGGAGGAACTCAAATCCATCAATACCACCCTGGGCACCATTGTAGGGGTGCTGAAGGACCTCGTGAACACCAGGCGGGACCCTGTGGCACAACAAGGGGCCCCTGACACTAGCCTGGACGATTAACTGCCCACCACCTCTGCCGGCGCTATTGGACAGGAGGCACCGCCACAGGACCAAGACACCACCACCCCACCCCCTGCAGATGGCGAACCACCCCGCAAGCGGTCCCTGAGATCCAGAAACAAGACAGAGAACAATGCCAAGACCCCCGACAAGAAATGAGACCACCCTGATTGTCATCCTTCTGCCCCACTTTGTCACCGTGTCCATCCTTAAACTGCCCTAGCTCCACTTCCTATGCCCCTTTGGACAATGCACCTGTGAAACTAATAGACTGGACTCTGCCATGGACATTCCTCCACCATCACCCCTGACCATTTTACCCACCCACCCACCCACTAATTTGCACTTCAATAAACACCCTTGAGTCACAAAACAATCTGGAGTCAGTCTGTGATTTCACAAATGTGTATTAGCTATAACTAAGGAAAATACCAATGTCCATTGTATTGTCAACATACCTATGTCACACAGCTCTAGTCCATGAGGTTACATGGCAGAGGTCACACAGTGGGACCCACATCTGTGAAATCGAAGGGGAAAGTGACAAATCAGGGTCCATACACTGGGTGAAAGTGACAGACAGATGAGAGGTCGAAATGTTTTATCAGATGTAGGAGGCAGTGATGTCTTCTTACCTGTGTCTCACTGGAAGTATTGGTTGATCAGGGTGTTTCTATTGTCTATGTCCTCTTCTTCTGCCTCCTCTTTCTGTCCACAGGCTCCACAGCTGCCACAACACCTCCATCTGGACCATCCTCCTGCAGAAAAGGCACCTGTCGTCGCAAAGCCAAGTTGTGCAGCATACAGCAGGCCACGATGATCTGGCACACCTTCTTTGGTGAGTAGTAGAGGGAACCACCTGTCATATGGAGGCACCGGAACCTGGCCTTCAAGAGGCCGTAGGTCCTCTCTTTAACCCTCCTAGTTCGCCCATGTGCCTCATTGTAGCGTTCCTCTGCCCTTGTCCTGGGATTCCTCACTGGGGTCAGTAGCCATGACAGGTTGGGGTAGCCAGAGTCACCTGCAAATGTCGAGGGACAACTGTTAGACACACACTAACCCTTAGGGACAACCCCAGACAACTATTCACATGGTATAGGGTCCTTGTCCTCACCTAATAGCCACACACGGTGCCTCTGGAGTTGGCCCATCACTTAAGGGATGCTGCTATTCCTTAGAATGTAAGCATCATGCACTGAGCCAGGAAACCTGGCGTTCACATGGGAGATGTACTGGTCGGCCAAACACACCATCTGCACATTCATCGAATGGTAACTCTTCCGGTTTCTGTACACTCCTGTGGGGGCAGACCAACTCCACATGTGTCTCATCAATGGCACCTATGATGTTGGGGATATGTCCCAGGGCATAGAAGTCACCTTTCACTGTGGGCAAATCCTCCACCTGAGGGAAAACGATGTAGCTGCTCATGTGTTTCAGCAGGGCAGACAACACTCTGGACAACACGTTGGAGAACATAGGCTGTGACATCCCTGATGCTATGGTCACTGTAGTCTGAAAAGACCCACTTGCCAGGAAATGGAGTACTGACAGGACCTGCACTAGAGGGGGGATCCCTGTGGGATGGCGGATTGCTGACATCAGGTCTGGCTCCAACTGGGCACACAGTTCCTGGATTGTGGAACGATCAAGTCTGTAGGTGACAATTACATGTCGCTCTTCCATTGTCGACAGGTCCACCAGCGGTCTGTAACACCGGAGGATGCCGCCATCTCCTCACCTGCCCCAGCGGACGTGCCCTATGGATGAGAACAGCGAGCACAGAGTCAGCCAACACTGGGGTATTAAATAGAATATTTATTGCTCACATTTGTCAATGCGCTATGTGCCTGTCTTAGTGTGTGTGCAAGGCCTAGATATGTGTGACGCATTAACAATTAATGCCATGTGGCCCCCTGAAATGGTGGCTGCCTGACCTGTAAGGTGAGACAAGGGGATATGAGGTAACAGCGCTGGCGTTTTACACCGTCGCAGTAGGCGGTCAAAGACCGCGGTGCAATCCTGCATTGGTTAACATTGGACCCTATGGGTCCCAGGAGCCAATGACGATGTACGCCGGCGGTGATGGTACGTACCGCTGCGGACGTGACCGCCATTTTCTCTCTGTTCACTCACTTGATACCTGATCTTCGACAGGAGAGTGTCTGGGGAGGCCCCTGCCTTCACATCGGAGGGGTTGGACAAACTAGTGGATGGGGTCCTCCCCCAGTACACGCTACTCCACGGTCCTCCAGACAAACAGATGAGTACACTGTGAGCATGCTGTATGGGCAATGCCTGTTTGAAGTGGTGTGGATGGGAGATTGTGGGGGGAATGAGGCGTGCATGAAACGACGGTGAGTGTATGTGCGTCATGCCAAGGGTCGGAACGTGTGCCAATGACTATGACAGACAGCACGGTTATATCTTCTCCTTTTCCCCTGTACTATTCCTGTAGGTCAGCGCCCACCAGAAGAAGGATATTTGGCGTGCCATCGCCAAGGAAGTCCAGACCCTGGGGGTCCACCACAGACGGAGCACCCACTGCCGGAAAAGATGGGAAGACATTTGCCGCTGGAGCAAGAAGACGGCGGAGGCTCCAACGTGGGAGGGGTGCCGTCGCACCATGACCCCTCTGATGTTCCGGATCCTGGCGGTGGCCTACCCGGAGTTGGATGGGCGCTTGAGGGCATCACAGCAGCCACAAGGGGGTGAGTACAGTCACATTCATCTGATTCAGTGCACATTGGAGGTGTCTGGGTGAGGGAGGTGGGCTGTGGGTACCCATGGGCCAGGGCGAGTTCTGTAGGCAATGTCCCTTTGTAAGCCAGGTCATGTGGCACCCCACCCGACCAGTGTTAAGAGCAATCTACCCCTAGTCAGGCTCCTGTGACTTCCATGTGTGCAGCAATCGGGCATAGGCCTTGTACCCCATGGCCCTGTGATTAATTAGGGCACTCTAAGTTCATGGCGTAGTGCAGATGGCTGCTGTGTCTGTAGTGTCCGCCAATGGTAGCGGTATTGCATGCACTGAACATGTCTTTCTACTTTCTTTCCTCCCCTTTTTATGGTCTCCCTGTTCTTGTGTGCACTAGCATCATCAGACGGAGGAGCAGTGCCACCGGAGCAGGAGGGAGCAGCATCCCACATGGCCCTGGAGGGCGAGACTACGGACTCCGAATCCCCCAGTGGGACGGAGGGCGAGGGGAGCTCCACAGCGGAGACAGGAGCCGAGACCAGCTACACCGACTCCTCCTCTGATGGGAGCTCCCTTGCGGTGGCTGGCCCCTCTGTGCCCACCGCATCTACAGGTACAGCCGCCACCCCCCCTACCAGCACCGCCCTCACCGCAGCCCCTCAGCGTGTGCCCCGTGGCCGCTCACCCAGGAGGGTGGGCTTCTCCTTCGCCCCAGGCACCTCACCCCCTGCCCCTGTCAGCCCTGCTGCCCTCAGTGAGGAGGCCATTGACCTCCTCAGATCCCTCACTGTTGGGCAGTCTACCATTCTGAATGCCATCCAGGGTGTAGAGAGGCAGTTGCAACAGACAAATGCATTCCTGGAGGGCATTCATTCTGGTCAGGCAGCCCAACAGCAAGCTTTTCAGACTCTGACCTCATCACTGATGGCAGCCATTGTCCCTGTGTTGAGCCTCCCCCCTCCAACTTCCTCCACCCAGACCCAATCCCCAGTACCTCAGCCTATCCCAAGCACACCATCAGACCAGCATGCACACATCTCAACACACAAGGGTAGCTCTGGCAAACATAAGCACCACACATCCCACAGGCACTCACACAAGCATCACACACATACAGACACAGCAACATCCACTGCCTCCACTGTGTCCCCCTTCTCCTTGTCTCCCTCCCTGTCATGTCTCCACTCACACCTGCATGCACTACATCTTCAGCCGCTACATCCATCACCAGCACGCCCATCACCACACACCGCTCACGAGCAATCACCACCCCCACTACCATTCACACATCCTGTGTCCTCTACCAGTGTGTCTCTGAGCCCGTCTCCCAAACTACACAAACACAGTCACACACCCACCAAACAGCCATCCACCTCACGACAGCCCACAGCCCATGCACCTTCACCCAAATTCAGCAGACGTACACCTTCTACAACCACTACCTCTTCCTCCACTCCCAAACCCCCTCCATATACCCGTCCCAGTGTGTCTAAAAAGCTTTTCCTGTCAAACCTTGACCTCTTCCCTTCACCTCCCCAACTGCTTCCGTCCCCTAAGGCACGCCTTTCCTGGTCCCAACCCAGCATCTCAGCCACCACATCACCGGGAACAGTGGTGCCAGCAGTAACCGGCTTCAGGAGTGCGCCAGGCAGCAGGGCAGCCAGTGTGCCAAGGAGCCAGGCCAAGGACAATCCCCCACCTCAGAAACATAAGAAGTTGGCAACAGGCCGGAGGGAGAAGGGCAAAACACTTGCCACCAAGGGCACTCCCAGGACTACAGTTGGGAGTGGCAAGACAGCTGCGCCACCATTCAAAGTAGGGAAGGGGCAGAGAAAGAAAGGGTAGTCGCCGCCAACCTGCACGGCGGACAAGACCGCCACTGGCACCACTGCCACCAGCACCGCTTCCCAGGACACCGCCGCCACCAGCACGTTCACTGAGCCACCCACCAGCACCACTGGGCAATGAGCGCTGCAAGCATCGCCGCAACTGAGCGGCCAAGCAACATCATGTGCCAGTGGCACCACCGCAGACATGGCTGACATCCCCAGTAGTGATTCATATGAGGCTGGTGGTCAGTTCCAGGGGCCTGGACAGCTTCCATGTTGCCCCACCGTCAGTGGAGTGTCACACAGAACTTGTGAGACTGTGGCTTTGAACTCCCCAGGATAAAGCAGTGGGCAAACCACCCACTGTAAGGACTTGTGAGGCTGTGGCTTTGCACTCCCCAGGATAAAGTAGTGGTCAAACCACCCACTGGAGAGACTTGAAAGACTGAGCCTTTGCACTCCCTAGGATAAAGCAGTGGGCAAACCACCCACTGGAGAGACTTGAAAGACTGTGGCTTTGCACTCCCCAGGATAAAGCAGTGGGCATAGTGCCCCCTCGTGGATCTGGTGTCGTGCACTCATCTGGCTGAGGTGCCCCCCCTTCCCTTCCCCCGAGGTGCCTGTTTTATTTCGATCTGATGCCCCTGCAGTGTTCTCTCCGTTTTGATCTGGTATCTTGTGTGGGACTCGCCCATGCATTTTGGGCCCAGTGGTCCATGGACTATGTAGGTGCAGTACATGGACTTGAATTCTTGGTGTATATATTTGTTAATAGTGTATATATATTTTTAAGTAAGGGATTTTTATTGATTACAATTGTTCAACTCATTTCCTTTTGTCCTTGCGTTCTTCCTGGGGGACTTGGAGGGTGTAAATGTAATGTAGCAACATGTATTTGTGTGTGTGTTGTAGTGGGTGAGGGTGGGGGTGTTGCGTGTGTGTGTCCCTCTCTTTTCCCTTCCCCCTCCTCTGTGTCGTAGGTGCAGTACTCACCGTGGTCGTCACCGCCGGCGTTCGTGCTTCTGGTAGAGGAGCAGGAAGACAAGGCAGGTAGCATTTGGAGTTCAGGCTCCATGGCGTCCTGGTTCCTCGTGGGGTGTGTAGAGGTGAGCCTTTTCCCTTCCAAGTCCTGTTTCCATCGTGTTTTTGTTTGCGGTGAATCCGCCCCAGAAAAGGTGGCGGATTGGCCTCTCATGATACTGTGGACGGTACATTGTCTTCCACCTGTCTGTTAGCGGTGACCGCCGCGCTGTTTGTTTGTACCGCCGTGCCAGTCGGCGTGTTAAAGTGGCTGTCTATGTTGGCGGTTTCCGCCACGGTCATAATTCCATTTTTTTTACTGCCGCTTTAACACCGACCGCCAGGGTTGTAATGAGGGCCTATGTCACCATCACCACTGACCCTTGGGGAGAACTTACAAAACAAGGAAAATCATTCAAATGGACTGCTGAATGTAACTGAGCATTTCAGAGCATCAAAAAAAGATCCAGCTGAGCTGATAACATGGCATATTTTAACCCACATTTGCGTACAGAAATCACTTCCGACGCCAGTCCCATCGGGTAGGTGCATCCTTGACCAGCATGAAGGAAAAACAAGGCATCAACAGAAGCCTAAGACACAGAGAAAACTACTCATGCACAATCTGTTATGAGAATTGAGTCCAATGAGTTCCCACACTCCTTAAGTGATAGAGGCAGGTGAGACGACAAATTAACAGGGAGAGCCGAGCCAAGGCTTTGACTCCGATCTTAGAGCCTGTGCACGAACTGAGCCCTCAAAATGTTTGCTATGTAAATTATACATCAAAGATCACACAAAATACTACAGTTTATTTAAAAATCCAAAAATGTATGTGGTTAAAAGTGACAGTGTAGGAAGTTGGCTCTGTATATACTATTTCAAAGTGAGAAATAGTGTGCACAGAGTCCAAGGGTTCCCCTTAGAGGTAAGATAGTGACAAAAAGAGATCATTCTAATGCTCTATTTTGTGGTAGTGTGGTCGAGCAGTAGGCTTATCAGAGGGTAGTGTTAAGCATTTGTTGTACACACACAAGCAATAAATGAGTGATACACACTCAAAGACTGAACTCCAGGCCAATAGGTTTTTATATTGAAAAATATATTTTCTTAGTTTATTTTAAGAACCACAGGTTCAAGATGTACAATTAATACTTTAAATGCAAGGTATTTTACTTAGATACTCTAGGAACTTTGAATGAAAACAATTTCATGTACAGTGTTTGTATAAATGGCAATAAGCTATTTTCAAAGTGGACACAGTGCAAAAATCAACAGTTCCTGGGGGAGTTAAGTAAAGGTTAAGTTCACAGGTAAGTAAAATACTTACAAGTCTCCACTTTGGATCCAAGGTAGCCCACCGTTGGGGGTTCAAGGCAACCCCAAAGTTACCACACCAGCAGCTCAGGGCCGGTCAGGTGCAGAGGTCAAAGAGGTGCCCAAAACACATAGGCTTCAATGGAGAATAGGGGTGCCCCGGTTCCAATCTGCCAGCAGGTAAGTACCTGTGTCCTCGGGTGGCAGACCAGGGGGGTTTTGTAGGGCACCGGGGGGGGACACAAGCAGGCACAGAAAGTACACCCTCAGCGGCACAGGGGCGGCCGGGTACAGACTGCAAACAGGCATTTGGTTTTAGATTGGAAGTAATGGGGAGACCCGGGGGTCTCTTCAACAATGCAGGCAGGCACAGGGGGGGGCTCCTTGGGGCAGCCACCACCTGGGCTAGGCAGAGGGTCGCCTGGGGGTCGCTCCTGCACTAGAGTTTGGTTCCTTCAGGTCCTGGGGGCTTCGGGTGCAGTGTTGGTTCCAGGCGTCGGGTCCCTTGTTACAGGCAGTGGTGGTCAGGGGGAGCCTCTGGATTTCCTCTGCAGGCGTCGCTGTGGGGGTTCAGGGGGGTCGTCTCTGGTTACTCACAGGCTCGCAGTCGCCGGGGAGTAATCCCTGAGGTGTTGGTTTTCCGCAGGTCGAGCCGGGGGCGTTGGGTGCAGAGTGGAAAGTCTCACGCTTCCGGCGGGAAACGTGAAGTCTTTAAAGTTGTTTCTTTGTTGCAAGAAAGTTGCAGATTGTTGAACAGGGCTGCTGTTCACTGGAGTTTCTTGGTCCTTGGTTGCAGGGCAGTCCTCTGAGGCTTCAGAGGTCGCTGGTCCCTGTTGGATGCGTCGCTGTTGCAGTTTTCTTCGAAGTAGGGAGACAGGCCGGTAGGGCTGGGGCCAAAGCAGTTGTCGTCTCCGTCTTCTCTCCAGGGCTTCAGGTCAGCAGTCCTTCTTCGTGTTAAGGTTACAGGAATCTAGTTTCCTAGGTTCTGGGGAGCCCCTAAATACTGAATTTAGGGGTGTGTTTAGGTCTGGGAGGGCAGTAGCCAATAGCTACTGTCCTCGAGGGTGGCTACACCCTCTATGTGCCTCCTCCCTGTGGGGAGGGGGGCACATCCCTAATCCTATTGGGGGAATCCTCCACTCACAAGATGGAGGATTTCTCAAGGCAGGGGTCACCTCAGCTCAGCACACCTTAGAGGCTGTCCTGACTGGTGGATGACTCCTCCTTGTTTTTCTCCTTATCTCATCCAGCCTTGCTGCCAAAAGTGGGGGCAGTGGCAGGAGGGGCGGGCATCTCCACTAGCTGAGATACCCTGGGGCGCTGTAACAAAAGGGGTAAGCCTTTGAGGCTCACCGCCAGGTGTTACAGTTCCTGCAGGGGGAGGTGAGAAGCACCTCCACCCAGTACAGGCTTTGTTCCTGGCCACAGAGTGACAAAGGCATTCTCCCCATGTGGCCAGCAACATGTCTGGTGTGTGGCAGGCTGGCAGAAACTAGTCAGCCTACACTGGAAGTCGGTATGTTTTCAGGGGGCATCTCTAAGATGCCCTCTGGGTGTATTTTACAATAAATTGCACACTGGCATCAGTGTGCATTTATTGTGCTGAGAAGTTTGATACCAAACTTTCCAGTTTTCAGTGTAGCCATTATGGTTCTGTGGAGTTTGTGTTTGACAAACTCCCAGACCATATACTCTTATGGCTACTGTAGGAGGCTGGACTGGCTTGTAGTGAGTACCAAGGGGTACTTACACCTTGCACCAGGCCCAGGTATCCCTTATTAGTGTAGAGGGGTGTCTAGCAGCTTAGGCTGATAGAAAAGGTAGCTTAGCAGAGCAGCTTAGGCTGAACTAGGAGACGAGTGAAGCTCCTACAGTACCACTAGTGTCATATGCACAATATCATAAGAAAACACAATACACAGATATACTAAAAATAAAGCTACTTTATTTTTATCACAATATGCCAAAAGTATCTCAGTGAGTACCCTCAGTATGAGGATAGCAAATATACACAAGATATATGTACACAATACCAAAATATGCAGTAATAGCAATAGAAAACAGTGCAAACAATGTATAGTCACAATAGAATGCAATGGGGGCACATAAGGATGAAGGCAACACAAACCATATACTCTAGAAGTGGAATGCGAACCACGAATGGACCCCAAACCTATGTGACCTTGTAGAGGGTCGCTGGGACTGTAAGAAAACAGTGAGGGTTAGAAAAATAGCCCACCCCAAGACCCTGAAAAGTGGGTGCAAAGTGCACCTAAGTTCCCCAAAGAGCACAGAAGTCGTGATAGGGGAATTCTGCCAGAAACAACAACACCAGCAATGCAACAACGATGGATTTCTTGACGAGAGTACCTGTGGAACAAGGGGAACAAGTCCAAGAGTCACGATCAAGTCGGGAGTGGGCAGATGCCCAGGAAATGCCAGCTGTGGGTGCAAAGAAGCTGCCACCGGATGGTAGAAGCTGTGGATTCTGGAAGAACGACAAGGGCTAGAAACTTCCCCTTTGGAGGATGGATGTCCCACGTCGTGAAGAGTCGTGCAGAAAGACCGCAAACAAGCCTTGCTAGCTGCAAGGGTCACGTTTAGGGTTTTTGGATGCTGCTGTGGCCCAGGAGGGACCAGGATGTCGCCAATTGCGTGAGGAGACAGAGGGGGCGTCTAGCAAGACAAGGAGCCCACTCAGAAGCAAGCAGCACCCGCAGAAGTGCCGGAACAGGCACTACGAAGTGGAGTGAACCGGAGCTCACCCGAAGTTGCACAAGAGGGTCCCACGAAGCCGGAGGACAACTCAGGAGGTCGTGCAATGCAGGTTAGAGTGCTGGGGACCCAGGCTTGGCTGTGCACAAAGGAAATCCTCGGTGAGTGCACAGGAGCCGGAGTAGCTTCAAAACACGCGGTTCCCAGCAATGCAGTCTGGCGTGGGGAGGCAAGGACTTACCTCCACCAAACTTGGACTGAAGAGTCACTGGACTGTGGGAGTCACTTGGACAGAGTTGCTGAGTTCAAGGGACCTCGCTCGTCGTGCTGAGAGGAGACCCAGAGGACCGGTGATGCAGTTCTTTGGTGCCTGCGGTTGCAGGGGGAAGATTCCATCGACCCACGGGAGATTTCTTCGGAGCTTCTAGTGCAGAGAGGAGGCAGACTACCCCCACTGCATGCACCACCAGGAAAACAGTCGAGAAGGCGGCAGGATCAGCGTTACAAGGTCGCAGTAGTCGTCTTTGCTACTTTGTTGCAGTTTTGCAGGCTTCCAGCGCGGTCAGCAGTCGATTCCTTGGCAGAAGGTGAAGAGAGAGATGCAGAGGAACTCTGATGAGCTCTTGCATTCGTTATCTACGGAATTCCCCAAAGTAGAGACCCTAAATAGCCAGAAAAGGAGGTTTGGCTACCTAGGAGAGAGGATAGGCTAGCAACACCTGAAGGAGCCTATCAGAAGGAGTCTCTGACGTCACCTGCTGGCCCTGGCCACTCAGAGCAGTCCAGTGTGCCAGCAGCACCTCTGTTTCCAAGATGGCAGAGGTCTGGAGCCCACTGGAGGAGCTCTGGGCACCTCCCAGGGGAGGTGTAGGTCAGGGGAGTGGTCACTCCCCTTTCCTTTGTCCAGTTTCACGCCAGAGCAGGGCTGAGGGATCCCTGAACCGGTGTAGACTGGCTTATGTAGAGATGGGCACCATCTGTGCCCATCAAAGCATTTCCAGAGGCTGGGGGGGGGGGCTACTCCTCCCCAGCCCTGACACCTTATTCCAAAGGGAGAGGGTGTAACACCCTCTCTCTGAGGAAGTCCTTTGTTCTGCCTTCCTGGGCCAATCCTGGCTGGACCCCAGGAGGGAAGAAACCTGTCTGAGGGGTTGGCAGCAGCAGCAGCTGCAGTGAAACCCCGGGAAAGGCAGTTTGGCAGTACCCGGGTCTGTGCTAGAGACCCGGGGAATCATGGGATTGTCTCCCCAATACCAGGATGGCATTGGTGTGGCAATTCCATGATCTTAGACATGTTACATGGCCATATTCGGAGTTACCATTGTGAAGCTACATATAGGTAGTGACCTATGTGTAGTGCACGCGTGTAATGGTGTCCCCGCACTCACAAAGTCCGGGGAACTGGCCCTGAACAATGTGGGAGCACCTTGGCTAGTGCCAGGCTGCCCACACACTAAGTAACTTGGCACCCGACCTTTACCAGGTAAAGGTTAGACATATAGGTGACTTATAAGTTACTTAAGTGCAGTGAAAAATGGCTGTGAAATAACGTGGACGTTATTTCACTCAGGCTGCAGTGGCAGGCCTGTGTAAGAATTGTCAGAGCTCCCTATGGGTGGCAAAAGAAATGCTGCAGCCCATAGGGATCTCCTGGAACCCCAATACCCTGGGTACCTCAGTACCATATACTAGGGAATTATAAGGGTGTTCCAGTATGCCAATGTAAATTGGTAAAATTGGTCACTAGCCGGTTAGTGACAATTTGGAAAGAAATGAGAGAGCATAACCACTGAGGTTCTGATTAGTAGAGCCTCAGTGAGACAGTTAGTCATAACACAGGTAACACATACAGGGCACACTTATGAGCACTGGGGCCCTGGCTGGCAGGGTCCCAGTGACACATACAACTAAAACAACATATATACAGTGAAATATGGGGGTAACATGCCAGGCAAGATGGTACTTTGCTACAGCTACCCTGCACTTACAATGTCTAATGTTTTGCTTAGACACTGTAGGGGCATAGTGCTCATGCATATATGCCCTCACCTGTGGTATAGTGCACCCTGCCTTAGGGCTTTAAGGCCTGCTAGAGGGGTGACTTACCTATGTCACAGGCAGTGTGAGGTTGGCATGGCACTCTGAGGGGAGTGCCATATCGACTTAGTCATTTTCTCCCCACCAGCACACACAAGCTGTGAGGCAGTGTGCATGTGCTGAGTGAGGGGTCCTAGGGTGGCATAAGACATGCTGCAGCCCTTAGAGACCTTCCCTGGCATCAGGGCCCTTGGTACCAGGGGTACCAGTTACAAGGGACTTACCTGGGTGCCAGGGTTGTGCGAATTGTGGCAACAAAGGTACAGTTTAGGGAAAGAACATTGGTGCTGGGGCCTGGTTAGCAGGGTCCCAGCACACTTTCAAGTCATAACTTAGCATCAGCAAAGGCAAAAAGTCAGGGGGTAACCATGCCAAGGAGGCATTTCCTTACAGTCTTTAAACAAGAACTATTTGTGAACTAAGAGGCAAAACAGTTGTCAGATATCCCCAATATGTGGCTCAGATTATTACAGAGCAACATTATAGTCTATTAAATTAAACACAATAGGTTTTTGTACAAATTGTGTTGTAAACTCACATATTTGAAAGTGCTTTCATTCACAATAATGAAAAAAGGAGCTTTGATGAAAAAGTATATGCTTATGATCACATATTTAAGCGGGAAAGTTGTGGTTTATCAAAATTCATCTTGTACAAACCAGCCACTAAAAGGTACCCATTTGTCTTTAGTAAAGCTATGGCTTTGTTTTGACCTCTTTGTCCATTTTCCTGCATTATTTATGTAGTAAAACTTGATGCAAAGGTATTGAAGTGTTTTGCATGACCACAAGTTACATTACAAGAAGTCACGTTCATTCTTTTCTAGGCAAGTGGTAAGTGATTTGCGCAGAACCACAAGAGGTTGAGCCAACGCAGACACAAAAATGTGGTTGCCCAGTCAGTAGCGCTGGCTGTAAAGCCACACCCTGGCTAGGGGGAGGGGGCAGGCAGAAGTTACATGAAGTCCAGCTCATTATAGGCTCGAGGTTTCAAAGTACTTTGAACTGAGCCAAAGCAAGCTTTCAGAGGCTCGCCCACCTCTAAACGGAAACACACTCCACTGTAACCCTCACACTAAAGGAACCGATAGCGTTAGTCTCAACGGAAATGCGTGACACTTAGCAGGGCTGCTCGAAACGCTCTTTTGAGAAACCTTGTAGCCCCCCCGAGTGTTTTCTGAGCTTAAAATATAGGTTCAATGCCTGCAACACGAGTCAGTCGCATCAAAGGCAGGCAGAGTCAGTCTAGTCTAGTCTAGTCTCTTCTCTTCTCTTCTCTTCTCTTCTCTTCTCTTCTCTTCTCTTCTCTCTCTCTCTCTCTCTCCCTCAAACACGAGTATTTATATCTGGCCCGCCCCCTCATAAAGTAGCCAATAGAAACTCGCGCTGTGACACCGACGCCTTCCGTTCAAGGATCCGTCAAAGGCCAGAGTGGCGAGGGTCCTAAGCTGCGCATGCGCATACCACTGTTCAGCACGCGCCGCTTGTTGCTCCCCACGTCAGTTCCTGTGATGGGAGGCGAGCAGTCCTTCTTCTCTTTCCGCAGCTCCTCGTCCTGCCCGTTACCGGGCGCTGCTGAGGGGACCGCGGGACGAGGAGCCGGCCTGAGGGGGGCTCATGGCTGACGCCGCCCCAAAGCCCCTCTCCTGCTTCTTCGGTGAGTTCAGCAGTGTGGGGGTGAGGGCCGAGTCCCGGGAGCTGCTGGGCTGAGGAGAGCCGGCAAGTAGCGTGCCCCCCCCCCCCCCCCCCCCGAAGAGCCCCCTCATTGTCATCTACCTCCCACTAGAGGATCCCCTTTATTGTGGAGTCCCTTCATTATCTACCCCCCCAGGAGTTCCTCCAGCAGAGCACCTTCATCATCACCTGCCTGTCACCATACACCAGCAGTACCTACACCATCACGTCCCGAATACGCCGGCAGAGCACCGTCATCTGCCTCCTCCCACAGTCCCCAGCAGAGCAGCTTCACCATCTGCCCCTCCCACCCCAGAGACTGGACTGATTACGGCACAGCACCCACAATGCACCAAAACACTTATACCATCTGCCTCCCTGTAAGACATTGGGTTATTGGTTGAGGAGAGTGAAACCCTCTCAAGCAGCAACCACAATTCTTCTCCTGGAGGAGTCACAAGCAGTCCCTGAATTAACCTGTGCTCTACCCTCGTGCAATTTGGCACTGAGCCGTCAGGCTTAATTCAGAGGCAATATGTCAAGTGTTTGTGCAGCACTTTAAACAGTAACTCAGCGAAAACACAGTACAAAAGGATCCCACAGCAATTTAGAAAAAGAAAGTAATTTTTAATTAATAAAACAAGCCCAAAATGACAAAGATCCAATCAGTAGAACCAAAACTATTTGAAGATTTTTTGTGAAAATGTCAGCAAAAGACGTGAAGCACCAACTGAGGGTATCTGGTAGCGCCAGACTGGGACAACATCACAAGTTCTGGCCAAATCCGGCGGAGCGCAGGCAGTGAACAGGGACCCAATTAGGCCCACTGAACAGAGAATCCTGATTTGCATAGTATTGTGAAGATACGCGGCAAAGATGCGCAGCGCAGCCGAAGTGATGAGTCCGTTCCAAGATGCAAAGTCATCATCTAGGATCATGTTGATGAATGTTTGTGACGTGATATTCAGTGCAGAGGATGGGTTGCGCATTTGGGGCTGTGTGTTTCAGAGGAGCTGAATCTGGCGTACTTGAGGTGGCTATCAATGAGGGATGTGAGCGTCCGGGCTGAGAATGCGTTGCATGTGGCGGTTCCAATATGGTGACAGGCTGCAATGTGGATCTTTGGGGCGGCTTGGGGTTGTTCTATGCAGCATAGGTGATTTGTTGGTTCTGCTGGATCCACAGAGAATGGCATAGCACCTTAGACCCACTTCCCAGGGTCCAGGACTGGGTTGGCACCATTTGACAGGACAGACTCACAGATGAGAGTCCATTTGCAGGAGGAAGGTTTTTGGAAGTCTGTTGTGTCCCTAAGGCTTCAGATCAGGAGGCCAGCCAACTAACCCTTGGAGTCACTTGGGGGCTCTGGGTTCAAGAGATGCAGATCAAGTCCTTCTCACCCAGGCAGCAGGTCAGCACAACAAGACATCAGTCCACCAGGGCAGTCGTTCTGCAGGGCAGCAGGCCTTTGACAACCCAGCAGTCCTCCTTTCTGGCAAAGTATCTACAGAGTCCTGAAGTGCACTGAAGAGTTGGTGTCTGGGGTCCAGTATTTATACCGAGTTGTGCTTTTGAAGTTTGGGGTGGAGGGGGGGGGGGCTTCCAGCAGTTTCCCTTTGAAGTCCCCAGGCATCCTGCCTTCGCTGTCCTGCCACCTCCTCACTCCTCCACAATACTCCAGCAGAGCACCTTCATCATCATCATGTGCCCCGCCACCAGTCTGATAGTGACACAGGTGTAATGTGCAGCACTTCACAGTACACCAGCAGAGCACCATCATCTGTCCCCGATACCAGTCTGATTGTGGCACTGGTGTGCTGCACAGCACCCCTATAATACACCAGCAGCGCACAGATAATATCACCTCCCCCAACCCCTGCTATTAGTCTGATTGTGGCACAGGTGTGCTGCACAGCACCCCTATAATACACCAGCAGCGCACAGATAATATCACCTCCCCCAACCCCTGCTATTAGTCTGATTGTGTCACAGGTGTGTTGCACAGCACCCCCATAATACACCAGCAGTGCACATATATCATCACCTCCCCCAACCCCTGCTATTAGTCTGATTGTGACACAGGTGTGCTGCACAGCACCCCCATAATACACTAGCAGCGCACAGATAACATCACCTCCCCCAACCCCTGCTATTAGTCTGATTGTGACACAGGTGTGCTGCAGAGCACCCCTATAATACTCCAGCAGCGCACAGATAACATCACCTCCCCAAACCCCTGCTATTAGTCAGATAGTGATACAGGTGTGCTGCAGAGCACCCCCATAATACTCCAGCAGCGCACAGATATCATCACCTCCCCCAACCCCTGCTATTAGTCAGATAGTGACACAGGTGTGCTGCACATCATCTTCACAGTACACCAGAAGAGCAGCTTCATCATCACCTGCCCCCCACAATACACCAGCAGAGCACCTTCATCATCTGTCCACCCCCCTCCATACCAGTCTGATTGTGGCACAGTTGTGCTGCACAGCCCCCTACGATACATCTGGATTCCCCAAGCTACCAGTCTGAGTAAGGCATAGGTGTCCTGCCTTCCCCCACAAAATACACCAGCAGAGCACCTTCATCATTTGCCTACCCCTCTCTCCTGCCCCCCATACTAGTCTGATTGTGGCATACGTATTCCCCCCCCCCCCCAACAATCCACCAGCAGAGCACCTTCATCATCTATCCTCTCCTGCTGCCAGTGTGATTAATGGCACAGGAGTGCTGAGATCCACCTCCCCATTACACTATCTGAGCACACTCATCATCTGCCCCCAACAATACTTGTCTGTTTATGTCACAGGTGCGCTGCCCCAGCCACCCTTTCCCTCCTCCCCACAGTACAGCAACAGAGCACCAGAAATCTCTTCCCTACTGATAACGTTCTGATTGTGGCACCAGTGTACTGTACAGCACCTCTGTAGTACACTATCAGAGCACCTTCATCATCTGCCTGCTCCACTGCTACCAATCTGTTAGTGCCCCCCCACAAAACACTAGCAGAGTGTCTTCATCATCTGTCACTACCCTCTCGGATACTTTTTTTGAGGGTTTGTTCCATAGAGAATCTATCAATCTGAACTGCTCCTTCCTGCTGGTCACTTCTTCCTATTTGTCTTGTAAACGGTGTAGCTGCGGTGCTTATGCACTACTTGTCCTCTCCCGGGTAATGCAGGCGTGTGCCTCGCCTCTTTTCCTCTTTGAAATACCGGCATCACAAAGCTGGGTGCATCAGCCTCTTTGTGGAGGTGCGGTGTGTGCACATCTTCCATCACTAGAGGTGCAGATGTCAGACTGTGCATACGACAAACCCCACTCTTCGAGTCTAGTACTGCTCTCACCAGTCACCAGAGCATTTCCACTGCTTCCACAACTATTAGGAGTGTACATCGCATGTTCAAATGACAGCCATTTAATCCTGTTTGTGAGTTCATGGTCAAGGTCCCAGGAAACATTGTTGGGAACGCAACAAGCCCTTCACAAGTCCTCAGGAGCTCACTGATATGATAGTCTGTATATGCAATGCACCTTCAGTCTACATGAATGAAGTACTGTAACCAATTATTTGACCATTCCCATCTGGCCTCAGAGACTGCATTTTCTCACCCTGGTAGTCACCTCTTAGTGCCAACAAAAGATCTTACAACTGTGAAGACTGTCCAGATGCCCAAAGCACTGTTGCACTATGTAGACTGTAGCCATACAATAGCTTGAGAATGCTATACACGTGCAATGCAAACACCAGGTGTACCCTCGGCCACGTTCTATACACTATCAAGCACTCTTGCATCCACAGTTTGCACACCAGCAGTTCAGTACATCTATGCTTTATGCCACAGTCTGTGCACCCTTAACCTCACATCTTTGGCTACAGCTAACATTCAGACAATACTATACATGCTAAACTGTCACAGCCTGTAAACCTTCAACCACAGTCTATTTATCTTCAAATACGTTCTGCACATCATAGTCCTTATTTATACTTTATTTCACACCCTGTTCCACACTGCAAGTTTCATATTTCTGAGGCCTGATTTATCTACTTTGCTTTTTAAAACCGTTCAGCAGACTTTTGCTTAATGCTTGCTATTCTGTGGCTTTCAACAGCCCTTATTAATATGTGCCACAAAAAATATAATAAATGATACAAAGCCCACGCTTCAAACATCCAACCACACAGATATGCCACATAGTTTGTCATCATTTAGGGGTCTGTTTATGAAAGGTTTGCGCCGCCGAAGCGTTACTTTTTTTGACATTCCTGTGGCGCAAGCCTCTCAACTATATCTACGAGGCTACGCAGGGATGTGGAATTTAGTAAAATATGTACTTGTCTGATGGGAGAGCTTGCTTCTTAAATCTACTTGTTATATAAAAAATCTACTTTTCCCTTTGGTGCCATGTAGTGCTGCGAAAAATTATGGCAGCGATCTCATAATGTAAGAGTTCCTATAATGGCCTCTCTGTGCCAGAGCTACTATTATAGTAGGGTTTGAATACTTGCAATTTCAGTCCCTACTATAGTAATTTCCTTATTTTGCCGCCTTCCCACAGATCTACATCCTGGGGCTGGAGAAAGCACTAAGCAATAGTACTGAGTCTGCAAACCTACTAACTTGCATGTTTTAAGGATTTTCACCATCTCTTCTCTAATCTTTTCTCATGGCAGTGGCAGAAGTAGAAGTTGTTCCTGGGTTGGAAAAAAAGTAGTAGATGGGTATGTGAACTTATAAAAGCTCAATAGATTTTCACATGAGGAAATCTACACATGCATATGTACTTGTGCTAAAATACAGTTCACAAATATTTTCTAGGTGTATGATTTCCTGGTCTACTTCTGTAAGTTCTTGTGAATTCATAAAAGCCACTAATTCAATGACATATACCATGGGTGCACTTTTGTGACTTTCTTTAAGACTTGGACCCCTAATTAGGTCTGGTGTTAACAAAGACATTTTGTTTTTGTTAAACTTTTTTATTTTTCTATATTGGCTGGCTTTACTGGGAGTGATCGCATTCGGCTGTTCTACAAGGAGCATATTGGCACACATTGGTTTTATTCAGTGCCAGGGACTTCTGTGGCAATCAGTGGAGTAACGGAACTAGAGGGGGTCCCCCTGAAAAGAATATGGAGGCCCCCCCTCTTCCAGACTCACTCAGCGCAGGTGCTGTGCAGAGGGGACCGGCGGGCCTTTGTTAATCCACTGGTAGCAATGTGAGCTTTTTGAGACCAAAACCTTTTTTCCCCCTTTTTGCCAGTGTTTGTTACAATGGTGAGGGCCTGGCAGCTCCCACAACAATGAAGTGTTTGCATCTAATCAGAGAGCATTCTGGGAGCATTATACTTAGCCTCATATTGTTAAACTTTTCAAACGTGTGTATATATATGTATGTGTATATATATATATATATATATATATATATATATTTTTTTTTTTACTGGAACAACTGTCAGTAGTGCAGTTGTGACCTTAAAACATCTGTTTACAGCGCTTACCCTAATAATGAAGGCTTTTCATTAATGAACCATAAATACAAGTTTGAACCGCACTAACATATGTACACACATATTACCTCAACTGCAGACAGTTCCCTTCTCTGTAAACTGGCAGCCAAAGGGTTTTTGCTACAGGGGCTTGGCCTACTTGTCCCAAGGACAAAATAAACATGAAAACTTGTTGCCCTTGATCCCAACCAATATGTCCATAGGGATTCCACATCCCTGCTATGCAAAGCCACTTTGTATGGCTTTGAATGGCCTCATAGTTATGGAGTAAGACAAAGCAGTGCAAGTCGTTGAGTTGCCTTACTTTGTGCGAGGGAGGCATGTCATAGGCGTTGCGGTGGGGTTTCCCATGCAACCCCCATGGATTTGACACTGTCTCAGATTTACTTAATCACATGAACATGGGGCAGTGCCAAAACCATATGCCTTTCCAGAGTAGGCGTAACAAGGAGAAATATTTATATTTCTGCTCGCATTTTCCTCTTTCATTATGCGCTGCAATTTGCAGCACGCATTGAAAGAGGAAAACACCTTTTGAAATTGTTTTTGTGCAGTAACATTCCCCTTCCTGCTCTAAAACAATCCTGCATGCAACACAGACACCCCTGCACCATGCGTTGGCCCTAGGCAGCCAACTATGCGCCAGGGCAAACAGAAAGGACAGTAATGCACCATACTGCATAAATACAGTGCATTCTGCCCTTTCACATTGGCGTAAGCTAGTGCAACAAGAAGACTTACGCCGCTGCCCGATGCCAATTCACCGTAAATAAGACCCTCAGTATTTAGCCCTGTGGTACGCTATACTAACATTCAACTAAACTCATACAGTCAACACAACCCCGAGACACCATACAGTCACGCATCATGGTAAGCAACAAAACTTACCATCAACAGACGTAACATAGACCTTTCACCCCAAGGAGCAATGTAGATACCTCTCGACCTAAAAAGAAAAAGTGTAAACATCTGGTAATGTACAGACTTAACCATAAAACATCATACATCCAGGACCCAAAGAATATCACATGCCCACCTAACAGAGAAGGCCGAGGGCACAAAACCTAAAACATCATCCCAAACTAAATCAGACTGATGTCAGAAACAAACCCTAGAAATCAAGTTCAAAGTCACCATCGACAGACTAAGGCCCTCATTACGACCCTGGCAGTCGGTGATAAAGTGGCAGTGATACCGCCAAGAGGCTGGCGGTAACTACAGCCAAATTATGACCATGGCGGAAAGATCTCCGAAAGACAGCCATTGTACCACACTGACCTCCAGGGCGGAAACAACAGCCACCACGGCGGTAGCCGCCTACAGGCAGGCGGAAGTCAATGTTCCGCCCACCATATTATGACATGCAAACCTCCACCTTTTCCGGGGCGGTACCAACGACACCAAAAGCCTGGTGGAAACAGAGCTCAGAAGGGAAAGTACTCACCAACCTGAACTTCATGTCTTCCCGATGATCTTCTACGTTCTGCTCCACCACGAACACCAACGCCAGCGAAGACGACAACGGTGAGTACAGCCGCCTAGCACACAAGGGAGAGGGGCGGAAAAAGAGAGTGACACACACATGCACAACACACATACCATACACACAACCAGATGCATTAAAAAAACAATATTACCCCGTCACTCGGTTGAATAATGCAAGGACAAAGCAATTTCACAAAAGTGAATGTAATGAGATCAAGACAGTTTGAAAAATAAGTTAGGCAAGATAATAGATATATACATATGTATAGAAAAAGGGACACAGCCCAGTCCACAATGTTTGTAGGCCACAGGCCAAAGTCCAAGGCCACACATGTCACCTGCTTCAACATGGAGAGAACACTGCAGGGCCATCAGTTGGTAAATAAGCAGGCACCTCAGGTGGACGGGGAACCGGGGACACCTCAGCCGGGAGATGTTACAAGACCACTGGTTTTGGAAGGGGCAACATGCCCTGTGCTTGATCCTGGGGAGTGTAAGGCCACAGTCTCTCAGGTGGGTGTCATACCCACTGGTTCTGGAGGGGGCAACATGCTCTGTGCTTGATCCTGGGGATTGATGGGCCACAGTCTCTCAGGTGGGTGTCATACCCACTGGCTTTGGAGGGGGAAGGCCGCACAGGAGCCTATGGAGGCAGGATTACATACCGCCCGCCAGCGGTGACTGCTTCACAGTGGTGGTGCTGTTGGTGGGGGGAGGCTCCTGCTCATCCCCTGCAACCTCGGACCGCTGCACAGTGGTGGTGCTGCTGGTGAGGGGAGGCTCCTGCCCATCCCCTGCAACCTCTGTCGACTGGACAACCATGGTTGGTGGTGGGGGCTCTGTCACAGTTCCTGGCCCAGGCCCCTTGGTCTTCCTGGCTGCTGGGGCAGGCTCCTTTCCCTTCTTGCCTGGGGGTGCAGGCTCCTTGGTCTTCCTGCCTTCGGGTGCAGGCTCTTTTCCCTTGAGGCTGCCTCGTGTAGGCTCCTTCACCTTCAGGACATGTGGCCTGGATCCCTTTCCACCACGAGTGGGTGTGGTGACCACTGGGCTCGTGGACTGTGTGGCTGAGGTGCTTGGCTGGGTTCTTCCTACCCTGGCCATACATGCAGGACGGGGGGCGGGGTGGTGAGGGGTAGGGAAGAGGTCAGTGGTGAATAGGAACAGTTTTTTAGGGACATTGGGACGAGAAGAGTGAGAAGGAATGGGAGTGGAGGATGAGGGACTGGTTGTTGGAGGTGTCTGTCTGCTGCTTTGGGGTGCAGGTGCATGGGCTGTATGCTGTTGTGAGGTGGATGTCTGTTGGGTTTCTGAGTGCTTGTTTTTGTGTACTTAAGGAGGGGGGACAGACACAGTGGGAGAGGACACGGGACGTGTTCATGGCTGTTGTGGAGGTGTCTGCCAGTGAGGTGTGTGTTCTGCTTGGTGTGGTGATGCTGGTAGTGGATGATGATGTAGTGCATGCAGGTGTGAGTGTGGACGGAACTGGGTGGGAGGTGGTGGAGGAGGAGGAGACAGTGGAAATAGTGGATGTTGGTGTGTCTGCAACTGGATGGTGTTTGTGTTGGTGCCTGTGGGATGAAGTGTGGTGCTTGTGTTTGCCTGTGACACTCTTGCGTGTTGTCTTGGGTGCATGCTCGTCTGCCTGTGTGCTTGGGATGGGTTGGGGTTGAGGAGAATGGGACTGGGCAGTGGAAGTTGGAGGGGGGAGGGTAGAAACAGGGACAATGTCTGCCATCAGAGAGGAGACCAGAGCCTAAATCGATCTCTGTTGGGCTGCGAATCCAGTGTGAATGCCCTCCAGGAATGCATCAGATTGTTGCATCTGGACTGCCAGCCCCTGGATGGCATTCACAATGGTTGACTGCCCTACAGAGATGGATCTCAGGAGGTCAATAGCCTCCTCACTCAGGGCAGCAGGGCTAACTGGGGCAGGGCTAGAGGTGCCTGGGGCGAAGGAGATGCCCACCCTCCTGGGTGAGCAGGCACGGGCAACTCGCTGAGGGGATGCTAGGAGGGCGTTGCTGGTACAGGAAGCTTCCATCGGAGGAGGTATCTGTGTCAGAACTGTCCCCTCCAGTCTCTGCTGTGGTGCTCCCCTCGCCCTCTGTCCCACTGGTGCCCTCAGTGTTGGTGGACTCTGCCTCCTGGGTCCTGTGGGATGCAGCTCCCTCCGTCCCCGGTGCCTCTGCTCCTCCGCCAGATGATGCTAATGCACATAAGGACAGGATGACAAAACAAAAACGGGGGAAAGAGACAAAGGATACACTTGGTTAATGGCTGCACAAACACCACCGTTGGCGTACACAGCACCATCACGCACAGGGATCAGGCCTACGCAATATGCCATTGCACTACCAGAGAAATGGTTAGCGGCCAAGGCATGGGGAGGGGCTCACACCGCCAAATGCAGCACACCTTGGACCCACAGCCCTGACCAGTAGTGGATGCCTACGAGCTAGGTAGCAAGATTTTCCCTTCTGAACCTGAGCCACCAGAGGACCTACGCTGCAGTGTCAGGCCTGGCCTAGGGACACCCACTAACACACATCCCCCACCCGGATACCACCCTACCATGCGTAAGTTGTAATGGTGGGCACCATAATCACCACCTTGTGGATGCTGTGATGCCCTCAAGCGCCCATCCAGCTCTGGATAGGCCACCGCCAGTATGCAGGCCATCAGGGGGTCAGGGTCCGACGGGAACCCCTTCCTCATTGGGAGGCTGTCCCCATTTGGGCCTCCGCTGCCTTCCGTGCCCAGTTTCTCGGGTCCTCCCACCTTTTGCGACAGTGAGTGCTCCGCCTGTCATAGACCCCCAGAGTCCTCACTTCCTTGGCGATGGCACGCCATATACCCTTCTTTTGATGGGTGCTGACCTGCAGAGGCAATGCACACCGGAAAATAGATTTAGACAAACAGTCCTGCCTGTTAAACATATGGCCCACTATACCCGTTTCCATTACCATTTACACACACATGGCCCAGCACACAACCTGTACTCCGCCCAGAGGACATCCACCCACCCCCCTTACACGAGGCCTTCACACACACACCACTCCATACATTCATGCCACATGCATTGTGCCCACAGTGTACTCACCTGTTGGTCTGGAGGCCCATACAGCAGTCCGTACTGGGGTAGGACCCCATCCACCAGTCTCTCCAACTCCTCCGAAGTGAAGACTGGGTCCCTTTCCCCGGTCACACGGGCCAATGGTAGGTTCCAGACACAGGTCACAGCAGCACATGCAGTGTAGGTCCTCTCCTGTGGAAGGTCAGGTAGCAAGTGAGGAATCAGATAGAAAATGGCAGTCACGTCCGCTGCGGTGCATACTGTCACCGCCGGCGTAGATCACCATTGCCCACTGTAACCCATAGGGCCCAATTATAACCAATGAGGAGTTGCACGGCGGTTCCCGACCCCCTTCCGCCACGGCGCACAACGTCAGCGGAATTACCTAATTTCCACCTGTCTCTCCACACAGGACAGGTGGACGCCATTTCAAGGGGAGGGGCAGACCCTGGAAAAATGCTGCGTCACTGGTGATATTAGGACATACTGGACAAATCACACTGACCCATTACAAGTTAACAGGATGCAAAGTTCTGTTGTAGCTCAATTTTTCAGTTTGTGACCGGCTCCTCACTCTTTTGTCCCTTAGGTTCCTACCGGTGCGGATGAATAGGAGATGGAGACATACCCCCGTGTACAGACCCCTAGTGGACTTGGCAACACTGGAGGACAGGCACATTATCCTCACCTATAGACTTGACAGGGCCACAATAACAGAGCTGTGTGCCCAATTGGAGCTTGACCTGATATCTGCTATCCGTCACCCCACTGGGATCCCCCCTTGTGCAAATGCTATCAGTGCTCCATTTCCTGGCAACTGGTTCTTTGCAAGTGACAGTGGGCTTGGCAGCAGGAATGTCACAGCCAATGTTCTCAATAGTGCTGACAAGAGTGTTGTCTGCCCTGATTAAACATGTGCAGCTACATTGTTTTCCCCCAGGTTGAAGATTTGGCCATAGTGAAGGCTGGGTTTTATGCAATGGGACATATCCCCAACACTTTTGGGGCGATTGATGGAACACATATTGCATTTCTACCCCCCCCCGCAGAATGTACAAATGGTGTGCCTTGTGGACCAGTACATCTCCCTCGTCAATGCTAAGTATCCTGGGTCGGTGCATGATGCCTTTGTCCTGAAGAATAGCAGCATCCCAAATGTGATGAGCCAACTACAGAGGCACAGGGTGTGGCTAATAGGTGATCCCTGGTTTCCACCCAGTAGATGTTGGTGGATGGGTATGGTGTGGGCCATATGGGATAGTGTGTGGCTAAATGTTGTCCCTCAATAGTTTAGGTGACTCTGGTTACCCCAACCTATCATGGCTGCTGACCCCTGTGAGGAATGCTAGGGCAAGGGCAGAAGAACGTTATGAGGCCCATGGGCGAACCAGAAGGATAATTGAAAGGACCTTTGGCCTCCTGAAGGCCAGGTTCCGGTGCCTCCATCTGACAGGTGGATCACTGTGCTACTCACCCAAGAAGGTCTGCCAGATAGTGGTGGCTTGCTGCATGTTGCATAACCTGGCCCTCAGACGCCATGTTTGATTCCTGCAGGAGGAGGAGGCTGGAGATGTTTGTTTGCCAGCAGTGGACCCTGTGGACAGTGAGGATGAGGAGGCAGAGGATGAGGACAAAAGAACATCTGTGATCAGACAATCAATGACACACAGGTAGTACAGTGTTACTCCACATTTCAATGACATTTGTTTGGATTTCTGTGGCACTGGCATGCTGATATTTCCCACTTCTATGCCCACTTACTGTTCCCTCTGGCAATTCATTTTGCAGATGTTGATGACCTTACCTATACTCCTGGTGTGATCACTGCAGCCAGCTACAGGTCATTAATCTATGCACATTTTCTGTACGTTTGATTTGAAATGTTTGTACCTGTTTCAATGAATAAATAATTGATATACATGATATACTCCAAACCTCTTTTTTTTCCCAAGGTTGTTTATTGAAGTGCTAAAATAGTGCAATGGGATGGGGTGATGATGGAGGAAAGTCCAGGGTATTGTTCCAGTCTGTTTGTAGCACAGGTGCATTTTCCAAGGGGACATAGGGAGGGGAGTAATGGTAGTTCAAGGTGGACAGGGTGACTGTGTGGGACACAAGGGTGACAATCAGTAGAGTCTCATTTCCTGGCGGAGGTCTTGGCAAGTGTCTCTGGCTTCTGTCTGGATCACAGGGAACGTTTGCAAGGTGGTTCACCTTCTGCAGGGGGAGGGGTGCTGGTGGCCTGTGAGTCCTGTGGTGGGGCCTCCTGTCCGGTAGCGGAGGTGGAAGGCTGTTCAGATGTCTGGCTAGTGGCAGGGGCCCGCTGTTGTGAGACTGCCTCCCTCATAATATTGGCCATGTCTGCCAGCACCCCTGCTATGGAGATCATGGTGTTGTTAATGGCCCGCAAGTCCTCCCTGATCCCCTGGTACTGTCCCTCCTTCAGCTGCCTGTTCTCCTGCACATTGTCCAGGATCTGGCCCATCGTGTCCTGGGAATGTTGATAGGCTCTCATGATCTCTGCAAGTGCCTCCTGGAGAGTCGGTTCCCTCGACCTGTCCTCCCCCTGGTGAACAGCAGTCCTCCCAGTTTCCCTGTTGGCCTGTGCCTCTGTCCCCTGAACCGTGTGCCCACTGCCACTGACCCCAGGTCCCTGATTGTCTTGGGTATGAGGTCTGGCCTGGGGTCCCTGTAGAGGTAGACACACTGCTGATTGACGTGTCTTGGGGACAGAGGTGTAGGTACGCTGGGTGGGTGCTGTGGTGGTGTTTCCTGATGTGGGGAGGGTCTGTAGTGGTGTGTGACTGGGCCTGGGTAACCAGCTGTCCAAAGGTCCCTGATGGGCCAGGTAGGTCATCTAGATCCTGAAGACCAGAGTTGCTGTCATCACTGCGGGCCTCTTCAGTTGGGGGACGGGATATTGCTGGCACCTCCTCTCCGCTGACATTGTCTGTGGTACATGTGGGGATGTAAATGATGTGTTATGTGTAGGAAAGTACCATCTTGCCTGGCATGTTACCCCCATATTTCACTGTATATATGTTGTTTTAGTCTATGTGTCACTGGGACCCTGCCAGGCAGGGCCCCAGTGCTCATAAGTATGTGCCCTGTATGTGTTCCCTGTGTGATGACTAACTGTCTCACTGAGGCTCTGCTAACTAGAACCTCAGTGGTTATGCTCTCTCTGCTTTCCAAATTGTCACTAAAAGGCTAGTGACCAATTTCACCAATTCACATTGGCATACTGGAACACCCTTATAATTCCCAAGTATATGGTACTGGGGTACCCAGGGTTTTGGGGTTCCAGGAGATCCCCATGGGCTGCAGCATTTCTTTTGCCACTCATAGGGAGATCTGACAATTCTTACACAGGCCTGCCAGTGCAGCCTGAGTGAAATAACGTCCACGTTATTTCACAGCCATTTACCACTGCACTTAAGTAACTTATAAGTCACCTATATGTCTAACCTTCACCTGGTGAAGGTTGGGTGCAAAGTTACTTAGTGTGTGGGCACCCTGGCACTAGCCAAGGTGCCCCCACATTGTTCAGGGCAAATTTCCCGGACTTTGTGAGTGCGGGGACACCATTACACACGTGCACTATACATAGGTCACTACCTATGTATAGCGTCACAATTGTAACTCCGAACATGGCCATGTAACATGTCTAAGATCATGGAATTGTCACCCCAATGCCATTCTGGCATTGGGGAGACAATTCCATGATCCTCCGGGTCTCTAGCACAGAACCCGGGTACTGCCAATCTGCCTTTCCGGGGTCTCCACTGCAGCTGCTGCTAACCCCTCAGACAGGTTTCTGCCCTCCTGGGGTCCAGCCAGCCCTGGCCCAGGAAGGCGGAACAAAGGATTTCCTCTGAGAGAGGGTGTGACACCCTCTCCTTTCGGAAAAAGGTGTGATGGCTGGGGAGGAGTAGCCTCCTGCAGCCTCTGGAAATGCTTTGATGGGCACAGATGCTCCCCATCTCTGCATAAGCCAGTCTACACCGGTTTAGGGATCCCCCAGCCCTGCTCTGGCGTGAAACTGCACAAAGGAAAGGGGAGTGACCACTCCCCTGACCTGCACCTCCCAGGGGAGGTGCCCAGAGCTCCTCCAGTGTGCCCTAGACCTCTGCCATCTTGGAAACAGAGGTGTTGCTGGCACTCTGGACTGCTCTGAGTGGCCAGTGCCAGCAGGTGACGTCAGAAACTCCTTCTGATAGGCTCTTATCTCTCTTAGTAGCCAATCCTCCTTCCTAGGTAGCCAAACCTCCTTTTCTGGCTATTTAGGGTCTCTGCTTTGGGGAATTCTTTAGATACCGAATGCAAGAGCTCACCAGAGTTCCTCTGCATCTCCCTCTTCACCTTCTGCCAAAGGATCGACCGCTGACTGCTCAGGACGCCTGCAAAACCACAACAAAGTAGCAAAGACGACTACTGCAACCTTGTATTGTTGCATCGTGCCGGCTTTCTCGACTGTTTGCTTGTGGTGCATGCTCTGGGGGTAGCCTGCCTCCTTCTTGCACCAGCAGCTCTGAAGAAATCTCCTGTGGGTCGACGGAATCTTCCCCCTGCAACCGCAGGCAACAAAAGACTGCATTACCGGTCCTCTGGGTCCCCTCTCAGCACGACGAGCGTGGTCCCTGGAACTCGGCAACTCTGTCCAAGTGACTCCCACAGTCCAGTGACTCTTCAGTCCAAGTTTAGTGGAGGTAAGTCCTTGCCTCCCCACGCTAGACTGCATTGCTGGGTACCGCGTGATTTGCAACTGTTCCGGCTCCTGTGCACTCTTCCAGGATTTCCTTCGTGCACAGCCAAGCCTGGGTCCCCGACACTCTAACCTGCAGTGCACAACCTTCTGAGTCGTCCTCCGGTGTCGTGGGACTCCCTTTTCTGACTTCGGGTGGACTCCGGTTCACTCCTCTTCTAAGTGCCTTTTCCGGTACTTCTGCGGGTGCTGCCTGCTTCTGTGAGGGCTCCCTGACTTGCTGGGCGCCCCCTCTGTTTCCTCATCCAAGTGGCCACATCCTGGTCACTCCTGGGCCACAGCAGCATCCAAAAACCCTAACCGCGACCCTTGCAGCTAGCAAGGCTTGTTTGTGTTTGTTCTGCGTGGGAACACCTCTGCAAGCTTCTTCACGGTGTGGGACATCCATCCTCCAAAGGGGAAGTTCCTAGTCCTCTTTGTTCTTGCAAAACACCAAGCTTCTTCCATCCGGTGGCAGCTTCCTTGCACCCTCAGCTGGCATTTCCTGGGCTCCTGCCCACTCTCGACACTGTCGCGACTCTTGGACTTGGTCCCCTTGTCTTACAGGTACTCAGGTCCGGAAATCCACATATGTTGCATTGCTGGTGTTGGTTTTCCTTGCAGAATCCCCGTATCACGACTTCTGTGCTCTCTGGGGGTTGTAGGTGCACTTTACACCTACCTTACAGGGTCTTGGGGTGTGCTATTTTTCTAACCCTCACTGTTTTCTTACAGTCCCAGCGACCCTCTACAAGCTCACATAGGTTTGGGGTCCATTCGTGGTTCGCATTCCACTTTTGGAGTATATGGTTTGTGTTGCCCCTATACCTATGTGCTCCTATTGCAATGTATTGTAACTTTACACTGCTTGCATTACTTCCTTTTGCTATTACTGCATATTTTTGCTATTGTGTACATATATCTTGTGTATATTTGGCATCCTCATACTGAGGGTACTCACTGAGATACTTTTGGCATATTGTCATACAAATAAAGTACCTTTATTTTTAGTATATCTGTGTATTGTGTTTTTGTTGTAAAATAAAGCTTTGTATTATAGTTACTTGTATTAGTAATCTATTTTAGGAATTCATAATGTAAGGTAGTCGCAGTTAAAACAGTTGTAGAATGTAGAAAGTTTATGTAATGTAGATCTTAGAGTTGGTATGCTCTTCTTCCCCGTGTGGAAGATGGAACATGGAACATTCGGACTGTTGGAGACTGGAGGGTGGAATAGAATGTTCATGTGAGGAGAGGACTCTGAGGTGAGAGGAGTTGTGGAGAGGAGCTCTGAGGTGAAGGGAAACAAGAAGACTGTATGAAGGGCGGAGCAGTGGAGATGAAAATAAAGTCTGGAACTAAAAGATAAGTACCGTGTGTTGGACTTTATAATACTGGCGACGAGTTGGTGCGTAAGGCGGCACTCTCATCTCCACCCCTTGTCAGATTCTCTTTCGTGTCAGTGGCACTGCTGTCCTTAATGACTATTCTTCCCTCATACCCTTATTTAACTTGGTAATTGGTCTCACTCTCTACTGGAAATTTGGGAAATTGAGCATTTCTGCAGTACGTCTTTTGTTGGAGGCAGTGCCATTCTGGGAATCTACCACGCGTTTACAAGTTATCTGATCCTGTTAAGCTGTTCATTTGTTGAGTTAACTCCAGGAGATCGTGTTGGACTCTTTCTGTCAAGGATTACCCTTTCGTCATCTTTGCCTGTCAAGCAAACGCTGACGGGCACAGCTGACTGGGTGAGCAGGGCGCTTTTGCACTTCTGTAATAGCTGAGCCGTGTACATCGGGTGCTTTCTCGCCTGTCAAGTTACGCTGACAGGCACAGCTTGCAGTAATGGCACTTCGCGTTTGACATCAAACGCGATCGAACTTGGTTTTGGACGCCTTCGTAGCCTGACGCTGACGGGCGCAGCTCTTGGGGATCACGTTGCTGTGCTTAACAACGGCTCCTTGCCTGTCGGAACTCGCGCTGACAGGCACAGCAAAGTTTATTTACATTGCTGTGTTCGACAACGTTACTACAGCGCAGCTCTTGGGGATCACGTTGCTGTACTTAACAACGGCTCCTTGCCTGTCGGAACTCGCGCTGACGGGCACAGCGTAGTTTATTTACATTGTTGTGTTCGACAACATTACTTCAGCTCTTTGCCTGTCGAAGCTCACGCTGACAGGCACAGCAAGAACACTTTTGTTTCAATTCAAAAGCGCAATGTGCCTGTCGCGGTAAACGCTGACAGGACCAGCACACACTGAACAGATCTCACGCAGCAACATTCAAGAAATAACTTTCGGCAAAGTTAATTTTTTTTACTTTCATTTTGAAAAGGAAAAAATCTTACCATTACAAGTGATTCAGCTGGGTATTGTGACTGAACAGTTCAATGTGATTTTTCTAATGTAGGTGATGCATGTTGGGATTGTATTGCTGCTAATGGCTTTTCTCTAATCTTTACTTCCTTGTTTACTAATGTTTTCTTTAATTATCTCTGCTTCCTTGTTCAATTAGGATGTGTGGGAACTGATATTAATAAGACGAGTTACATTGTGACTGGTGATTGTGTCATTGTGATTTATTTAACATAGGAATTTAATTTGCATTTATTCAGGGAAGTTAATTTATTTTAAAAAAAAAATTGGGTAACAATGGCTGCTGCAGGGATGCCTCAACCAATTCCTTTCCTAAATGAAATGGGGGAACCAAATGTTCTGTGGAAGGATTGGTTTAAAAATGTTGAGTCATATCTAATAGCAATTGGGGGGGATAAATTCAACCCCATCAGGAAACAACATATCCTGCTACATAATTTAGGGACTCATGGTAGGAAAATATATGAATCCCTTCCAGATCCTAATGTTCCTGAAGGTCAGGTTCAGGATGAGTATGTTACCACTTATTTAAAACTTGAGAAACAATTTGAAGACAGAATTAATGTTGTTCTTGAACGACATAAATTTTTGTCTCGATGTCAAGGTAAACAATAGAGTGATACTAATTATATCGCTGCACTAAGAGGGTTATGTACCCTATGTGAATTTGGGGACCTTAATGACTCTCTCATCAGAGACCAATTAGTCTGCTGCACAAATAATGTTAAAATCCAAGAAAAGCTCCTACAAAGACAACCTGACCTACAGGAAGCAATTGAAATAGCGAAATCAATAGAACATACAGAAATATGCTTTCAAGAAATTAGATCCCCACCAGCTGAGGATCATGTAAACGAGATTACAAATGATACTAAGGAGGACAAAATTCTCAAAATTAAAAGCAATGAGAAACAGCCCCAGAAGTATGGGAACATAAGATCTAACTTAACATGTTTCCGTTGTGGGAGTAGTAATCATCTGGCCAATTTCACCTATTGCCAAGCCAAATCAGCAATTTGTAGAAAATGCAATAAAAGAGGTCACTTCGCGAAGGTGTGCAAGGACACTACCAAATCATTTGACAATAAAAAATCTGAAGAAATTTCCCAGATGGTTAAGAAAATTGTGTTACAAGTTAATTCAGATAGTAGTTGTAATGGCCAATATCCAGTATGTACCATAGCCATTAATGACAAATTGACTAGAGTCTATGCGGATTCGTGCTCACCATTCACAATTATAAATTCCTCTGATTTAAGTAGGATAGAGAGTGGTAACAGGATCGAATTATTACACCCGGATATTAGTCCTAAAGGTTATAATAGGGATCCCATTTGCTTAAATAGAATGTTCACAGGCATCATTTCATTCAAAGGTCAGTCCACTGTTGTGAAGATTTATGTTGTAGAAGAAGGGTCCAGTTTGCTAGGGTGGCAACACCAAAAGGAACTGGGAATAAAACTAGACCCAAACAATCTAGAACAAGTGTTATGCATTGAGAACTCTAATGCAAGTGAATCTTTTATACATGAATTCCCAGAAATGTTCTCTGAGAAACTAGGCCTTCTGAAAAACTTCCAATACAAGATTAAACTCAAATCCAAATCCAGGCCTGTGACACACAAGACCAGACCCATACCGCACTTATTAAAAAATACGGTCAAGGAAGAATTGAATCGGTTAGAAACTCTAGGGATAATACAATCCATTGAGTGTTCAGAGTGGTTGGCCCCTATTGTTGTGGCCAAGAAAAGTAATGGCAATGATATCAGGATATGTGTTGATTTGAGGGATTTGAATAAGAATATCTGGGTCGAAAGATACCCTCTTCCTAGGATCCACGAAATATTAAGTACCATGGGGGAAGCAGCATATTTTTCAGTACTTGATCTTTCTAGTGCCTATCATCAAGTTGAGTTGCATCCCGAATCCAAGTGGCTCACAGCATTCACCACCCCATTTGGCTCTTTCATGTTTAATAGGATGCCTTTTGGGCTTGCATTGGCGGCAGCTGTTTTTAAAAAAATTATGCAAAATATCTTGGGTGATCTACCGAATACTCTATGTTTCCAGGATGATGTTCTCATTTATGGCACCACGGAAGAAGAATACAACAAAAATTTAAGAGTTGTCCTTCAAAAATTAAAGACAGCAGGGCTCACATTAAAGAAGGAAAAATGTTGTTTAGGAGTGAATTCAGTAGAATATTTAGGACACGTTATTTCTAAAGATGGATTGAAACCCAAATTCTCTCTAGTAGACGCTGTGAAGAAAGCCGAACCTCCTAAAAACAAGGATGAATTGAGATCATTCCTTGGTCTGGCTGAATTCATGTCTAAGTATGTAAAACATTTTTCATCCATTTCATTCAAGCTTAGGGAATTACTAAAAACCCATGTACCCTATGTTTGGACTGATTGCCATGATCGTGCATTTGAGCAAATTAAACTTGCCATAGTGGAAGCTCCTTACCTTTGTAATTTCGACCATAATAAAAAAACTATTCTCACAACCGACGCCAGCAAATTAGGCTTAGGTGCTACATTATCTCAAATCGTGGATGGCAAGGAAAGAATAGTGGCCTTTGCATCTAGGGCCTTAAGCCAAGCAGAGACCAACTATTCGGTCATTGAAAGGGAGGCTTTGGCGGTTTACTGGGCTATTAAGCATTTCAAATTTTTCCTGTGGGGTAATCAATTCATCTTGCGGACTGATCATAAACCACTAGTATATGTATTCTCCACCAAGGGGTTCAACAATAGCACCCCAAGAATCGCTAGGTGGATTTTAGGCCTAGAAAACATTTGTTTTAACTTTGACTACCTTTCTGGCAATAGGAATTCTGCAGCAAACTTCCTCTCTAGATCTCCAATGAACATCAAGGAAGAGGTGGAGATTAATGAATGTCCCATTTCATTAATTGACTTACCTTCTATCAGTAGCGATGAATGGAAATTCGCATATCAACAGGATGAAGCCTTATCCTTATTGAAAGAGAAAGCCAAAGAGGGATGGCCATTAATGAGAAAAGAGCTCGAGGACATCATTAAAGATTTTTGGGAAGTAAGATTAGAGATTAATGAGAAGAACAGTTTTGTGCTCAGGAATGATAAAATGATACCTCCTCAGAGTCTCAGATTTAAAATTATAAAACTCGCTAATGAAGGCCATTTAGGAAGAAGTCTCACCAAGGCCAGAGTCAGAGAGAGTTTTTGGTTCCCTAACATGGACTCCTTGATAGAAAATGAAGTCAAGGAGTGTCCCATCTGTGCTTTAAGTGACAAAACGAAAGTAATCCGTAAAACTCCTATCTCCCCTGTTCATATTCCTAATAAACCGTGGGTGAAGCTAGCATTAGATATCATTGGCCCTCTCAACTACTCGTGTCTTCCAAAAAAAATTGCATTCGGATTAATTGATTACCAGTCCCATTGGATTTCCCCTAAATTTGTGAACCAAATCACTACTGGTTCTGTTATTAACTTTCTCAAGGACATTTTTGCTGTAGAAGGAATTCCAGAAACTCTCATTACAGACAATGGAGTGCAGTTAACATCTACGGTGATGAAACAATTCCTTGACTCAGTAGGTATAAAACCTACCACTCTTACCACTTCACTTTATTGCCCCTGGGCTAATGGGTTGGCAGAACGAACCAACCGCATGATTAAATAATGTATTCAATTAGCCTGTATTAACCATATAAATGTGGAAACCCCTGTCAGAGACATGCTGTGGGCCTACCACACTACTCCAAATTCGATCACCTTTTCGGCTTTACGTGGCAGAAAACCATGCACTAAGTTTTTTCCATCTTGGCTAGGGGGAGGAAATAAAAGTGAGAATGTAACCCCACATAACAATGCAAAAGTAGCGATGCACCAAGAAAGATATAAAGAAAGGTATAATACTAAATATGGGGTAAATGAACAAAACTGGAAGGTGGGAGATCAGGTATTGGTAAAGAAACAGTTGGGGCAATCAAGGTCTTACATGGAAGAATCTAAGTTCACTGGTCCCTTCTACATTACTAGGGTTAAAAACAAAATTGTGGTATTAAACAATGGCCAATGCTGGAGCATGGACAGAATTGCTAAATATCCAATACGTAACACAAATGTAATCTCTGATGAGAACTCAAGAGAGGAGAAAACAATGTCGGAGTGGGTAACTCAAATGGATTGCGAAGAACACGAATTGACCGCTCGTCTAGACCTCAGTTTTGGCACAAGGACTATAAAGTCGTTAAAAAATAACTGGAATGCATGACTTTCTGTTTCATAAAACTTTTCTGTACAACAGGTGTAGCAACATTGTATTTAGTTTATTATAAAGGGGAAGGTGTGTTGTAATATAGCTTTGTATTATAGTTACTTGTATTAGTAATCTATTTTAGGAATTCATAATGTAAGGTAGTCGCAGTTAAAACAGTTGTAGAATGTAGAAAGTTTATGTAATGTAGATCTTAGAGTTGGTATGCTCTTCTTCCCCGTGTGGAAGATGGAACATGGAACATTCGGACTGTTGGAGACTGGAGGGTGGAATAGAATGTTCTTGTGAGGAGAGGACTCTGAGGTGAGAGGAGTTGTGGAGAGGAGCTCTGAGGTGAAGGGAAACAAGAAGACTATATGAAGGGCGGAGCAGTGGAGATGAAAATAAAGTCTGGAACTTAAAGATAAGTACTGTGTGTTGGACTTTATAATAGTTTTCTTATGATATTGTGCATATGACACCAGTGGTATAGTAGGAGCTTTGCATGTCTCCTAGTTCAGCCTAAGCTGCTCTGCTATAGCTACCTTCTATCAGCCTAAGCTGCTAGAAACACCTCTTCTACACTAATAAGGGATAACTGGACCTGGTACAGAGTGTAAGTACCCCTTGGTACCCACTACCAGCCAGGCCAGCCTCCTACAGAGTGTCATAATATGGTGAACGGATATCCGAGGCGGTAAGTTGGCAGCAGTCAGCGTGGCGGTAAGTGGGATTTACCGCCAATGTCATAATGAGGGCCTAAATTTTATGGCAGGATACACACTGTACACATGCTAACAACTTACAGACAACACATTGTGAGAGATTGGGCTGACCAGAACAAATCGAAACACTCACAACCACCAGAAGAGCTTTTTGCTGGCTGCCTAAAGATGTGAGGTCTACTGTTAAGCTATGTCAGACACAAAGGAACGTATTTGTTTTTATAAAACACATTAATAGGAATTCAGCATAAAAAACAATGTGTCATCTAGCTTTCAGTATATTACTTTACGTGCACGCATGTAATTTATATCACTGTTACCTATTCATAGTTTCATAGACCTGTACACCCGATAATGCCTATATCTGATTATAGAGATACCCTGTTTGCCACTTGTGCTCATTCAAACCTCTTCAGGAGAGCATCAGTTCTGATCCGTTCTGCCAGAGGTTCTATCGAGATGGCAAAAAACAATGGTCAGATCAGACATCCCTGTCTAGTGCCCCCGTCCACCGGAAAGTTCTCCGACAGTGCCCTGCCCAGTGAAACCCTCACTCACAGATCAGTGTAGAGAAGACAAACGGAACACAAACATGTATGGCCGAAGTTAAGCATTTTAAATAGCTGAAAAAGATAGCCATACTTCATAGGGTGGAACACCTTTTCAAAGTCTCCCATTAGTAGTGCGGACTAGCTCTCCAGGTGATGTGACACGCAGCGACATTGAGTAGACAACAGATGTTGGGTCAAGTAGACCTGCGTGGCATAAAACCACACTGGAATCACAGGAAAGTCTTTTAGTTAGGAGTGAACAACTGACTATAATGAGACATTTCCAGCGCACACAAACCAGCTACAAGTGACACTTCAAGAGTATCATGAATGTGGCGCTACACCTGAAGCAATACCAGCCTTTCACAACATGTTCTACCAGTGACACTTCGAGAGTGTCATGAATGTGGCGCTACACCTGAAGCAATATCAGCCTTTCACAACATGTTTTACCAGTGACACTTCGAGAGTGTCATGAATGTGGCAGCACACCTAAAGCAATACCAGCCTTTCACAATATGTTCTGCTAGTGACACTTCAAGAGTATCATGAATGTGGCGCTACACCTGAAGCAATACTAGCCTTTCACAACATGTTCTACCAGTGACACTTCGAGAGTGTCATGAATGTAGCGCTACACCTGAAGCAATACCAGGCTTTCACAACATGTTCTACTAGTGACACTTCCAGAGTGTCATGAATGTGGCAGCACACCTGAAGCAATACCAGCCTTTCACAATATGTTCTACTAGTGACACTTCCAGAGTATCATGAATGTGGCGCTACACCTGAAGCAATACTAGCCTTTCACAACATGTTCTACCAGTGACACTTCGAGAGTGTCATGAATGTGGCAGCACACCTGAAGCAATACCAGTCTTTCACAATATGTTCTACTAGTGACACTTTGAGAGTGCCATGAATGTGGCGCTACACCTGAAGCAATACCAGCCTTTCACAATATGTTCTACCAGTGACACTTTGAGAGTGTCATGAATGTGGCTGCACACCTGAAGCAATACCAGCCTTTCACAACATGTTCTACTAGTGACACTTCGAGAGTGTCATGAATGTGGCGCTACACCCGAAGCAATACCAGGCTTTCACAACATGTTCTACTAGTGACAGTTCAAGAGTGTCATGAATGTGGCACTACACCCGAAGCAATACCAGCCTTTCACAACATGTTCTACCCGCGCTACACCCGAAGCAATACCAGCCTTTCACATGTTCTACTAGTGACACTTCAAGAGTGTCATGAATGTGGCACTACACCTGAAGCAATACCAGCCTTTCACAAAATGTTCTAGCCATAACAACATCAGAATAAACATTGGGGAATGTGAAAATTCCTTGCAAAGATTTGAATACTTGTTCCCATCAGAGTTCCAGTGTAAATAAAGTGCATCTAACAATAATGTGTAAGACCAGACATTCCTTTGGCAAAGCTCTTGATGTGTGTAGGTGGATGACCCAAGGTGGGTTACAACTTGGCTTGGGCCAAGAGTCTTGAGCTAATGGCCGAAATGAAGATGAGCCACACGGAAACCAGCACTCGGCCTCCTCTCTCCCTCCCTTAGCCAATATTTTTTTTTTTTTAAAGCAGCAGCCTCGACTTAATACACCACTAATGACGATATTAAAAGCTAAGTACACAAAGGTCTGTCCTCTCTGGTAAACAGATAGGAGGAAACTCCTGGGGCTTTACTGAAAAACGTGTAAACAGAAAACCTTTATTTTAATACTGGCTTGAGAAATATTGGGCAAACAGTACCTCACACCACCTCATAATTCACAACTACAATTTCTGAGACACTACAAGTAGAATATCCCAGAGTTAGACCTTTGCAAAACAGCTCAATTAGATATATAGTTTAGAAGAGTAACGTATTTCAACTGAAATACAAAGTAGATTTGATTTCCGTTTTAAATAGCGCTCGAATGCCCGAAAGCGTCTTGGCCCTTGCACTGATGCAAACGGGAGGGGGGAGGGCAGTAGTAGGGTCTGCTGAGCCTATTGTGTAAAGGGCCAGGTCTTCAGAGATTTTCTAAATTGTGGCAAATCAAACCAGTTCTTTAGGTGTAAAGGAAGAGAATTCCAGAGCTGCGCTGTCCTGGGAAAGACAACCCTCCCTCCCCACGATGCCCGTTTAACACTGGGCAACACAGAGTTGTTGGCATCTGTGGATCTCAGATTTCGAGAAGGTTGGTACCAAATGAATCCGTCCTGCATGTCTTTGGGGCAGTTTTATGTACTGTCTTGGCTATGCAAAGAGCTTTGAATTCTATTCTCCTTAGAATGGGAGCCAGTGGAGCTTTTTAATGGCTTGGATAGCTGATTGATTTTTAGGAATATTCATCAGAAGCCGGCAGCTGAATTCTGAAGCATCTGAAGGGTGAGAAGGAGAATTTTATTTGTGTCCAGAAACCGTGCATTGCCATAATCCAGTTTGGATAGTACAAGGGTAGTGATCATTGTTGTAATAATAAATCAGAGGGAATGAAACAGCCTCGTCTACATTCTACATCCTAAAGATGATTAGAAAAATGTGCTAACATGTTGACCTGGTATTCAAAGTTAAACTGTTTATCAAAGATCAAACCCAAGTTCTTCACTTTCTGCATAGGTTAAAGGGGATGAACCCATTTCATGGGGCCGCCACTTGGGAGTCTAAAGTGAAGTATTGTTCCCTAAAAGGAGGACCTCTGTTTTACTGGAATTCAGTTTAAGATAGTTCCTAGCTCTTTATTTGTATCATAGAAAAACTGAAATTGGCAGCAGCTGGATTGGTGGAGATTGAAAGCACTATTTGTGTATCATCGGTGTATGAGCTCCCCAAGAAACCAAAAGATTTGATAAGTTTAGCCAATGGGGAAAAATAGGGATTGAACAGGGTGGGACTCAGTGAAGATCTCTGCGGCACGCCACAAGGCAGACAGAAGTAGTCAGGAAAAAAACGCCCTCCATGTCAACATGGTGCACTGTCAGCTGAGGGCCAAACAACCTATCCCCAGTCTGGCAAGGTGGTCAGTCACAATCCCATGACTGAGCGTGTCAAACGCCGCAGAGAGGTCAGTAGAATCAATGCCGCATTACCGCCTTCATCCAGTACAGACCTCAGTTCCTCTGATGTGGCTATTACCACAGTTGCATTGCTGTGAGATTTTCTGAACCCATATTGACTACTATGTAGTAAATTGTTAGTGTCTATAAAAGTCATAATTTCGAAATTCAGAGCCCTTCCTAATATTCTAGCGGGGACAAATGTCAAATTAAACCACGTGTTACAAAATTCTGCATGTCCTTTACTGTGGAATTTACATGACAAGCCCTCTGAGATAGCAGTAGGTCTATATGATTTGGTCATCTTTATAATACATGAATAAACATTAAGGTAACGTTTCCATCTTAATGTTGGGTCCTTCGCTGGAACGCTTCACTCAGTGACTTGTGTTAGCATTTGTTGGACACATCCTGTCTATAATTAAATCCTAGATGTTAGTCTGTGTGGCAGAGCAAACTAATCATTGCAAACCGTGTTTTTTTGGGATGACATCCATGGAGAGGTTTTGGTTCCTGCTCTAAATTCTTTTAGAGTTAAACTGTCAAACTTTACTTGGTCGGAAAGGAAGGAATATCGCTGTAGGGCGGCCGAGCATTGCAAAGAGCAGATCATCCTACACACGGTACGGGTGCACCATGACGGAGGGTGGTGCTTGGATGGATACGCTCATTCGGTGCTGGGGTGAGAGAGCAGAAGTTATCAGGGTTGCTGCAGTAAAGGGAAAGCACAGGCGTTGTGATGGTGGAGAAAGCCCTATCGGCACAGAAGAAATGGGTGTTTATTTGGGAGCTCAGGAGGGATGGAAACAGTTGTGTGACAGAAGGAAAGTAATGAGTGTGTGCTTAGAAGAAAGCAGGAAGGTATTGAAAATATTGTGGACGGTGAATGCTCATGGGAGAAAAAGAGGAGAATTAAAGTAATTGACTGTAGAATGTATTGTTTGAGAGAATAAACAAAGGCTGGGGGGTCTGTGTGATGGAGAGCAGACGCATAGGATGAGGAGCCAGAAGCAGGAAGCCAGAGGAGCACCAAGGAAAGAGCAATGAGTTCTGCCAGTCAGCTGAGAACTTGGGCTGAGAGGAAACACTCATGAGATTAGTGGTAGGAAGAGCTAAGGAGAAGTTGCCCTGATCTGGAGTGAAGTAGAAAACGTGCAAAGACCGGCGTAATGGGAGGCAACAGACACTTGGAGGATTAAGAATGCTAGACTATTTGAAGACAATATTGGATAAGTGAGAGCTGGGGAAGTTTATTTTGATTTCCTGATATGCAACCCATGGATCCTTCTCACTGCCAGTTTGTTCTTTTTGCTCCCAGATGTGCTTGCATCCTTTCGCCAAAGAGGAGATCCATACAGTGGAACTGGAGATGCCAGATTCCAAGAGGAAGTGTGCTCCAGTCAAACTAGGGTCCCTAAAGCCAAACTCGCTGAACACGGTCAGTATTGAAGTCATAGTTAAGAAAAGTGATGTTTTTGTGATGCCATATTCTTACCATATTCGTCTGGCACCATGAGTTCTCCCTTATTAGCTCTCACCAAACAGTCTCTGTAAACTGTCTGTGGTCCATCATTTCCTTGCTTGGTACATAATCATTATCATTATCATTATCATTAACATTTATAAAGCGCGCTACTCACCCGTGCGGGTCTCAAGGCGCTAGGGGGGAAAGGGGGGGTTATCGCTGCTCGAACAGCCAAGTCTTTAGGAGTCTCCGGAAAGCGGAGTGGTCCTGGGTGGTCCTGAGGCTGGTGGGGAGGGAGTTCCAGGTCTTGGCCGCCAGGAAGGAGAAAGATCTCCCACCCGCCGTGGAGCGGCGGGTGCGAGGGACGGCAGCAAGTGCGAGGCCAGCGGAGCGGAGGGGGCGGGTGGGGACGTAGAAGCTGAGGCGTCTGTTGAGGTAATCCGGTCCCTTGTTGTGGAGGGCTTTGTGTGCGTGGGTGAGAAGACGGAAGGTGATCCTTTTGCTGACTGGGAGCCAATGCAGGTGTCTCAGGTGTGCGGAGATGTGGCTGTTGCGGGGTACGTCGAGGATGAGGCGGGCCGAGGCGTTTTGGATGCGTTGCAGGCGGTTTTGGAGTTTGGCGGTGGTCCCGGCGTAGAGGGTGTTGCCGTAGTCCAGGCGACTCGTGACAAGGGCGTGGGTCACGGTTTTTCTGGTGTCGGCGGGGATCCAGCGGAAGATCTTGCGGAGCATGCGGAGAGTGAGGAAGCAGGCGGAGGACACGGCGTTGACTTGCTTGGTCATGGTGAGAAGAGGGTCCAAGATGAAGCCGAGGTTGCGGGCGTGGTCTGCGGGGGTCGGTGCGGTGCCGAGGGCCGTGGGCCACCAGGAGTCGTCCCAGGCGGACGGGGTGTTGCCGAGGATGAGGACTTCCGTTTTTTCAGAGTTCAGCTTTAGGCGGCTGAGCCTCATCCAATCTGCGACGTCCTTCATACCCTCTTGTAGGTTGGTCTTGGCGCTGGCGGGGTCCTTGGTGAGGGAGAGTACAAGTTGGGTGTCGTCGGCGTAGGAGGTGATGATGATGTCGTGCTTGCGTACGATGTCGGCGAGGGGGCTCATGTAGACATTGAAGAGTGTCGGGCTGAGCGATGAGCCTTGAGGTACGCCGCAGATGATCTTGGTGGGTTCTGAGCGAAACGGAGGGAGGTAAACTCTTTGGGAGCGGTTAGCGAGGAAGGAGGCGATCCAGTCCAGGGCCTGGCCTTGGATCCCGGTGGAGCGTAGGCGGGTGATTAGGGTGCGGTGACAGACGGTGTCAAAGGCAGCCGAGAGGTCGAGGAGAATGAGGGCGACTGTTTCACCGTTGTCCATCAGGGTTCTGATGTCGTCTGTGACTGAGATGAGGGCGGTTTCCGTGCTGTGGTTGGTTCGGAATCCGGTTTGTGAAGGGTCGAGCAGGTTGTTGTCTTCCAGGAAGGTGGTCAGCTGTTTGTTGACGGTCTTTTCTATTACCTTGGCTGGGAAAGGTAGAAGAGAGATGGGGCGGAAGTTTTTCAGGTCGCTTGGGTCAGCCGTAGGTTTCTTTAGTAGGGCGTTGACTTCAGCGTGCTTCCAGCATTCGGGGAAGGTAGCAGAAGAAAAAGAAGAGTTGATGACGGTCTGGAGGTGCGGGGCGATGATGTCGTCGGCTTTGTTAAAGATGAAGTGCGGGCAGGGGTCCGAAGGGGCGCCGGAGTGGATAGAGTTCATGATGGATTTGGTTTCTTCCGTGTTGATGTGGGTCCAGTTGTTGAGGGTGATGTCCGGGGAAGCGGGTTCAGTGGTGTATGGTTGGGTCTGGTGTCCGAAGCTGTCGTGGAGGTCGCTGATCTTGCGATGGAAGAAAGTGGCGAGGGATTCGCACAAATCCTGTGAGGGCGTGACGGCGTTGGCGCTGGCGCTGGGGTTGGAGAACTCTTTGACGATGCTGAAGAGTTCTCTGCTGTTGTGGCTGTTTTTGTCTAGTCTGTCGGTGAAAAAGTTCCTTTTGGCAGTGCGGATCAGGTGGTGGTGTTCGCGTGTAGCGTTCTTGAGGGCGGTCATGTTGTCAGCGGTGTGGTCCTTGCGCCAGGCCTTCTCAAGGGCACGACAAGTTTTCTTTGATTCTTTGAGGGTGTCAGAGAACCAGAGAGGTTTTTTGGTGTTGGTCTGTCGATGCGTGCGTTTGAGGGGAGCAAGGTTGTCAGCGCAGTTGGAGATCCAGTTTGTGAGGTTGAGAGCTGCGTCGTTGGGGTCGGTGGTGAGGGTGGGTTGGTTGGCGGCGAGAGCGGAGAAGAGTTGCTCTTCAGGGATCTTGTTCCACTGTCGACGAGGGATGGGTTGAGTGCGGAGGTGGGAGGTCTCGCGTCGGAATGTGAAGTGGACGCAGCTGTGGTCGGTCCAGTGTAGGGCAGAGGTGTGGCTGAAGAAGACGTGTTTGCTGGCGGAGAAGATAGGGTCGAGCGTGTGTCCGGCGATGTGGGTGGCGGTGTTCACCAGTTGTTTGAGGCCGAGGTTGGCGAGGTTGTCGAGCAGGGTGGTGGTGTTGGGGTCGTTGTTTTGTTCCAGATGGAAGTTGAGGTCGCCTAGGAGGATGTAGTCCAGTGAGGCGAGGGCGTGCGGGGAGATGAAGTCGGCGATGGCGTCGCTGAAAGAGGCGCGAGGTCCGGGAGGACGGTAGACGAGGGATCCTCTGAGGGTGGTCCTTGGGTCGGTGCGAATCTGAAAATGCAGGTGTTCAGCGGCGAGGGGGGGGTCTTCGGTGGAGGTGGTGACGCTGATGGAGTCTTTGAAGATGATGGCGACACCTCCTCCTACTTGGTTGGTGCGGTCTTTTCTGGAGATCTTGTAGCCTTCGGGGATGGCGGGTAGCGATGTCTGGAGCAGAGGAGGCGTTCATCCATGTCTCCGTGATGAAGGCGACGTCCGGGGCTGTGGAGTCCAGGAGGTCCCAAAGTTCAACGGCGTGCTTGTGGACGGAACGAGCGTTGACCAGGATGCACTTGAGGTGGTTGATGGCGCGTGGGCTTGTGGTCGTGGTAGTTGCGTGGTGGAAGATGCGTTTGCAGGAGTTGCAGGCGAAGGGTCCATGGGTGCGTTTGGGGTGAGCTAGGAAGCAGGTTTTGGAGCGCCCTGGGTTGAGGGCGTTGAGGGTGGTGGGGTCATAGCGGATCAGCGGGGCTTGGGGGAGCTGGGGACCAGGGGTCGTGGCGCTGGGCGCGGGCCAGGCGCGGACGGGCGCCATAAGAGGTAGGAGGGGGGGGGAGGGGTCAGCTGGGGGCGAATGGGAGCTGGGGGGCGGGGGCGTGCAGGAGGTCGCGGCGGGAAAGCGCGAGGGAGGGGGGGGGGACAGGTAGAGTGAGAGGAGCTGGGGGAGGGGGTTTAGGGTGGAGGAGGGTGAGTGTTAGGAGGTTTGGAGATTAGGGAGAGAGATAGGAGTAGGGTTGTGAAGATAGGGGAGGGGGGGTTGTAGAGGTGGGTGAGGGAGAGAGGTAGAGTGAGAGGATAGGGAGATAGGTAGTAGAGGGGGTGGCGGGAGGGGGGGAGAGAGAGAGATAGATAGAGAAAATAGATAGAGAAGTCGATAGATAGGGAAATAGATAGATAGACAGATAGGTAGGTAGGAGGAGGTGGAGAGTGGGGGAGTTAGATAGTGAGATAGGGAGCTAGAGAGATAGGAAGATAGGAGGAGTGAGGGAGGTAGATAGCGAACGGGTTAGCTAGGGGTGAGAGAGGGGGAGGCGAGTGAGGGAGGGGGATGAGGAAGGAGCAGGAGGGCAGGCTCGGGGGAAGAAGACGGAGGAGGTAGAAGAGCCGAAGACAGGAGAACAGAAGACAGAAGAACAGAAGACAGAAGAACAGAAGACCGGAAGAGCAGAAGACCGGAAGAGCAGAAGACCGGAAGAGCAGAAGACAGAAGAACAGAAGAACAGAAGACAGAAGCACAGAAGATCGGAAGAGCAGAAGAACAGAGAAGAACAGAGAAGAACACAGAAGAACACAGAAGAACAGAGAAGAACAGAGAAGAACACAGAAGAACCGAGAAGAAGAACACAGAAGCACAGAGAAGAACAGAGAAAAAGAACACAGAAGACCGGAAGAACACAGAAGAACAGAAGGGAAGAACAGAAGGGAAGAACAGAAGAACACAGAAGAAGATTGCAGAGGGGGAGCGAGGAGGAAGAGACAGAGAGGAGGAAAAGAAGCAGGAGCAGGAGAGAAGGTGAGTGGCGCGGGGCAGGGCGAGGGGCTGGGAGGAGGGGGGTACTTACAGTTAGGTGGGTCTCAGGAACACAGGAACTCGGGAACTTGGAGGAGCTGCAGCGGCAGGGGGAGCGACCTACCCTTGGGTCAAGGGTCGCTACCACTGTCGCGCAGCGGCCGCCATAAGAGGTAGGAGGGGGGGGGAGGGGTCAGCTGGGGGCGAATGGGAGCTGGGGGGCGGGGGCGTGCAGGAGGTCGCGGCGGGAAAGCGCGAGGGAGGGGGGGGACAGGTAGAGTGAGAGGAGCTGGGGGAGGGGGTTTAGGGTGGAGGAGGGTGAGTGTTAGGAGGTTTGGAGATTAGGGAGAGAGATAGGAGTAGGGTTGTGAAGATAGGGGAGGGGGGGTTGTAGAGGTGGGTGAGGGAGAGAGGTAGAGTGAGAGGATAGGGAGATAGGTAGTAGAGGGGGTGGCGGGAGGGGGGGAGAGATAGAGAGATAGATAGAGAAAATAGATAGAGAAGTCGATAGATAGGGAAATAGATAGATAGACAGATAGGTAGGTAGGAGGAGGTGGAGAGTGGGGGAGTTAGATAGTGAGATAGGGAGCTAGAGAGATAGGAAGATAGGAGGAGTGAGGGAGGTAGATAGCGAACGGGTTAGCTAGGGGTGAGAGAGGGGGAGGCGAGTGAGGGAGGGGGATGAGGAAGGAGCAGGAGGGCAGGCTCGGGGGAAGAAGACGGAGGAGGTAGAAGAGCCGAAGACAGGAGAACAAAAGACAGAAGAACAGAAGACAGAAGAACAGAAGACCGGAAGAGCAGAAGACCGGAAGAGCAGAAGACCGGAAGAACAGAAGACAGAAGCACAGAAGATCGGAAGAGCAGAAGAACAGAGAAGAACACAGAAGAACACAGAAGAACAGAGAAGAACACAGAAGAACCGAGAAGAAGAACACAGAAGCACAGAGAAGAACAGAGAAGAAGAACACAGAAGACCGGAAGAACACAGAAGAACAGAAGGGAAGAACAGAAGAACAGAAGGGAAGAACAGAGAAGAAGATTGCAGAGGGGGAGCGAGGAGGAAGAGACAGAGAGGAGGAAAAGAAGCAGGAGCAGGAGAGAAGGTGAGTGGCGCGGGGCAGGGCGAGGGGCTGGGAGGAGGGGGGTACTTACAGTTAGGTGGGTCTCAGGAACACAGGAACTCGGGAACTTGGAGGAGCTGCAGCGGCAGGGGGAGCGACCTACCCTTGGGTCCTTTGTCCCAGTTTGTCCATCTTGTGGCTGTCCCTCCCCATGGAGCATAGCCTGTTCACCATCTCTTTGTTTGGCTGACGTGTCCTTCCACTGTTCACTTTTAGGGACCTTTTTTGTTGTTCTGGCGCTCCATAACCATTCATGTGGTTTCCGGCTCGCGCCTTCCCATGCTCTCCCCCCAAACAGACCTACACTTCATGTTGCTTCCACTCATGCTGCTTTCTTGTGTGTAATTCTCCTCTTCCAGCCCAAGCTCTGTTTCTTTCCCTTACACCCCCCTCCACACACACACCTTGTGGAAATGTAACCAAGTGCATTCCGGGTTATTCTCTTGGCGCTTGATGCGAGCACCAGCAGTAATAGTGTCATAGCTCCTTTTTCCTTTTTTTCCCCGAAGCATTTAGCTTTATCGTTCAACACTGTACAGCAGTGGTTCCCAACCTTTTGACTCCTGAGGACCCCCACTGAATCATTACTGGGAGCCAGGAACCCCCAAGCAATTTGTACAATTCAAATTTCAAACAATAAAAAAGTAATTAGCTATTAATCAGATTGTAAATTTCCCAAAATGTTTTCAAAATTTCACCTAATTATTTCATGCACATCTACTTTTCATCCCTTTTGGATTCATTTTTTGGTTTCGCAGCTTGCCGATTAGGCAAATTACATGCATTACTTTTTGCCTTGCTCTTGACTAACGAATGAGTATGGGTTCATATACGTATATTCACTAGAATTGCTCCTCTATCAATCCGGAGACGATGTGTGCTTGTGTTTTCTGTTTATGTGCCCCAATTATATGTCAGATTTTCATGTATTTGAGTCTGCATTTTTCATTTATAAATGTTTGCATTATTAACACACCAAACAAATACTCAAATTACTGAAGATATCATTCTTTTATATTGAGAAAATATGCAAAAAAATCGAAACATTTTATTAGGAAGGTTGGCGCTGTATCTCAGCGACTAACTTTTCAATGTTTAGTTTTATTTAGGAAAGGTGAATCCCCAGGTCAGATTCTAACTTTCCAAGGCGGTTTCTGTTATTATTTTTTAGGTAAGTAAGATCTGAGAAAGCTTTTTCACATACATATGTGGTGGGGAAAGGAAGTAAACCATAAGGGCCTCTCATCTCGACATAGCATCTATGTCACATGTAATTCATTTGTTTTATAGCACCTCTCATACCACTGCAGGGTGTCAGAGCACTTTACAGGGGGCTACAAGGTGTAGGATTCCCATGTCATCCACACTGGTAGGCATTTCTAAGAGTGCTTGGTCTGGAGAAGCACAAACTCAGGATTCAGAACACAACACAGTGGTTAGCGTTGTCTTTAATGTTAAGAATATATTTATACGCAAGCAAACCTTTTTTAGCAGCATAAGGAAAATGAAAGACTGAGAAAAACAACTTTCTAATTTGTGCCATGCAGTTGGCATGCAACTCCTTAATGGCAGTTCACAGCTCACTGTGCTACATTACGATTATGAACTGTACAGTAACAAAAGCTTCTCTGTGACAAAAGCAGTAAGCCACTGTGCCATCCACATAAAATACTGTGCTTTGCATGATACACGTCCTTTGCAGCCGGCATATTAACCATCTGCGCTACCTTTGAGCCAAAACTGCCACCGTCCAAAACTCTCATTCCTGCCCAGCAGGTACACTAATCACTGGAGTTATCTTGACGCTTTTATTTTTGCTGTACAAGGAGCTTTGCAGTGCTTTTAAACCTGCTGAAGAAAGGAAGTAATAAATATATAAGTGCGCCCGCACATGTTTGTCAGAGGCCCCTGCTGGAGAAGTGCCTTCCTTCCACCCAGGCCTGCAGACCCCCTGGGAATGTGTCACGGACCCCTGGGGGTCCGCAGACCACAGGTTGGGAACCGCTGCTGTACAGCATCGTCAAAAGGCATTTGCAAAGCCAGTAGTTCCCAACGGGAAGCCTTTAGCTTCCCCAGTGCTTATTTCAACATGAAGGGTAAATTGTTACATTGGCACATTTTTATAGCTTGTTTCAGACAACTGTTTGAACCGTTCTGTGTAACTCATAATAAGATCATCCTAATTTAATTTATATATAAATGTACTTACACATCCCTACTGCAGAAGCGTAGTGGGACTACGTACAGTGTATAAAACATACAGTTTGCATGAATAGTTCCTAAATGAATATGACACTATAAAATATGATTTTAAAATATTCATGAGCCCAGGAAGAGAATAATACAGAGATAGATACCCGACATTATGTGGTTCACCGACATAGGAAAGAGGGAAAGGTAAAAGTAATAAATACATTTAAATTATTAAAACAGGAACAAAATATGCTGCACTTAAGACGGTAACAACTTAAGAATTCCAAAATGTAGGGACAGCAGTGGGCGGGGCATGAGCGTAATGCTAAATACTTCCAGAGCAGAGCAATGGGTTGTAAATGTCCATCTGGACCTCTGATCAGCTTCATTTTGTTGGCTAATTATACACATTGGGCCTGATTACAACTTTGGAGGAGGTGTTAATCCGTCCCAAATGTGACGGATATACCACCAGCCGTATTACCATAGGATATAATGGACTTGTAATACGGCTGGTGGTATATCCGTCACTTTACCGTCACTTTTGGGACGGATTAACACCTCCTCCAAAGTTGTAATCAGGCCCATGTCTCTGTGGAAATGCCTACGTCTCACTGTGGAAATAACCAGGGTTTGGGTGGGAAATCACACAGTGGAGAGGGGGTGTTCCCCAGTAGCGCAGGCGCAGCTCGTAGTGACAGATTATATACGCTTTGACACATGAACCTTTAAATGAAACAGTGGAGAGTAGAGCTAAGAGAGCAGAGAGCCAAAGCCTAAACAGGACATGTCAGAGACAAAACTCATAATTTAGGTGCTCCATTTTAGAAGTTTGAACACATGGATAGATCTTCAGCCCTCTTTGGTTTCATGGCAGTCGCGCGGGCAGAGAATGTTACGTAGGCTGGGTGTCCTCAAAGGTTTTCTAGAGACAGGTCTCATCCCTGACGATCATAGTCACCCAGCAGCTCTGTGTAGGTACTAAATAGTTGGAGATCTGGTTCAGCCACCATGAGTGCCACAGGCCAGGGTGAAGGGTGGTTCTAACCAAGGAGTACCATTTAACCCAACTTGTGATCTGTGGGACAGAATATAATAGAATAAATGCAGCTCCAAACCTCCATTCATGTGCACGGTGTTAGAAGGTAAGTGGGACCAAAACCTCTGGAAAGGTCAAGGAGCCCAAGTGGGCAAGTATAAAGCCATTGCCTCATCCACCAACCTCACAATAGCTGTCCCATTACTGCAGCAAGAATGCAAACTTGATTCCATAAAAATTGAGAACATGTTGTGTAGATTGGTGAGAAATAAGAGTGCAGGTACCCCTTTGTCACTGTCTTAGAAGTTGTAGTATAATTTAAAATATGAAAATCAAAAGAGAGGGAAATAACCAGCACTGGCACTGAAGCCTCCTCCTTTTCATGCAGTTGTGCACGTGTGCAGGCAGATGGGACTTGGGGAGTGAGAAAGCCAGTGGCTGAAGTGGGCTGATCCATTGCACCATGCGATACGGGGTCATGGATGAAAGCAGGGTGTGAATGACACTTTTACAGACCAGTGGCAGAGGAGGGCTGACGCAAAGATCCTGACAGACAACTAAGCCTGAAGGTCTCCCGAATAAATTGTATTAAGAACTATTACCGGGAAAATCTTCTACCTCTAGGTTTATTAAAGGGTGTCCGCAACACCAAAATCCTTGCCTACAAAGGTAAACCTAGGGCATCATCACGAGTTTGGCAGAAGGGATCACTCCGTCACAAATATGACTGATATCCCGCCCGCAGCATTACAAGGTCCATTATATCCTATGGACCTTGTAATACGGCAGGCGGGATATCCGTCACGTTTGTGATGAAGTAATCCCCTCTGCCAAACTCGTAATGAGCCTCCTGGGCCAGAATTCCCAAAGAACTTCTACACAGACATTGGACCATCCAGAACGCTACTGCAAGACTCATACTAGACTTCCCTCCTCACCCACATTGCACAGCACCCCAAGAAGCTTCACTAGTCCCCACTCACAAGCGCAGTCAATTCAAACTCCTCACACACACATAGATAGCCCTACACAACCCAGGACCGGCATAGCTGAACGACCTCAGAGGCTTTCAGCAGCCCGCCAGACACCTGCAATCCGCCTCACTCACACACGCTCCCCTGCATCTGTAAAATCAAAGGAGGTTGTTTATTGTCTTACATCGCACCCAAAACATGGAACGACCTCCCTAAACACATCGGAGCATGCTCCTCACTTCTTGAGCTCCATAAGAAACTGAAGATGTGGCTCTTCGAATTAACTCTGCTTACCACCCACACTTGCCCAAGCTCCTTGATACCCTCATGAGTGATTAGTGCGCTATATAAATCTATGTAACAAGGTAACCAATGAATCAAGTCTGCTTCGTAGACTGGTTGGGTGCACTTTCATTCCTCTTATTGTGTCTGTCCACTCCATGAGAGTGCATATGTTTTCCAGCTGTCTCCTTTGTGTACTGATCTACGCCTGTCCACTGCGCTCCATGTTGATCTCACCCATGTGATTCTCTCCCGCTCCCCTCTGTGTTGTGCTTGCATTTCTCTGCTTCTCCCCTGCATTGCTTTTTCACCCTGGTGCTTCTACCTGGTCCATATTGCGCTTTCTCTCGCCTGACTTTGCGACTGTGCACCAGATAGTTAATGAGCACAGCTGCCATCTTGGAGACCTCTTGGTCTACTCTAGACCTTATTTATTCAAGTAATAAACCACATAATTATTGTTGAAACAGTTTTTTACACTCTGCGGTTGTGGATGAAGAATGTCCATAGCTTGACATTGCAGGTTTTTCACTGACTCAATGGCTGTTCACAGAGGGCGCGGGTTTAGATAAGTGCTTTCAGTCCTTCAGTTGTGATGTCTGGTTCCATTTTCCACTCTACTTGAGGGTGGTGCTGCTTGAATATGCGGCGTACCTCTGTGTGTGTCTTTAATCACAGACATCTTAATATTTCATTCTTTCCCTTGCATGTTTAACTGCCTTGAGCAGGTTTGCATTGTAGGTTTCTATATAATTTTACAGAACTCAGTGTAGCGCGCTATCCCCATGGATGGCGTTGGAGTGCACCACATGCGGGTGGTGTGTGTTATAAAATGCTACAATAAAATATACTATACAGTCCAGTTAATGTTTTTTCCTTCCATAAGTGGTCATTCTAGCTGTTGTTTTTGCTGGCTTTGAATTGAACTCTCTCCCCAGTGGAGTGTATTGTATAGTGAGACCTTTCATTTCCGTTTGTAGCTCAGTCTTGGCGGATGTGCGCTCACTCCACCAGTCACGATCCGTCTGACGTCTGGGTCCGGGCCTGTTTACATTAGAGGCCAGCACGTCATTGGTAAATTGATTATTCCATTTTCTAGTAACTTACATGAATGAATGTACTTTCTTTACTGACTGTTTCATCTGTGTTGTTTGTTAAGGTCTGAGCTGGTTATTTTTTTCTGCTGATGTGAATGAGAGGTATCTTCACTATTGAAATTCAGTTCCTTGAGCACCCAAAAATATGGACCTCGCCTCCTGCTGAAAAGTTAGCCAAAGAAACAATAAAACAAAGGCTACAAATTATGTTGAAATGCTTGGCCCCGAGGCAACCAGCACCTGGGCTGCTTAACTACTGGTGTGGAATGTGTAAATTATGAAAACACAGTAGATTGGAGATGTGGCACTCTACTAAACTCTTGTCAGAGGAGAACAAACCAAGTATGATCTTTGAATGTGAGATGAACTTGATCGGCTTAAGAAACACTCCCTTGAAGATGCTATAGAAAGAGAATTCTGCTTTGTTTTGGATGAACAGCTCAGCAGCTGTCAAGCTTTTTCATCTACTTTTTTATTGACCAGTAACATAGTATTTTAAATTTCACTGCAGTGCTGGCCTAGCTCCTGGCCTATGACACAATTTCTATTGTTCCCACACACTTGTTTGATTCTACCCCAGGGTTTGTAAGACACATTAAGGGGACATAAAGGGCTGCATGGACAAAATTCAGGAACTGTGATTTCTTAAGTAGGAAATCAAATTCATAATTCAAGAAAACTCAAAAGATTTCAATAGCAATTCCTAATGGGTCACAAATTGACCTACCTCATCAATACTGATGAGGTAGGTCGCAGTTTGCAACCCAATAGGACTGATAGCCATCACAGGGATGGTGGCCTGCTGGGGACAGCAGACCGACCATGTCTGTGACTGTTTTTTCATAAAGCAATCTTTTAGGGTTTTTTCTAAATGCTTTAAAGGACCACTGGGACCACTGCCTGCTCTTAAAGAATATACTTTTTCACATTCTCAACGGGGAAGGCTACCATTAGCTTTTAGTAGTGGGTAAAAAAGGAATGTTTTTCGACTAATTCGTAACAAAACATTCATACATAGCACTGCAAATCTGTATTTGGGATGGACGCCCTAAACACGCCCCCTCCAAATACTGAATCGCTAAATCAAATTGCAGCAAGTTAACCGAATCATAATTTGACATTTGTACAAATGAATAAGCAGCTTTGCAGTTGGAAACGGCCCGATTGAGCCGTTTCCGACCACAAAAATGTTTTGTACATAGGGCCCAAAGTTTATCACTTGTTCTTTTGGATACTGTTGGCTTGTTGCAAACCTCATCTACTGTCTAAGAATCCAAGAAATCTGCCTCATGCTCCGAGGGGAGTTTCAGCAAAATTCCCTTGTGGGTGTACAAGGTCCTGCTTGGACTACTGCTCCCATCAGGTACTCCTAGGTCCGACCATTTATGTATTAGTTGAAGGTATTTATATAGCACTGACATCGCCACAAGAGCAGTGGAGCTCTTTACAAGTAACACGTAAAACGAACAGGAACCTTGTCACATGGTAATGAGCAGGGATCGCAATATTAAATATACATTTGTCAGTGTCTAGACAGCTAGTTTGAATGTCAAAAGGTGGATTCTTTAGGGGCGTTCAGAATGGGTGCAGATCAGGGATCAGTTTTAGGTTCTCTGGGTAGTGGTTCTAAATTCTTGGAGCTTGACATTAGAACTCCTGTTACCTGTCTTTTTGGGGTCTCCTGCAGGTGACTTGCTTTACTTCTAGTGTTTTGTTCACTCCCTGAGGTGCACAGGTTGCAGTTTAGATATCTGGGGAGTTTTGTAATCTGATCTTTTTGCTCCTCTGAGAAGGCTGGTTGCTGGTTGTGGAATGGCTTTGAGGGGAGCCACAATGGGGTTTTGGAACCTGAGAATTAGACTCCTTCCCCATCAAAGTGAGAGAGGTCTAGAGCCTGTGCTAGTGCTCTGAAGTCTGTCTGAGGGGTGTGTGGTTTTAGTCTATTTACTAGGAATAGTTGGAAAGAGGTTAAGGCAAGTTTCCGGATGTGTGATTTTAGTTAATAGTGATAATACGCAATGTGGCAGATGGGACCAGTTTAGAAAGGGTGTCGAGGTGAATGATGAAGGAGCTATTCATGCTCTGTTGGGGGTATTTCCAAGGAGAAGATTAGTTGTGTTTGTGTTTTTCTTGATTTAGTTTCAGGGAGAAGGACTGCTCCAGGTCATCATTGTTTCATGAAAGTATTTTAATTACATGGGTTTATTACCTTAAGACAGAGTTGTGTACTATCTGTGTATTTATATTTGGGGGTGTTGTTTTAAACATGCCCAAATTGTTATCTTTAGGGTTCTGATGTTACTAAATCTATCTTTGGGGCTAGTAATGAGCTAAAGCATGGGTTCCTAATCTGTGCGCCACGGCACCCCGGTGCGCCTCCAAAACCAGCCACGGGCGCCACTCACCAACACACAGTTTTGGAACAACTGCAAGAAAAAAGCTCAGCTGTGGAGAAATGTTTTGCTCACAAAGGAAATGACTTTGGACAAAGAACAGGCAGCTTGAACGTCACTTAAGACACACGCTGAACCAGGAAGCGTTGACAATCTTACTGCGTGACACGCGCAGAGCCAGCGCCTAGTCCATGCTCATCATCTGCCTGCCGGAGCTGTGCAAGATGAGGTAGGATTTACAGTTTAATGCCACGTCCTTTGACTCAAAGATGAAGATATGCGTCTGTGGCAAATAATGAACGATTTCTCAAAGTGCGCACCGCGGTGTGGCACGGGAGGCGGGGTGGCACGTGAGACGGGGTGGCACGTGAGACGGGGTGGCACGGGAGGTGGGGTGGCACGGGAGGCGGGGTGGCACGGGAGACGGGGTGGCACGTGAGACGGGGTGGCACGGGAGGCGGGGTGGCACGGGATGTGGGGTGGCACGGGAGACGGGGTGGCACGGGAGACGGGGTGGCACGGGAGGCGGGGTGGCACGGGAGACGGGGTGGAATGCCACGCGCAGGGTTTGGAATCTGCTGAACCCACTAGCTGCTCAGGAAATGTCTTAGGAAATGGCTGCTTTTATTTTTTTTAATCTTCTGTTTCTTTTCCAGTGAAGGCAGTGGAAGCGCACATTAATCTGACTACACATGCCTGTGTTTGAGAAGAGCTGTGAGGGAAGGTGTTGGCTCTGTTGGGCTTGTATTGAAGAGGAGGATCTTTTTAGGTTGCTGACCTTAGTGCCAGAATTCCAAAGAAAATACATGTTTAAATTGGCTGCATACGCCGAGTGGATGTGTCATTTGTTGCTAAGAGTTGGGAGGGATTTGCATCTGATTTCATTCAGTGATATGAAGAGTGTGATGCAACCTGCATTTCATTGGTTTCATGGTTAAAGCGCGTGAGTTAAGGCTTCATCGCCTGGAGTAAAACGTAGAGGAGGTAAAGTGAGTATTTGTTGCTGGTAAAGGAAATGCTTGATTACACCATCAGCGCCGGAACACAATAAATGTTATATAAGGCAAAGGGAATATTTGGCATTTACAGGTTTTGTGGCTGGCCTTCCTAGATAACATGGTAAATAGGAAGCATGTTAAAATGCATGGACTACAAAATATTTCATTACCTGTGTATTTGAATCTAATGTGAAGAAAGTGACAGTGGCTCTAAGAGGTTGGGTTTTCTGAGGATAATGCCCAGTGACAGGATAAGCCACATGAGGGGTTTGGGGAGGAGTGGAAAAAGAATCTTTAAACAGTGATCAGCTCTAAATCCACCCCTCAGGAAAGGCAGTCTTGCTATTCCCACTCAACAACATGTGCGTAAACCTCCTCCCCTGATTCCAGCATCTGCCACACAAAACAGTTTACCAGCAACCACAACACATAGCACCTATGCATAAAACTTTTAAAATTAAGTATTTTTAGGGGTGTGGCCTAGCATCCCTTGCTCCCCATGCCACTAGAGTCAAGCTAGCCTGCTTGATGAAGGGTGGTACCCTGAAATCGGTCCTAGGATGCTTGTTTCCACTCCACGGAGGACCTGGCTTGGCAGTTTGGGCTGGACTCTTACCATGGGGAACAGGGCCAAGACTGATTTACATATGGCTGTGTCCAAAAAGGAATGGCATGGGTAGCAAAAAAACGATGCATTTAGGCCCAGATCTCTGCACTGGGGGTAAATGTTTGACATTGTTCAGCATTCCGTCCATCACTTGTTCTTCTAGCATCAAGCATTCCTTAACAGTAACGCAGTGGATAGGATAGGATTACATCTAGGATTATAATACCTTTATCAGCTTCATCCAAATTATTTTCAGGGCGAAAAATTTTAAGTACTCCCAAGATACTCCCCACCCACCCAAAAAAAATTAACATAATGGTGAGCTGCAGCCAAACATGAAGGAAAGTTTCAATTTTATTAAGGACAAGGAGGCGAGGATTATGCCTTGCTTCTTTTCTTTATTTCATTCCAGCAGTTTCAACTTAAACAATAACAAACTACCTTTCCCATTAGCCTCAGGGAAAGAACTACAATTAAATATCCGTCAACAAAGCACAGTCCATCATAATCCCGGTCGCTCGCCGCGAAACGTCCTCTTTCTTAAATGCGACAATTGTCTGTGACCTCCTCCTCTCTCGTTCCGATTTAGATCCTTCTGTACCAAGAAAGTAAGGAGAAAGAGAGTCTGGTGACCAGCTATGATTGTTGATGTTAAAACAAAACAACGTTTACTAAAGCAACCACATCCTAGATAAACATTATCATAAAAAGCATCAGGTTATGTAAATTACTTGAACCTTGTATTAAGCATCCATCTACTGCATAAGAAAATTAGAAAACCAAAACAGACGATTGGAAGGAATCAATAACGTACTTAGACCTTACAGGTAACCTTGCCCTTTAAGGATTCCACATTCCAGTAACAGTCGGGTAGGGAAACAAGTATTTCTAAAGCCTTGGGTGGGAATAATCCTCACAGGGCTTGAAAAATGCACTCAACCACCCGCATTGGCTAGTCTTATTTGATCAGGTCAAGCTATTTTTAATACTTACTCGTCCTTTCTGGCGAGTTGACACTAAACAGGTGTTCTGTTCAGTTGAAAAGTGGAGGGGCAATAAAAGATGCCTTTACATCTTGTTCTTATGTCACATTTGCTCTGTGTTCACAGACAGAGGTCCAAAGTCAGTTTTTCTTTCAATAACTTTTCCTTCTCACTGCAGAGTTCCAGGACTTTGTACAGTGAACTGTGTGACCTGCTGCTTAGAATGTAAAATAAAAGGATATAGGGTATCAGGTTTTTCCTAACACACAACATTTAAATGACTAAGTCAACTGTGCAAACATTTCAAAATATATTTTAGCAGTTGTGAAAGCCCATTTTTATATTTCTGTGTGATGAAAAAATATTTTAATAGGTTGAAAACAAATCAGAATACTTTACATGTTGATGTGCAAAGGATATGTTTTCTGAAACCCAATTTTCACATTCTTAATACAATATACAGTTTTATCAGTAAAGCTGCAAGTTAGTGGAGAGGTTTTTGGACATTTCTTGGAAAGTTACTGTGTGTAGATGACAATATGTTACCACATCATGGTTTAGTGATATATTTATTAGCATTGAGTGTTTAAACAAACTGAGAAACACTCCTGCCTTGATGGCAATGTTGTTAGTAAACGAAAAAGCCCTAGGTTATGTGGGCTAGACCTCATGGGTAGGAGGGCTAGATTCTTGTGATGCATGCAGCAAACTTTAGTCTACTTAATCAAACAAGAGGTTTTTTTTGTACTGCAGAAATGCTGAGCTCACGTATTTGGAGGTGCAATCATATGTGAGAAATAAGAAAAAGGCCACTCTGTAAACTATTTACCTAGGATCACAAAATTTGAGGCTCATTTACAGGTCAAGTACATTACAGTTAGGTCGAGTAGATTATTTAAGTAACTCGACCTGCAGCTCTAGTAACATTTTAATGATTTTTCGAGCCCTGCCTCACCTCTGTGTCCTTAATGGGACTGAAATTTTCCTTCTTGTTTATTAGGAAATTTTACGTTCTGTGTCAGGACTGGAGGCGAGGATAATGCCTGTTCAAAGCTTATCCACCACCAAGACGCCAAGCACTGATCTGAAATAAGACTGCTTCAACAAGGAATCTGAAGACCAGTCCGCTGAGTTAATTATGTCTCAAACCGAGCCCCCAAACGAAAAGCCTTGGAGGCCATCGCTCCTCCGACTGAGTGAGCACCAAATAGCGAGACATCAGTTCCCGCTTCCTGCATTACCCAGCAAATCCATCTGGCAATGGTGGGAGTTGAGACCGCTTTATAGGCTTTTTTTAAGGAGAATATTAGTTGCCTTTCTCCTGGAAGGCGGAACTCTTCTGTCATATCCTCATAAGCTTTAAGGCAATGAACCACACACAATTCTGGGAATCTGGGAAAAGCAGCGTATGAAACCACTTTGGACTTGTTTTTGTTCACCCGGAAATATGGAATGTCACGCCATCCGAGGTGAATGACTGACCTGAAAGGACCAGAGTCCTCACGCCTGACACTCGACGACATGACACTAAACGTAGGAGCGTGGCCAATTTTGCTGACAGTTCTTTACATGGCAAAAATTTGTTTTGTTGCCAGGCAAGAAAAAGATTCAGGACTAAATTGACATCCCATAGAGCAGAATATCTTGGCTCTGAAGGCAATGTCAAGCGTATTCCTCTCATTATCTTGCACACTAGGAGATGTTACCCTACCGGAAAACCCTCCAAAGGAAAATGACCGGCTGATATAGCGGACCTTGTAAGAGTTTATGGTCCTGTAGGCCAAACCATGGCAAGCTAAGGTCGCCAGAAAATTCAGGATGGGGACCACTTCGCACCCCATTGGATTGTGGTGGTTATGAACACACCAACAAACCGATCGAAATCACGCTGATTTGTAATGTTTATTGGTGCCGTCTGCCCATGCAGCTGCCAATATTCTCCCAGTCTCTATCGATAATCCTGGGACTCTCCAGCGTTGCCCGAAATTTGCCAGGCCATGAGTGGAATCCGATCTAGGAGTACCAGTAGGTGACAATTGTCCAGGGGATCATGCAGGAGATCCGGAGTACAGGGTAGAAGGATTGGAGAATCCCAAGAAAAGTCCAGAAGAACTGGAAACCAAACTGGCGACCTCCAGCACGGTGTGATCAGAATTACCTTGGCCTTCTCTTGACGCATATGCGCCGATAGTCTTGGGATCATTGTGAAGGTGGGAAACGCATATCTCTGTTCCTTCGACCAATCCTATAGAAACGCATCCATCGCTATTGCCAGAGGGTCGGTCCTCCAGCTGAAATAGCGGGGAAGTTGATGGTCCAACCTGGACGCAAAAAGGTCTAACGAGAAGGGACTCCATAAGGCATCCAGCTGTCTGAAACTCGATAGGTTCAGATGCCAAAGACTCATGTCGAACCATTGTCTGGAATACCAATCTGCTACTGAATTGGAAATTCCGGGTAGATATTCCACTATAACAGAGATGTTCTTGGTCAGACAGAATTACCAGAGATCTCTGGCCAAGTCTGCCAACATTTTCGACTTGGCACCCCCTAATTTGTTGATAACCTGACTACTGAGCGATTGTCCATCTTCAGTAGGATGGTGCAACGGATCCAGTCTTTCATCCAGCACTTTATCGTGAAGGACCCTGTAATGAGTTCCTGGCAGTTGATGTGTAGCTTTTGTTCCTCTGCAGACCACCTTCTGCCTGTACTGGAGTCTTCACAGCGTGCCCCCCATCCAGACTTGCTGGCATCTAACTCGATCACCAGGTCGGGTCGGAACCGAAGATGGCTCTGCCATTCCAGGACTCCATGTGTGTCAACCACCACCTCGTCCATGAGAGGAACCTTCTCCGAGTATACTGCAGGCCCTTGCACAAATGAGAGGCCTATCGGCGTTGCAAGGCCCTGTAGTGAGGGCCTGAATGGGGGAAGACAGCAATGGGGGAAAATCGGGACCGTTAGGTAGACATCCCGAAGGTCCAGCCGGACCATCCAATCGGTGGGTCTCAAAAAGTCACGTAAGAGATGGATACCCTCCATCTTGAAATGGCGATAGACGAGCCAACCAATGAACTCTCCGAGATTGATTACCGGACGTTGACCACCATACCATTTCTCTACTAGGAAGAAATTGCTCAAAAAGCCTTGAGGGTGAAGGTGTGTCCTTGATATGTGTAGGAGGCTGGACTGGCTTGTAGTGAGTACCAAGGCTTGCACCTTGCACTAGGCCCAGTTATCCCTTATTAGTGTATAGGGTGTCTAGCAGCATAGGCTGATAGATAATGGTAGCTTAGCAGAGCAGCTTAGGCTGAACTAGGAGACGAGTGAAGCTCCTACAGTACCACTTAGTGTCATATGCACAATATCATAAGAAAACACAATACACAGTTATACTAAAAATAAAGGTACTTTATTTTTATGTCAATATGCCAAAGTATCTCAGAGTGTACCCTCAGTGAGAGGATAGGAAATATACACAAGATATATATACACAATACCAAAAATATGCAGTATAGTCTTGGAAAACAGTGCAAACAATGTATAGTTACAATAGGATGCAATGGGGACACATAGGGATAGGGGCAACACAAACCATATACTCCAAAAGTGGAATGCGAACCACAAATGGACCCCAAACCTATGTGACCTTGTAGAGGGTCGCTGGGACTATTAGAAAATAGTAAGGGTTAGAAAAATAGCCCACCCCAAGACCCTGAAAAGTGAGTGCAAAGTGCACTAAAGTTCCCCAAAGGACATAGAAGTCGTGATAGGGGAATTCTGCAGGAAAGACACAAACCAGCAATGCAACAACGATGGATTTCCAGTCGAGGGTACCTGTGGAACAAGGGGACCAAGTCCAAAAGTCACAAGCAAGTCGGAGATGGGCAGATGCCCAGGAAATGCCAGCGGTGGGTGCAAAGAAGCTGCTACTGGACTGTAGAAGCTTAGGTTTCTGCAGGAACGACAAGGGCTAGAGACTTCCCCTTTGGGGGACGGATCCCTCACGCCGTTGAGAGTCGTGCAGAAGTGTTTTCCCGCCGAAAGACCGCCAACAAGCCTTGCTAGCTGCAAATCGTGCGGTAAGGGTTTTTGGACGCTGCTGTGGCCCAGGAGGGACCAGGATGTCGCAAATTGCGTCAGGAGACAGAGGGGACGTCGAGCAAGACAAGGAGCCCTCTCAGCAGCAGGTAGCACCCGGAGAAGTGCCAGAAACAGGCACTACGAGGATGCGTGAAACGGTGCTCACCCGAAGTCGCACAAAGGAGTCCCACGTCGCCGGAGAACAACTTAGGAGGTCGTGCAATGCAGGTTAGAGTGCCGTGGACCCAGGCTGGACTGTGCACAAAGGATTTCCGCCGGAAGTGCACGGAGGCCGGAGTAGCTGCAAAAGTCGCGGTTCCTAGCAATGCAGTCTGGCGTGGGGAGGCAAGGACTTACCTCCACCAAACTTGGACTGAAGAGTCACTGGACTGTGGGAGTCACTTGGACAGAGTTGCTGGATTCAAGGGACCTCGCTCGTTGTGCTGAGAGGAGACCCAGGGTACCGGTGATGCAGTTCTTTGGTGCCTGCGGTTGCAGGGGGACGATTCCGTCGACCCACGGGAGATTTCTTCGGAGCTTCTAGTGCAGAGAGGAGGCAGACTACCCCCACATCATGCACCACCAGGAAAACAGTTGAGAAGGCGGCAGGATCAGCATTACAGAGTTGCAGTAGTCGTCTTTGCTACTATGTTGCAGTTTTGCAGGCTTCCAGCGCGGTCAGCAGTCGATTCCTTGGCAGAAGGTGAAGAGAGAGATGCAGAGGAACTCGGATGAGCTCTTGCATTCGTTATCTAAAGTTTCCTCTGAGACAGAGACCCTAAATAGCCAGAAAAGAGGGTTTGGCTACCTAGGAGAGAGGATAGGCTTGCAACACCTGAAGGAGCCTATCAGAAGGAGTCTCTGACGTCACCTGATGGCACTGGCAACTCAGAGCAGTCCAGTGTGCCAGCAGCACCTCTGTTTCCAAGATGGCAGAGGTCTGGAGCACACTGGAGGAGCTCTGGGCACCTCCCAGGGGAGGTACAGGTCAGGGGAGTGGTCACTCCCCTTTCCTTTGTCCAGTTTCACGCCAGAGCAGGGCTAAGGGGTCCCTGAACCGGTGTAGACTGGCTTATGCAGAAATGGGCACCAAATGTGCCAATGAAAGCATTTCCAGAGGCTGGGGGAGGCTACTCCTCCCCTGCCTTCACACCATTTTCCAAAGGGAGAGGGTGTAACACCCTCTCTCAGAGGAAGTCCTTTGTTCTGCCATCCTGGGCCAGGCCTGGCTGGACCCCAGGAGGGCAGAAGCCTGTCTGAGGGGTTGGCAGCAGCAGCAGCTGCAGTGAAACCCCAGGAAAGGCAGTTTGGCAGTACCAGGGTCTGTGCTACAGACCACTGGGATCATGGGATTGTGCCAACTATGCCAGGATGGCATAGAGGGGGCAATTCCATGATCATAGACATGTTACATGGCCATATTCGGAGTTACCATTGTGAAGCTACATATAGGTAGTGACCTATATGTAGTGCACGCGTGTAATGGTGTCCCCGCACTCACAAAGTCCGGGGAATTGGCCCTGAACAATGTGGGGGCACCTTGGCTAGTGCCAGGGCGCCCTCACACTAAGTAACTTTGCACCTAACCTTTACCAGGTAAAGGTTAGACATATAGGTGACTTATAAGTTACTTAAGTGCAGTGTAAAATGGCTGTGAAATAACGTGGACGTTATTTCATTCAGGCTGCAGTGGCAGGCCTGTGTAAGAATTGTCAGAGCTCCCTATGGGTGGCAAAAGAAATGCTGCAGCCCATAGGGATCTCTTGGAACCCCAATGCCCTGGGTACCTCAGTACCATATACTAGGGAATTATAAGGGTGTTCCAGTAAGCCAATGTAAATTGGTAAAATTGGTCACTAGCCTGTTAGTGACAATTTGAAAGAAATGAGAGAGCATAACCACTGAGGTTCTGATTAGCAGAGCCTCAGTGAGACAGTTAGTCACTACACAGGTAACACATTCAGGCACACTTATGAGCACTGGGGCCCTGGATACCAGGGTCCCAGTGACACATACAACTAAAACAACATATATACAGTGAAAAATGGGGGTAACATGCCAGGCAAGATGGTACTTTCCTACAATATGGCATCCTTTTCCAGAAGATCCCTGACCTCCTGGTCTATTACGACGACCTGATCTTCTGCAAAATGCAGTGGGCATGGGGGAACAAGCTGTACTGGAGTACCGTAGAAGTCTATGCGAAAACCTTGGATGGTTTGCAAAACCCATGCATCTGACATGATCCCTTTCCATTTGTGTTTGAACAATGTGAGCCTACCACCCACTCTTTGTTGGGAAGAATCGCAAATCCTTACCTGCTTGGGTTTAGAAGTGAACTCTGAGAGTTACGTCCCCTGTAGGGTCTTCGCATGTTGAAAAATTCTCCAGTATTAGGGTATCTTTCATAGATTCACATGCTTGAATCATTCCCCGTCGTCGAAGTGGGAGTCCCACGGTACATAGAAAGCAATAAATAGAGAAAAAACTTTTCTTTCTTCTTCTTTTTTTTTTTTTTTTCATTGAAGCCAATAGGAAAAAACATATTCAATTGTAGAACTATCAGCCTCTTTAGAAAGAGCCCAAACTTCAACCAATCAGGCGTGACCACCCTCTTAGAACCCTCAGCACAGAGGCTCAGCCTGTCAGATTTTCTACCGCACGTCGTGTGTAAGGGAGTCTCCCTGAGCTCTGCTCAGTTTTCCATCTCTTCAAGAGAAATCCTTAGAACTTCATTTTTCTTCAAGACTTTTTTCCATCATGTCTACAAGAAAAGGCCTTTTTAGACCTTGTGGGACCTGTGGCAAATTGAGACTTCACTGTGAGGACCCTCACAAGGAATGTATCTATTGCTTACATCCAGAGCACAAGGTCAAGGACTGTAAGATCTGCAGGACCTTTCCTAATAAGACTCTGAGGGACAGAGAAGCCAGGCTCCTACTTTGGCTCCAGAAAAAGAAGGCAAGAGAAGCTCTTTCTGAAGAAGAGAGTGACACTGCAGTGACCTTCAAGAAAAGAAAGAGGTCTGTGGAGAGCCTATCCCCTGTAAGCACTAAGTCAGCCAAGAAGCTGCATGCTTTTAAGGACACCGGGGATCTACCTTCAACATCTAAGGTAGCAAGTGGCAGGGTTCACTCAGAACCATCAACACCTGCTTCTTCTTCAAAGAAGCTTAAAAAGCCTTCCAGTTCTCTACCTTCGTCGACGTCCCAAAAATCTACACCGTCGACGACCGCTCCGTCGACGATAGCTCTACCTGTGACGACGACTACGATGACGGCTACGTTTACAGCCCCTTCGTCTCCGATGATAGTGACTTCATCTCCACTGTCGTCTACGACGATAACATCGGTGAGTCTCAAGTATGGTCCGTCGTCGTCGCACACTTTGAAGATCGTTAAGAAGCCGTCGATGGGTAAGAAGCTTAAATCTTTACCATCGACGCATTCATCGACGAAGAGATTCAGGAGGTCGCCGTCGGTTTCGCCGACGAAGATTCCATCGACGCACCGGATCGCGAAAACTCCGTCGTTGTCAACCCCGTCGACGGGTGACGCAGTGACATTGGCTTCGTCGACGGCTCCTTCGTCGACAGTGATACCACCAACTACACCGACGGCCCCGTCGACGCCTGCTCCATCGACGCCTGCTCCGTCGACGCCTGCCCCGTCGACGAGTGCTCCGTCGACGACAGCTCCGTCGGCGGTTTATTTTCCTGGAACTTCTCCTTACCTACCACAAAGGATTTTGCCGGTACAGGTCAGGTCCTCTGTATTACAACCGTCGCATACATCGCCCAGCAAGGTTACACCCGTTCCTCCGCAGCATCTTTTTGCTGATGATGATGATGATGATGGCGATGGGTACTCTGATGACGGATTTTTTCCGGTAGCGCGTAGTCCGTCCGAACTACGTATAAAATGCCAGGAGGAGGATGAAGAGGAGGATCTTCAGCAATTTTCACACCAACAGGATCAAGGACATCTCGAACAACCAGAACAGACAGTACAAATGCCGGTATCATTGATTAATAACCTTCAGCAAATGATGCAGGACTACTATGCGAGGTTTCCCCCGTCTGGTCCTTCTACACCAGTACAACCTCAGCAGACACCAGTGTCCACTCCAGCTAGACCTTCCACATTACCAGACCCTACCACAGCACCTCCATCGGTTCAGACTATTGAGTCACCGTCATCCGAGGAGGAACAGGAAGAAGGGGAGATACAAGACTCAGACTCTTTAATACCGGAATGGGATGAGTATCAGATTCAGACTCCATCTCCGTCTACACCACCGCCAGTAGACTCTCCTCCTCAGGACATTGGGGGTTTCCATAGTGTCATGGAGAGAGCTGCCAAAAGATTTCAGCTACCGATTACCTCAAAACAATCAGATTGTTTTCTTTATGATTTTAAAGAGGACACTAGAAAATCGGTAAGGGCCATTCCCATAGTCGATTTCATCTGGGAAGAAGGTTTAAAGGTCATGCAGACTCCGTCCTCCATTCCTGCAGTCTTGCCCAGACTAGAAAAGAAATATAAGGCACCTGACAACTCCCCAGCATGCCTAATCAGCCATCCTAAGCCGGATTCGGTTATCTCCCAAGCAGCTCAGAGAAGATCCAGGAATCCGTCAGCTTCTCTGACTGCCCCTCCAGACAAGGAAGGACGGCGTCTGGACTCTATAGGTAAAAAAATTTCAACCATGGCTGCCACCACTGTTAGAGCCGCCAACTCTCTAGCAATACTGGGGAGATACGATCGTCAGATGTGGTCTGACATGTCACAATTCATTGACATGATACCTGAATCCAGTAGGGCAGAGGCACGCAGAATTCTTCAAGAAGGAGAAAAGATTTCGGCCGAAATCATAGACTCGGCCATTGATGTTTCTTCTACAGGTTTCAGACAATTGGCCGGTGCTGCGGTTCTAAGACGCCAAGGGTGGCTAAAGGCTACATCTTTTAGACCGGAAGTTCAGTTGAAAATTCTAGACATGCCATATGATGGCGAACTTTTATTTGGAAAACATGTCGACGATGCTTTGCAGTCGATCAAATCAGACACTGAAACAGCCAGGTCACTTGCAACGCTTCAGTACAAAAGGCAACCCTTTCGAGGAGCGAGAGGGAGAGGTACTTTTTCACACAGAGGAGGTTTTCAACAATATAGACCGTACTCCTCTTACCAAGGACAATATCGCTCAACTTATGGCCAGCAGCAACAGCATTCCTTTCGCCAGCAAACATCAGCTCGTTTCAAACAGCAAACGAGAGGAAAGTCTGCTTTCAGACCCAAGGATACGGCTAGAAAGCAGTGACCCTCATCAAGTGCCTGCACCCAGCCCCTGCACCAACACTCGTATAGGGGGCACAATTTCCGGATTTCTACACCAATGGTCCAGAATAACAACAGACAGATGGGTTTTGGATATTATCAGCCGGGGACATACTCTAGAATTCAACCAGTCTCCTCCTCAAGTACCACCAAGAGGCCCCCCGCCAGCCCATCTCAACGAGCTTATGGAACAGATTGCTATCTTAATGAGCAAGGGAGCAATAGAGATCGTACCAAGAAACCAGAGGGGAATAGGTTTTTACTCCCGTTTTTTCCTTATCAGGAAGAAAAACGGAGACTGGAGGCCTATTCTCGATCTTCGATCGCTCAACAAATACCTCAAGAAGCAATCTTTTCGCATGATCTCTCTTCAAGACGTTCTGAGCCTCCTCAACCGAGGGGATTTTATGACCTCGCTAGATCTTCAGGACGCATATTTTCACATTCCAATTCACCCCAATCATCGGAAATTCTTGCGGTTCAGGGTCGCAGGCATTCACTACCAGTTCAGAGTGCTTCCGTTTGGCCTCAAGTCGGCTCCAAGAGTGTTCACCAAGGTTTTGGCGCCAGTGGCAGCCCACCTCAGACAACTAGGGGTGCAGGTGTTCCCTTACCTAGACGACTGGCTAATAAAGGCACGTACAGCGTCGAAGGCTGCCAGAGACACAGAAACATGTCTCTCCCTTTTCGGAGCTTTGGGTTTGACGGTCAATTACCCCAAATCTCACACAGAGCCCACTCAGAACATCACGTTTCTGGGAGCCATCTTGGACACTTTACAAGCGAAAGCCTTTGCTTCACAGGACAGAAGACAGAGACTTCGAAACTTGGCAGCTCGGCTCAGCAAAAAAAGGTCCGTTTCAGTGCGGACTTACAAGTCTTTTCTAGGGATACTATTGTCTTGCATTCCATTGATAAAGAACTGTCGCCTCCACATGAGGACTCTTCAGCAACAACTAGACAACCAATGGAAACAGACAGAAGGCTCTTTCGACGAGCTAGTACGGATCACCCCTGCAGCGAAACAGGCTTTCAGGTGGTGGAAAGACACTCCCCTAGTCTCGGACGGGCTGTCATTTCTGAAAGACAGGACCATGCACATAGTAACAACGGACGCATCCCTGGAGGGATGGGGTGCTCATTTACAGGATCTTTCCGTGAGGGGAAAATGGTCTATGCAAGAATCAACTCTCCACATAAATGTATTAGAGCTCAGAGCGGTGTCTTTGGCACTCAAATCCTTCCTCATGAACATCAAGGATTCTTCAGTGTTGATAAGGACAGACAACACCACGGTCATGCACTATATCAACAAGCAAGGAGGCACAAGATCTCGAGCATTATCCCTGGAGGCGCAGAAGCTGTGGCATTGGGTGATTCAGCAGGGAATCACCATACGAGCAGAACATCTCCCAGGGATCACCAACATCTGGGCAGATGCCTTGAGCAGGAATCGGACCAGCTGCCACGAGTGGGAACTCAATCAATCGGTTCTCGACCATCTCTTTCGTCTTTGGGGCAAGCCCACCCTAGATCTATTCGCGACCAAGGACAAGAAGAAATGCAGACACTTCGCAAGCTGGCGTCCGCAGAAGGGTTCGAGGGGGAATGCATTTTTTATCAGATGGTCAGGGATTTATGCATACGCTTTTCCCCCGCTTCCACTCATCCCGAGACTTCTGCTCAAGATGAAGCGGGAGCGATGCAGGATTCTTCTAATCGCTCCGAGATGGCCGCGCCAGTTCTGGTTCACAGAACTTCTATTGCTATCGGAACAACCTCACATTCGGCTGAAGGCAATTCCGGATCTGCTGACAATGAACCAGGGTCAGGTTCGTCATCCCAACCCGACATCTCTTCGTTTATCAGCCTGGCTCCTGAATTCTATGAATTCGATGGATTGAATATTCCTCCGGAGTGCAGAGAGATACTTGCCTGTGCCAGAGCCCAGTCTACGAATCGCACATACAAATTCAAGTGGAAGAGGTTTTGTTTGTGGTGCGCAGCTTCCAGCATCCATCCTCTAACATCATCCCCTGAACAAATTTTGCCATACTTACTACATTTGGCTAAATCCGGTCTTTCGCATTCATCGATTAAAGTGCATTTGGCTGCCATATCTCGTTACCGACGAACCTCTCAGTCACCTTCACTATGGTCCGCCAGAATAATAAAACAATTTCTTAAAGGTTTGTTCAGAAAATATCCACCAATTCATCGTCCTGCACCACAATGGCATCTGAACATTGTGCTCTCCCAATTAATGAAACATCCGTTCGAGCCCATTCATAGAGTGGATTTGAAGTTCGTTTCTTTTAAAACTGCCCTTCTTTTAGCCTTGACATCGGCAAGGAGAGTCAGCGATATCCAGGCATTTACAATTTCTCCACCTTTCCTTCAGTTCAAGCCAGAGGTGGTCATTTTGAGAACGAATCCAAGGTTTATACCTAAAGTTCCATCATCTTTTCACTTAAACGAACCAGTAGTTCTACGAAAAGTTTTTCCAAATCCTCAAACGGCAGCTGAACGAGCTCTGCATTCGTTAGACATTAAGCGCTGTTTAAAGTTCTATATAGAAAGAACAAGTGCTTTCTGTAAATCTGAACAGTTGTTTATCAGCTTTGGAAAGGTCAATCGCGGTAGCGTGGTTACTAAACAAACTATAGCGCGCTGGATTTCTACTGCCATTCAGTTGACCCACCAGTTGTCGGGAAAGCCATTATCATCTAAGGTCCGGGCGCATTCCACTAGAGCGGTATCCACTTCCACAGCTCTGTTCGCTGGAATACCTCTGGACCAAATCTGCAAGGCAGCGACATGGACGCATCCTCATACTTTCACCCAGCATTACTGCCTGGAAGCTACGGACAAGGTGGATGCTGCGGTAGGACAAGCAGTTTTGCGCAATTTGTTCACATAAGGTGAGCCTATAAACTTTACCCTCCGTCCTCTGTGTATTATTTCATATGCAATTTAGAGTATAAGCTTCTTATATGCAGTTAGGAATACACATATTTTCTTTGCTACATGGAGGTATATGTATTTATATTCATCTGTAAATGTTTATGTGGATATGGATAGGTATAATGTATATATATATATATGTATATATATACATATATATATATATATATATATATATATAGGTATATATAATAGATGGTTACTACATGTACTTTATAATGATTACTTCTTAATTTGCAGATTTAACTGCTTATATACATTCAGTCAACATGCATTATGTTTATGCATTCTGTTGGTACTACAAGAAAATAATAACTTTTCCTTACTGCTGGCTATTCTGATTCAAGCATGTGAATCTATGAAAGATACCCTAATACTGGAGAAGAAAATAAGTTACTTACCTGTAACTGTAGTTCTCCAGTATTGGTATCTTTCATAGATTCACATGCGACCCACCCTCCTCCCCAGAGAGGCTCACCTTCTGAGATTTTTTCCTGTGTACACTAGTGCGGAGAAATCTGACAGGCTGAGCCTCTGTGCTGAGGGTTCTAAGAGGGTGGTCATGCCTGATTGGTTGAAGTTTGGGCTCTTTCTAAAGAGGCTGATAGTTCTACAATTGAAAATGTTTTTTCCTATTGGCTTCAATGAAAAAAAAAAAAAAAAAAAAAGAAGAAAGAAAAGTTTTTTCTCTATTTATTGCTTTCTATGTACCGTGGGACTCCCACTTCGACGACGGGGAATGATTCAAGCATGTGAATCTATGAAAGATACCAATACTGGAGAACTACAGTTACAGGTAAGTAACTTATTTTCTTCTCCCTGGCTGAGATGGTCTAATGGACGTTTGAGCCTTTGGGAGGGCTTTTGATATAGAAGCGGCCGGTCGAGCACCCTCTGCCTTAGCCGGTCACGATAAAAATTCTTGGATGAAAAATCTTTTTAATAGACGTTTGTGCCTTGTCCATCGAAATGAACGTAGCCACAAACATGCCTAGCTCCTTTATGAAGGGCTCACCAAAAAGGCCTCCCTGCGCCACTGGGCCCACCTCTGTAGATGCCAGGTCTCTGAGCTTCAGATCGACCTTAAGAAGGAAGGAGTGACATCGTTCCTTTGAGAGGGCACAATTGGCATTGCCCAGGAATATGACCTGGGCAATGCCAGGAATATGTTAGGCCCAGCCTGAGAGAGTCTCCGGGGAGACGGGTGTTCCCGTGGCCTTAGCCTCTTCTGCTAGGTCCGGGATCTTTGTCAGTGGACCCCTCACGTCCAGAAGTTTGTCCTGGCATGAACGCCAAGACCTATCAATACCTTTTGTTGGATCTTTCATATATTTCTGGAGGAAGGTGGTCATGCGGGGATCAAGCTCCGGAGTGAGCGCGCCCTTTTCAGGAAGGGAGGGACGGGGCATTCTGCTTTAGGCACGCCCTGACCTGCTCATCCAGAGGTTTTCAGAGGCAGCTAGCCGCGTACTGAGCCACCTTATCCATAGGTGACCATTCGGAGGAGCACGGATGGATCAAGCCCCCTGGGTCCAGCATGTCAGATATGCACTCCTTTTATTTGTGATCCTCCGGTATCGGAAAGGGGCTCCAAGGGCGGGATGGATCTGCCTCGTCTGGCAAATCTCCATTGTTCTGATTCGACAACAGAGGTACTTCTATGGGACCTTGGGGACTGTCCTCCCCTGGGGGTTGAGGTCTGGCTTTTTTGAGGGATTCAAACACCCTCAGGTCCAAAGGAGGAGCAGGAGCACCGCACCCCGCTCTCTAGGCGCCTGTGTGATCGTGCACCCCTAAGGCAGGAGCACCACACCCCCGCTCTCTAGGCGCCTGTGTGATCGTGCACCCCTAGGGCAGGAGCACCGCACCCCGCTCTCTAGGCGCCTGTGTGATCGTGCACCCCTAGGGCAGGAGCACCGCACCTCGCTCTCTAGGCGCCTGTGTGATCGTGCACTCCTAGGGCAGGAGCACCGCACCTCGCTCTCTAAGTGCCTGTGTGATCGTGCACCCCTAGGGCAGGAGCACCGCACCCCGCTCTCTAGGCGCCTGTGTGATCGTGCACCCCTAGGGCAGGAGCACCGCACCCCCGCTCTCTAGGCGCCTGTGTGATCGTGCACCCCTAGGGCAGGAGCACGGCACCCCGCTCTCTAGGCGCCTGTGTGATCGTGCACCCCTAGGGCAGGAGCACCGCACCCCCGCTCTCTAGGCGCCTGTGTGATCGTGCACCCCTAGGGCAGGAACACCGCACCCCGCTCTCTAGGCGCCTGTGTGATCGTGCACCCCTAGGGCAGGAGCACCGCACCCCCGCTCTCTAGGCGCCTGTGTGATCGTGCACCCCTAGGGCAGGAGCACCGCACCCCGCTCTCTAGGCGCCTGTGTGATCGTGCACCCCTAGGGCAGGAGCACCTCTAGGCCCCGAGCCTTCACTCTGCCGCGACAGGAGCGCTGAGACGCGATCCCTCAGTCAGAAAAAAGCCTGGGTGAGTCCGCTAAGGAGAGGAATGTACCACAAATAATACAATAATGAGAGAGGAGGAAAAGCATCTACTTAGCTGCTTGGAAGCAGAAAAGAAAGAGGACGTTAGTGGAGAGTGACCCGGATTATGATGGACTGTGCTTTGTTGATTGGATATTGTAATTGTAGTTCTTTCCCTAAGGCTCATTGGAAAGGAGAGGCAGTTATCATTTAAGTTGGAGCTGCTGGAATGAAATAAAGAAAGAAAGCAAGGCATAATCCTCGCCTTCCGCCCTGACATGGAATGCTGTGCCTTTCGTCACTTGATTGTGTAAATAAAATTGCAGCTGTTTCTTTGACCTTTAAAGACCACCTGAAGGAAAAGCTGTTGTCTAGTGACTTCTTGGTTGGCTTTTCCCACCTTTGGATCTTTGTCTTCCGGGTTCCCTTTAGCTATTCACACTTTTCAGTTCATTGCATATTCCAACCTACCGTGGTCCCATCACCTACCCTCTTCCCGCAGAACTTTACAAGAACCTCACATTTATGGAACCGGTTGTTCTGAGGCAGTGCTTAATTTGTGCTTGTTGTTTCCGGTGCTGAGCACCAGCACTTATTTTTGAGGGCAGGGGCTTAGTCTTCTTCCTCAAACATTTGCTGCGAGCAAAAGACACACATGGGAAAGACAGAGGAAGAGAAAAATGAAAAAGTGTCACAATGGGAGAAAGCAGGAAGCTGCAAGAGTGAGCTGAAGGGGCAAGGAGTGGCTTTAAATGGATTAAAGAGGCCAGAGATGGCTTCAGGATTACGCTGCCTCAGTATTCCGTGTTCGCATATTTAACTGCACCAGCCACGTGTTTCAGAGGAGAGCTCTGAGCACCGGCACTTTTCTGTTTACAAATTAAGCACTGTCTGAGCGCCATTGTAAACACATCCTTGTCATCAAAGACTGTATCCAGTTATCATCTTGTATTAGCTGCCTTATTTGACTAAACTACTGAAGTGTGCTGTCTTTCTGTAGTCACTGAATTGTATAACTGACCGATCACAAATTGTACTGATTTAGGCATGGTGTCTCCACTAGACAAACTCTGCCATAGTGCTGGCATTCCTATCTCTGCCACTGTATTTCTTTTAAACCTCTGGACCTCATTTGATATGAAGAACCATTACATACGGGGTCCCCAATCTTTTCTGTAGTGAAAGCTACTTCCGCTCAAGGTAAGTCCTCCAAAATCTTATCACTGTAAAATAGCAACCACGTATATTAACATTACACTATAGGCACCCTAAGCAGGGTGGTCACTAGCGGCTAGCCGAGCATTTCAAGCGAGGTTGCTAGCAGAAATGCCAGGAAACAGCTTAACAATATTAAATGTCTACATGTACCCAATGAAATAACAGCAGAAGGATCACATCCCTCTGGCACGAAGGGCATAACAAACAAGGAGAGACAGCATCCTATCTGTCTCTGATGCTCCCTAGAACTGGCCCCGATAGTCACCTCCTTGTTTAAAAGGACTCTGTCTCAATAAATATTCTGGTGCTTGCTTCATCATAGAGTCTTCATCCAGATTGTTAGGGTCGAGCTTGCGTTGCATGCGCTCACGCATGCGTATCGCAGCGAGACGCTTTTGTATTTAGAAAAGGGCTCGGAGTCCTGTCAACTTCACGTCAGTGTTTTTTATTGGTTCGTGGGCTTGCCTAATAAAATCTGATTGCTTTCATTAGTCGAAGGCAAGCATACGTCATGCCTTTTCCGGTGGCTAGCCCTCCTCGAGCGCAGCGACCAAGTACAGAAAACATGCGAGGCTCGCTGTTTTCCATCGGGCTCGTGGACTTCTTTTTCTCTAATTTACGAGCGCGATCTCGCTTGGCAGAAGTCGAGCGCTTTACATAGTTAATTTCACTTTTTCGGGTTGTGTACACAAATGCACTTTTGCCCGATAGTTGAAAAGTTGGTTTAGGAGTTTACAACGCGATCAGCTCTAACATGAGCAAACGCGAGACCCGTTGCATTGTAAATGCTTGTTTTTGGTTTGTGGACGGGCTCAACCTTGAGGAACATGGGAGCGCTTTTGGTAAGGAATGGGATCTAAAGATTTGAAATTCCTAGAAAGTACTTCTCTTGATTCCCTTAGGAGGTTCTCTGACATGATTTAAAAATAGATGTGATGCACATGAAGACAACTAGTACCTCCAGGATCAGAACCAGGTCTACATGTTTCAGCCACTTCTGTGCCCATATGGGTCGTGTGGCTTGATTCAGGACCAAATAAGCCCACGTTTCACTGGTATCTATTTGTGTATTTGGGCGCCATCACACACATGGAATACATACAAACCAGTCTAAGAGAACTTCTGCTTTATGTGTGGCAAGAAAATAGGAGAGTTACGTTAATGCAGTTTACTTGATTGTACAAGTCCATTATCTTCTGTGAGCTAAACCACACGTGTTCACTCAAAAAATGTAAGTTCAGAACATGTAAGTATGACTAGTGTGACTCACACCTGAGTCACTCATCTTCCACTCTCATAACATTCAGGAATGGTCGGTGATTGTTCTGAGAGGAGTCTTTATGAATGTATTGTCCGTAGGCAGACCTGCATACCTGGTTTTATGTATTTGCTCCAGTAGGGCACTGGAGTCAGACACTTTGGGGGTCACTACGACCCTGGCGGACGGCGGAGAAGCGGCGGTCTTACCGCCAACAGGCTGGCGTAAAATTTTTGCAATTATGACCATGGCGGTTACCGCCATGGTGATCCGCCACTTCTCCGTTCCGCCCGCCAGGGCGGAGACAACCGCTGGGCTGGAGACCTGGGTCTCCAGCCCGGTGGTCGTCACAATACCGCCGGCGGTATTTTGACCCGGCTGACCGCCATGGACTTCATGGGGTTTTGAACCGCCATGAAATCCATGGCGGTAAGCACCATCAGTGCCAGGGAATTCCTTCCCTGGCAGAGATAGGGGTCTCCCCCACCCCCACCCGAGTCCTTCCTCTACACCCCCACCACCCCTGCCACTCCCCAAAGGTGGCAGGAACCCCCACCCCAACCCCCAACATCACATCACACATACACAGCCGACACGCACGCAGGCACCACAAACACACATACCCGCACACACATCAACATACATGCGAACAGCCTCACACACAGTCATACACGCACACCCACACACCCACATTCAGACATACACGCACACATCCATACAGACATACATACAGACATACACGCACTCATTTCCAAACACACAACACCCCCGCAAGCATACACGCACTCACACACCCCCTCTACATGCACACACGCACACCCCCATGCACCCACACAACACACAACACCCCCCACCCGCCTCCCCTACCGGACGATCAACTTACCTGGTCCGTTGATCCTCCGGGAGGGGACGGGATCCATGGGGGCAGCTCCGCCGCCACCACACCGTCAACAGAACACCGCCACGCCGAATCACAGGACGTGATTCGGTGGGCGGTGTTCTGTTGACGTGGCGGTGGAGGTGGCGCAACCTTCACTTCCCCACCGCCCGCCAGTATGGCTGCTGGCGGCTCTCCGTCCGAAAAAGGACGGAGAGCTGCCAGCAGTCATAATACGCCGAGCGGAAAACCGCCACCACTGGCGGTCTTCAGCACGGCGGTCCCTCAGCGGTCTTTTCAAAAGACCGCCGAGGTCAAAATGACCCCCTATGTTGTCAAACACTGTCTCTGTGTGGGGAAAAACAACACCATTATCCTGTTAACAATGGTCTTAATGTGCAGCTCATTCAAATAACTTGAATACTGTAGATAAAGAAATAAAATAGTTTGATTTGGTTAATATTTTCATGCATTTGCTGCAGATATCCAATCTAAAACTAGGTAGGAGCTGCTGAAATGCGGATATAATTTGAATGCATTGCTCTTCAGTAATGATTGTGCTGCCATGAGTCTTATCGGCATGCACGCTTCCAGAGGTATGCTCCATCATCTGCTGTAACATTGGTTCCATACAATTGTACCACAGCTCCCTGTCCAGATACATTCTGTGATATTCACTCTCTGTGCTGTACAATCTGTTTGCTAGGGCGTGGCACTTCAAGCAGTGTAGTAATTCTGAGAGGACTCCTTCCTCTTCTGGTGATGAGAATCTAAGTGTGAGATTGGCCTGCAGTTTATCCCATATCAGGGCTGATGCCTTGAAGAAGAGGTCCGGCAGAGGCAGGGATCCAACAGCCTTGTTCATGCCCTTTGTGGCGGGAGCCCTTGACAGTGAGCTCCCACTAGATGTGAGTCGCTGTGGCGGCAGTTGACAGGCGGTGTGTCCAGTGCCAGATTAAACTCCCTGCTAGCTGTCAAGTGACCTTAGTTTTGGTTCACCCCAGCCATTCCCTACATCACTGTGCTGCAGCTTGCCTTTGGTGCTTCCCCTGCCTGCCTCACTCACTGCCATGTGTACATGGTAGGTACAACAATGGCCCTTGCCATAGGTGATGCCACATACCCATTAAGAGGGGGCTGTACTGTTGTCTCCAGGGGCTGCTGAGGGTGCGCAGTGGAGGGGTGGTGTGGCGGGTGAATGCAGTGCTGGGCCCTGTTATTTAATTGAAGTCTTCGGTGGGAGTGGGGCTCCGGTCATTGGCAGCCTGTTGAGGGTGGTGGGTGCTGAGACATTTATGAACAGAGAGCATTTTTCTCCAATTAAGGGTGAGCTCCAGCTCGGCCCCTCCCAAAGTCGAACTGATAATAATGCTTTTGATGTGAAAAACAGCCATGTGAAAAGTTTTTATTGTTTAGAAGACAAAGCTTTTTTTTCTTCCATTTGTGTGTAGGGTAGCACTGTGGCTTCCTGAACTGAATTAGTCAAAGAGATGGGGAATTGAATTAGTGAGAGAGTTGTGCCAGTTACAATAACATAGTTGCACAGTGGGGTTTGTGGCCCTGCTGATCCTTCCTTTTAGGCCTTTATTGGGTATTGTGTGTTGTGAGTTTGTGGCAGATTAGTCAGTCGCTGCTTTTGCTTCCTAGAAAGTTTCTTTCATTTACTATAGGGTCTAGTTTTTATCACTTTGCCTTCATTGCTCCTAGGCAGGTCAGAAGGAAAGCGCCTGAGGGCAGCAACCACTGACATGGCTCTAGTTATGGGAGACGTAATTCTGTTGAGGAGGGACTCACCTTACTGTAGACTCATGTCGCTTCCTCACACATGACCCCTGGCATGACTTCTGATCTTAACGCTACAACACCTTCCCTAGCAAAATGCCCAGAGAGATCTGGGGTCCATACTTTTCCCCAGTCACAAAATGCCCTTAGAAGAAAGCTACAACTGGAGCAGCAAGTTTGCAGACTGTGTACTCCACTTCCCCTCCACCTCTCTCGCAATGACCCCCTAAAATGCAAATATTAGCTGAAACTCCACTTATGGATGTGCAGGTGGTGTCTAGTAACCTTTGCAGTCGGGCTGCTGGGCTTGTGCCTAATGGGGTCTCTGGGCATAGCCAGCCCACAAGGGATAAGTTGGTCTCCAGCTTGGCCCAAGTGCTGCCATTGCCATCCAAGCTTAGGTGTCTAAAGTGTGGCTCAGGCACAGGCATTTCCAGTGTACGTGGTGGAGTTGAGCACCTCATTACTGCAAGGAAGCTAATTGGGGTCCTTTACTTGACCAGCAAGTGCTGCAAAAGGTTCAGGTCACTTACTAGTCCCTAATTCTCAAAGTAGAGGTGGGTCCTTGGAGTGAACTGTCACAGGCGTCCTTACTCCATAACCAACAGCAGTGATTTTCACCACAGCAGGCCAAGGCAGGAGGCATCAAACACAAAAAGTGATGGGAGGAATGTTTGCAATTTGTCTAACCAATGACAATCGCTCAGGGTTACATTGCAGTCTCTCATCATTTTTGCCCACCATGCCACCCCAGATTAGACCCAGTCTTATGCAAATCAGTCTTGGTCTTGATCCAGTAGGAACAGTGCCACCCGAATTGTCAAGTCAGGCCCTCCCTGAACCAGAACACAAACAACCCAAGACCGATTTCACCCTGATGAGGGCTCATCTGTTCAGTGCAGCTTTGTTCCACTGGCACAGTAAACAAGGCACCCACATCTGGGCATATCCTTGACCACTCAGGATGACATTATATGAAACAAACTGAAGCTGATTTCTTTCATACAAACCTTGCCAAAAGGCTTTGGACCGCTCCACGTGATCAAAGAGGAGCATAAAGTCAAAGAATGAGAAGAAGGATACCTGGCTATGGACTGTTAATGCATTGTATTAGTGTTCTTTAAGGAGATGTGTCTTCAACTCTTTCATAAATTGGAGCAGCGTTGGGGCTATGGGTATTTTGGGATGTTTTTCCAGATTCTGAGTGCATAGATGGAACAAACCTAGTGTTTGTTTTTTCTTTTTACACTTATTAGTCTGCACCCTGATGATGTCCTAGCTACAGATGTGCTGAGAACCACCAGAGATGGTGAGCGTATATCTACAAAATAAGTAGGATTGTAGGTGGTGATGCTTTGTAAAGGATACAGCTAGTTTTCAAGATGGTGCGGGCGACAAGGTGAGCCAATAGATTTCCATCAGGATTGGGGTGGTGTAACCATATGTCTTCAGACTATGGATGAGACATGCTGCGGCATGTAGGATGCCTGTAAGGCATGTAGTCTAGAGCATTTCAGATCTTTACAACCGTCCATGGTGGGGAGACTGTTGAAGTTGTGTTCATTTGCTAGAAGAATACATCCTATTGAAGGCTAAAGATGATCCCTTTGTGATGAATAATGCTGCTGATGCTTTGTCTTATTTAAAGATGCAGGAGTTTCTTCAAACCGTGGTAGAAAGTTTTTGGCCTATACAAGGTATGTCAAAACTAAGAAGACCTATAGGTGGGCTTTCAATCACTACTTGGCCTTTATGAGGGCTGGGGCCTTGATTGTGGAGCTGGACTCATCAGAATGTTGTTTTGGTTTCTTAGGGTGTTCCCAGGGTGTATATAGGTGGCAGCATTTTCTAGGAGACCTGTCTCAGCCCTGGCATCCTTCACCAGGGTGGCAGGAGCACAAGGACACTCTATTTATTTCCACATAGCAAGGTGTTTAGAGGTTGGCAGGGCTTTTATGGGATGTAAGGCAGTTCATGGATCTGGAGTTATTTAGGATAGTAGCAGTCCTGCCTGAAGACCGGAACATCAGAATATGAAGCTTTCTAATTCAAGGCAGCCTTTTTGTATTGCCTTTTATAAAGCATTTTGAGTTACTGAACTAGTGACCGTTTCTAAGGTTGACTTAGATAAGGATGTTCCTTAACAATTTCAGCTGGTTTAAATATTCCGTTGCCAACTCTTCCCTTCTCTGAGACGAACATGTTGGAGGGGAAGGTGCATATAATCCTAAAACAAGTTCCTGGTCTCATGAATTGCCTGGTTTTAGTGATTATTTCATTCACCTATGTTGCACTTGCCAGGCTACTGCATTGTTTGTGCTTGCTAATGGGGTGCACCTGCCAAGATTTCTATTCAGTGGGGTTTTAGGTTTGCCACTATGAACTCCATAATTTCAGCTTGCATTCATTCATTCAGGATTGGGACTGCTCCTTCTACTGTGGAAATCTGATTCTGTAAGTGCTATGTGTTGCCTAATCTCGTTTAGTGAGTGGGAGGAGGGGAGTGGATGTATCCAGATTAAGTGTTCAGTCATCAAAGTTTGTACAAAGAATATGGAGTTTAATCCCAGTAAGGGACTCCAACCTTCAACAAGTTTTCTCTCCAGGTCTCTCACAATCCATATTCCCAATAGAACCTAGAATGTGAAAACACATTGACATAAGCGGAGCCAGATAACACATCTTCCTGTTAAACACAAACACAAATGAAATTCGCTTCAGGTTAGAAGCACAGATGGAACAAATAGCACAAACTCTTAAAATAGACAGCCCATCTGTATATAACAGCAATACATTTCAAATTCCATATGCGTCCATCTTCAAGTTTTACAGCACTTTTAAAAAACTTAACTGCTTTGAGGAGTTTGCTGAATTTGGAATTGTTGTGACAATTCATGGAGTAGTATACAACTACTAAATCCCCAGTGGCGACCTTTACATCAGACGCTCCTTTGTGTGTGTCATATACTCGTTTTCTTTTCACTTGTTTGCCTTTTTCTCCAAATAAGCAATCACTGGAAATATTCTGATTTAAGTTCCTCCCAATCAATTTAATTTTGACCATTATTCTGCTTCATCCAAAAAGGACATCAATTAGTACTGGGATGCCTCCTATGAATGAACTCAAATGGGTTTTGACCAGTTGTATAATGTGAAGCAAATCTATAGGCTTCAGTCTTTCCTCACAAATCTTCCTTACAATCCTTGGAAAGATTTAAGGTTCTAGAAATTTGCAGACTCCACCACCCCACTAGTATGGGGGTGATAACGTGAACATTTCTTGTTTGTAATATCTCTCTCATTTAAGAACCTTTTCTTTGCTTGTGATGTAAATTGAACCCCATTATCAGTCAGAATGGCACTAGGGTTACTCTCTCAAATAAAAACTTTTTTTCTAAAAATCTGATCGCTGACGCTGTGCTAATCTCTGACACCACAGCCACTTCTGGATACCCAGAGAACATATATCTCAGTACACGTAAATAAACAGTCTTTGGATCCTATACTTATTGGACCTGAAATGTCCAAGGCTATTTCTTCCCATGGATATAATGGAATTTCTGTACACACCATAGGAGGCATTCTCACCTTCTCTTTGAGTACTCAACACATTTCCTTATAATCCACTCACTAGTATATCCATTCCTGCCCACCAATAGTCACTTCTTGATCTTTCTTTGGTTTTGCTCATGCCAAGATGTCCAACATTCCCTAAATCTATCAATTGTCCTCTCAAAACCTATATAGCTACTAATCGCAAATTTCGCGTAACTAATCCATTATTCACAAACAACTTGTCACATACCCTACCATATACGTTCTCAATATCATTGGACGATTCCCGGACTCCTCTTTGAGAAGCTAGTCATGAATATTGATAAGAAAACTGTCCTTACTCAATTTATATAGTCATTCAGATTCTGAAATGCACCCTTCAGTGGCTTTACACACGTTGATATTCTCACCCACTCACCAATCCTCAACAATGTTAGTACCATAATCCACCCTCAACAAGCGTGCTTAATTTGAGAATTATTTGAGACTTCTGGCACATACTTCACATTAAACTGAAAATCCTGTAGCAACTCAATCCAATTAAAAAATTTGTCTAGATACAGAATCTGATCCTTTCTTTAAAAAAATGTAATGCAAAGATTTGTAATCAGAATACACATAAACCTTTGTTCCCATAAAAATCTCTTCTTTTTTTTATGGACCAATAAACAGCAAGACATTCCTTTTCAATAGTAGAATACTTGGACTCTGTCCCTGTCAGTTCCCTAGTGGCAAAAGTTATAGTCACCTCATTTTCACCCTGAAATTATTTCAGAACAGCCCCAGTACCTTTGTTACTAACATCAGTGGAAACTGAAGACAATAATCCAGGGACAAAACTACTTGCCTTCATCAAACGCATCTTGACTCTTCACATTTTTCATTCCATTCAAAATAGATACCTTTTTTCAAAAGTCCTTGCAAAGCACAAGTTCAACTGGCAAAAATCGGCACAAAACGAAATAAAACTCTACCATTCTTGAAAATGTTTCTACATCTTCCTTTCTGATCTTGATAATTATCGTATGGCATAGATAAAACCTTCCTTTAGTTTAACCCCTTTGACAGAAATGACATGTCCTTAGTAATTTAGCTCCTCCTGGGCAAACTTACATGCTTTAGCTGTAAGTGCGATGCCATTCTCACTTAAAATGCTAAGCACCTTTCCCATTTCCAAGTGTTGTTCCATGTCACATCCAAATATTAGAATGTCATCTTGAAAATAGAAGACTCCCTCCTGTAGGGAAGTGCCATCTTTCTGGCTCATTTATCCCCACTTCTTGCCAGATGTCAGTGTGCTTGGACTGTAGTTCACTTGGATCTTGCTAACCAGGACCCCAGTGACAGTGCTCTCTCCCCTAAATTTAGTTGTTTGTTGCTTTTCACTTCCACATTTGGCATAATGTCCCTAGTCCCATATGGTATAGGGCATTGGTACACCAGGGGTCCCCTATAGGCTGCAGCATGTATTATGTCACCCATAGGAGCCCATGCAAACTGTGACTGAAGGCCTGCCATCGCAGCCTGCGTGAAAGGGTGCATGCACCCTTTCACTGCTAAACCTAACCACTGCACTAAGACCCTATAAGTAACCCCTCTGGTAGGCCCTTCAGCCCAAGGGCAGGGAGCGCATCTCCAAGTGTGAGGGTACCCCTACATAAGCAGGGTGCTCCTACAGATCCCAGGCCAATTCCTGGACTCTGTAAGTGTGAGAAAGCCATCTTAAGGTATGTAGTGGACACTGGTCAACACGAGTGGTCCAACTACATAATTGCTACTCCGAACCTAGGCATGTTTGGCATAACACATGGTGGAATCATGCAGCTACACCGATTCCAGTGTTAGTTGCATGATACCATGTACCCTGGGGGTTCCCTAGGGGATCCTCCAGTTCTGCCTGTGCAGCCTTACGGGAAACAGCTGCCAGCCCGTGCTGCTGCTGACCCCAGACACTTGAGGTGTCTGCGGTTGCAGGGGAGTGACCCCTTCACTCCCCTGCAACTGCTCTGCCCTCCTGCTGATGAGCCAGGCTCAGGCCGGAGGAATAGAACAAAGGATTTCCTGCAGGGGAGAGGTGTGACCACCTCTCCCTGTGTATTAGCTGTCTAAGGGCTGGGCTGGGTGGCCTCTGAGCGCTACCAGACTGCTTTGAAGGGCACATTTGGTGCACTCCTTGCATAATCCATTTTGCACCAGTTCAGTAACCCCTGGTTACTGCTTTGGTGCAGAACTACACAAAGGATAGGGGAGTGACCAACCCCGGTCCAGCCCCCTCCCCTAGGGAGGTTGCCAGAGCTCTGTCAAGTGGCCACTTGATTCTGCCATCTTCAAAATAAGATGTGCAGAGGCCCCTGGAAGCATCTGGTTGTTAGGCCAGGTAGGAGATGTCCCTGACCCCCTCTGGTAGGTGGGTCACTGCAGAGAGTGACCAACCCTCTCTAAGAGTAATATTTAAGGGCTCTCTCGCAGCTGGGTCCTCAGATTCGTCAAGCAAGATTCTACAAGGAACTCTCTGCAAGACCTCATCTGCCCCTGGAACTGCTGCTGGTCTTCGTCTGGAATCGAACAACTCTGCTTCTGATGGGAAGGCTCCCACTGCAACATTGTTTCTCCGGATCCTGCAAAGCTTCTGCAACATCCTAGGCTGTGCATCCTCCAGGGTCACAAGGACTCTGTTTTCACCAGGGTGCACAAAGGAATCTCCCCTCGAGTGAAGGAGTCACTCCCCTGCGACCGCAGGCACCTCAAGGTATCTTCAACAGGTTGGTGGGGTCTGCGGTCTCTGGACATCTGAAGATCCTGCTTCGCAGTTGGTGAGTCTGTGGCCTCCTCTGGGTCCTATCTGTCTTCCATCCAAGTTGGGAAACTGTGGGCCCTTGCTCCTGCCACTGGACTGGCCCCCATGTGCACCATGTTGCATTTGCCAAGGCTTCTTGACTTTTCTCTCAGGAGATCTTCCGCCTCCTAGAAGCCCCGGCCCCCAGCACTCTGCAAACCGAAGATCAGCTCCTGTCCTGCAACTCCTGTGACGTGGGACTTCTGTTTTGCTGGGCTGGTAAGACCTCCTTGTGACTCCATGTATCCATGGGTCACTTGTAGGGGCTTGTAGGAGGCTGGACTGGCTTGTAGTGAGTACCAAGGGGTACTTGCACCTTGCACCAGGCCCAGTTATCCCTTATTAGTGTATAGGGTGTCTAGCAGCTTAGGCTGATAGATAATGGTAGCTTAGCAGAGCAGCTTAGGCTGAACTAGGAGACGTGTGAAGCTACTACAGTACCACTTAGTGTCATATGCACAATATCATAAGAAAACACAATACACAGTTATACTAAAAATAAAGGTACTTTATTTTTATGACAATATGCCAAAGTATCTTAGAGTGTACCCTCAGTGAGAGGATAGGAAATATACACAAGATATATATACACAATAGCAAAAATATGCAGTATAGTCTTAGAAAACAGTGCAAACAATGTATAGTTACAATAGGATGCAATGGGGAAACATAGGGATAGGGGCAACACAAACCATATACTCCAGAAGTGGAATGCGAACCACGAATGGACCCCAAACCTATGTGACCTTGTAGAGGGTCGCTGGGACTATTAGAAAATAGTGAGAGTTAGCAAAATAACCCTCCCCAAGACCCTGAAAAGTGAGTGCAAAGTGCACCAAAGTTCCCCTAAGGACAAAATAGTCGTGTTAGAGGGAAAATGCAAGGAAAACACAAATCAGCAATGCAACAACGATGGATTCCTGACTGAGGGTACCTGTGGAACAAGGGGACCAAGTCCAAAAGTCACAAGCAGCTCGGAGATGGGCAGATGCCCAAGAAATGCCAGCGGTTGGTGCAAAGAAGCTCTTACTAGGCTGAAGAACTGTGAATACTGCAGGAACGACAAGGGCTAGAGACTTCCCCTTTGGAGGATGGATCCCCCACGCCTTGGAGAGTCGTGCAGAAGTGTTTTCCCGCCGGATGGACGCCAACAAGCCTTGCTACACGCAAATCGTGCGTTTGGCGTTTTTGGACGCTGCTGGGGCCCAGGAGGGACCAGAAGGTCGCAAATTGGACCTGCAGAGAGAGGGGACGTCGAGCAAGACAAAGAGCCCTCACTGAAGCAGGTAGCACCCGGAGAAGTGCCAGAAACAGGCACTACGAGGATGCGTGAAACGGTGCTCGCCGAAGTTGCACAAAGGAGTCCCACGTCGCCGGAGACCAACTTAGAAAGTCGTGCAATGCAGGTTAGAGTGCCGTGGACCCAGGCTTGGCTGTGCACGAAGGATTTCCGCCGGAAGTGCACAGGGGCCGGAGTAGCTTGCAAAGTCGCGGTTCCCAGCAATGCAGCCCAGCGAGGTGAGGCAAGGACTTACCTCCACCAAACTTGGGCTGAAGAGTCACTGGACTGTGGGGGTCACTTGGACGGTGTCGCTGGATTCGAGGGACCTTGCTCGTCGTGCTGAGAGGAGACCCAAGGGACCGGTAATGCAGCTTTTTGGTGCCTGCGGTTGCAGGGGGAAGATTCCGTCGACCCACGGGAGATTTCTTCGGAGCTTCTGGTGCAGAGAGGAGGCAGACTACCCCCACAGCATGCACAAGCAGGAAAACAGTCGAGAAGGCGGCAGGATCAGCGTTACAGAGTTGCAGTAGTCGTCTTTGCTACTATGTTGCAGGTTTGCAGGCTTCCAGCGCGGTCAGCGGTCGATTCCTTATCAGAAGGTGAAGAGGGAGATGCAGAGGAACTCGGCTGAGCTCATGCATTCGTTATCTAAAGTTTCCCCAGAGACAGAGACCCTAAATAGCCAGAAAAGAGGGTTTGGCTACCTAGGAGAGAGGAAAGGCTACTAACACCTGAAGGAGCCTATCACAAGGAGTCTCTGACGTCACCTGGTGGCACTGGCCACTCAGAGCAGTCCAGTGTGCCAGCAGCACCTCTGTTTCCAAGATGGCAGAGGTCTGGAGCACACTGGAGGAGCTCTGGACACCTCCCAGGGGAGGTGCAGGTCAGGGGAGTGGTCACTCCCCTTTCCTTTGTCCAGTTTCGCGCCAGACCAGGGGCTAAGGGGTCCCTGAACCGGTGTAGACTGGCTTATGCAGAATTGGGCACATCTGTGCCCAACAAAGCATTTCCAGAGGCTGGGGGAGGCTACTCCTCCCCTGCCTTCACACCATTTTCCAAAGGGAGAGCGTGTCACACCCTCTCTCAGAGGAAGTTCTTTGTTCTGCCATCCTGGGCCAGGCCTGGCTGGACCCCAGGAGGGCAGCTGCCTGTCTGAGGGGTTGGCAGCAGCAGCAGCTGCAGAGAAACCCCAGGAAGGGCAGTCTGGCAGTACCAGGGTCTGTGCTACAGACCACTGGGATCATGGAATTGTACCAACAATGCCAGGATGGCATAGAGGGGGCAATTCCATGATCATAGACATGTTACATGGCCATATTCGGAGTTACCATGGTGAAGCTACATATAGGTAGTGACCTATATGTAGTGCACGCGTGTAATGGTGTCCCCGCACTCACAAAGTTCAGTGAATTGGCTCTGAACAATGTGGGGGCACCTTGGCTAGTGCCAGGGTGCCCTCACACTAAGTAACTTTGCACCTAACCTTTACCAGGTAAAGGTTAGACATATAGGTGACTTATAAGTTACTTAAGTGCAGTGTAAAATGGCTGTGAAATAACGTGGACGTTATTTCACTCAGGCTGCAGTGGCAGGCCTGTGTAAGATTTGTCAGAGCTCCCTATGGGTGGCAAAAGAAATGCTGCAGCCCATAGGGATCTCCTGGAACCCCAATACCCTGGGTACCTCAGTACCATATACTAGGGAATTATAAGGGTGTTCCAGTAAGCCAATGTAAATTGGTAAAAATGGTCACTAGCCTGTCAGTGACAATTTGGAAAGAAATGAGAGAGCATAACCACTGAGGTTCTGATTAGCAGAGCCTCAGTGAGACAGTTAGTCACTACACAGGTAACACATTCAGGCACACTTATGAGCACTGGGGCCCTGGGTTACCAGGGTCCCAGTGACACATACAACTAAAACAACCTATATACAGTGAAAAATGGGGGTAACATGCCAGGCAAGATGGTACTTTCCTACAGGGCTCCATTTACTTCTGTTGGGCTTCCTGTGTGCTGGAGGCCAGCTCTGACTCTCCCTCCTGGGTATAGTCTCCTGGACCTTGTTGTTCCCCACAACCTTGCAACTTCTTTTCTACTCTTAATTGCACTTGCCAGTGCTTGTCTGTGACCTGGCTTGTCACTGACTCTCCTGCTATCTGGCGACCCTCGACGGACAGCTCAGAGGTGACTCCTGGGATCTTCATCGAATCCTGGACCCTGCAGCTGGACTTCTTCTTCCACCGACTTGCAGGAACTTCATATTCAGGAGGGTTGGCATTGCCACCTGCAACACCTAAGCACCTTCGTGAGTGCTGGACTCTGTCCCCTTCCCGTCCAGGTCCTCCACATCCGGAATCCGTCCCCAGGATCTACCAGCCTGGTTAACGGGTCGTGACAGCAGCTAGACAATCCGAGGCATCCATAGTCTCCAGAGAGAGTCCCTTTTCCCCTCTGCATCCTGGTCACTGGTGTAGGTAGTCCTGTCTTCTGGGTATCCTGGGGAAGGGGGCACTCTCCATCCATCCTCTTGCTTGCTGGTTTCATCGGGGTCTGCTGGGAAGGGTCCTAAATTCCACAAACTCCAAACACTGCTTCCTGTGTTAGCCTATGGGACAACTGGGTGGGTAACTGACTTACTCCTGGTTTAGCCACCTTTGCTGGGGTGTAATAAAGATTAAGCTGAGGGGAAGCACGGATAACATGGAGATGGGGAACGCGTATTGAAATTCACAGGTGCTGTGTAGACTCTCCATCTTGACTTAAGTAGAACTTGAAGAAGAGCAAGCACAGATCCAGTCATCAGCCGCAAAGAACAGTGCGGGCTGAGAACTCGAGCTCCGACACAGCCTAAAGAGACAGCGTGCGGAAGACACACTAGCAACTGAAGACGCTGCTGTCGGCTGCAAGGAGTGTCGCAAGCTGAGCTTTTGAGCTGCAGTTCAGCTTTGTGGTATGGCAGATGCGTGGCAAACCAAGACACTGACAGGCGTGCGGCCAGGTTAACAACAAATAAAGTGGTAAATTGAAATATAGTTCCCGAGTGCTGCAATACAGTTTTCTGCGAAGGGTTCTCCAGCACAGTGCTCCTTTGAAGGCAGAAAAGTGCTACTGATGGCATTCACAGTTAGTAATGATAAATACTAATGTAGTAAAACAGAGATTACACTAGTAAATACAGTAGCTTTCCTCAAAAGGTGAAGAGCAGATTCATCTGTATACTTCCTAAATCCAGAGGACAAGTGAGGGAGTTGAAGCCCAAGAAAAAGAAGCCTGGGTTCTCCAGTCTTCACCAACTTCTAGTGGATCCAATGTTCAAATGTACAAATAAGATTAAATGTATTCCAAATAAAGGACTCAAACCTTCAACAAAAGTTTTCTTTCCAGCTCCCTCACAATCCTTATCCCAGTAGAACTTAGAAAATGGAACACACATTGAAATAAGCAAAGCCAGATACCACACAGGGGTCATCTGGAATCCCTGCGCTTGGCTTTTTAGCTTGATATCCATGCTCCTGAGTTTTTTCTTCCTTCTTAACTGTGCATTAGGTCAGTGGTTCCCAACCTTTTGACTTGTGTGGACCCCTACGTTATCACTACTCGATCCCAGGTACCCCCACTGAATCATTAGTGGAAACCAGGGACCCCCCTTCCACCCCCACCCCACCCCACCCACTGAGTCAGTACTGGAAGCTGGGTACCACAGCCTAAACATTGTTGATGATTTGAAGGCCAGAACAATACACAAAAATACTGAAACAAATATTCATCAAATATATACACGATAATAACACATTTGAATTAATTTGCAAACAAATATAAATAAAAAAAATAATTTTAATAGGAAGGTTGGAGTTTTTCTAAATTAAATTGAAGCCACACATCATCCAAACTGTATTCTGTTTCATGCACCTGCACTGCTCCCATAAATCACTCAATCAATTTTCAGCTTCCAATTTCAAATTCTTTGACATTTACAGTGAGTTTTCACATTTTCTAAGTAGTCGTGGGCCCCTTGAGGAGGCTTTGTGGACTCCCCGGGGGTCCCCCGATCACAGGTCAGCATTTGGACCTTGCCTATTTTTTTGTACGAAAGACTGCAGTAATCTTTGTCACGGTGAATTCAAACGACGGACAAGTAAAGCTGGTGACCAGTTGCACTGGGTTGGCGTCAATGGACATGACTCTGGGTGGGAGGCTTATAGCACGTGTCATTCTCATACTCCATATAGGTGTTAACGAGTGGGCACATCACAGCGGGAAAGACTTGATGGAATTTTTTCTTTTTTAAAAACTTTTTATTGAACAATTGCTCAGCATGCAGAAAATAGTGGACTAGTCAAACGTACAGTGTACACATTAAACAGAGCAGACCATAACATGAAAGTGACAGTTATCTTCCATTACAACAAAGATTTCATTCCCCCCTCCCCAAAGTGGAGTTCAGAAATGCCAATTCTTCTACCCCCTACTCTTCTGTTCGTCTCCATCTACTTAACAGCCTCAGCAAGTGTGCCAGTCACCCCACACCTTTTCCCATTTCTTAGGACAACCCATCTTTGGTAAACTACTTGCTTCGCCCTTTGGTACCAATCCATGTCAGTTTCCCAATCTTCAGTTGGGGGGGTGGGGCGTCACTACACCCGAAGTGCGCTCTGTTGCATTTAGCTACCCCCGCCGCCACCACCAGCCAAATCTTTTGGTATCTAGGCCACGTTGCCTCTCCTGTAATATTCTGGAGGTGCCATTTGGCATCAAGGAGAACCTCAAGTCCAAGCACTAGGGCCATTATCTGCTCGAATGCTTGCTTGAGGGTGCAACCAGGTTTTTTTCCCCGTAACGACGGGGTGTATTTATCTAAGCTCACTTACAAGCTTTTTTTAGTTTTCCTCGTTTTGTTTGGGGCACACCTCTTTGGATACACTCAGAGGGAAGCTTAATGGTTGTTGCTGCATTTCAGCCTGCAGTGGTGTAGACTTATGGTTGACATCAAGGTAGGTAAACCCCTTGGCATACTGCATCAAAATGTATTACAATTCTTAAAAATTGGTCATTTTACCCCAGCGGTGGGCTTTGGAGCTCTGTGGTTATGGAGAGCAAGTGGGAGGCGCTTAGCCAACTGTCCTTTGCAGGTTCTGCATATTAATGCCCTGAGAGGAAATAAGGTTGTGCCAGAGTACCAAGTTGTTTCAGAAGGGCGTCGGGGGACCCCACCGACCTGCCTCCGGTGTGGTTCCTGTCCAGTATGTGATATGAGCCTGCTCCCTTCTTTGGGAATGGCGAGCCATTGGTACTCAGCGTGGGGACCGAAGAACGCGAGACATCAACTGTGAGTTTAGTTATTGTGCTTTGAAAGGGTATGTGGTAGGAATTTCCCTATCTGTTTCACTGTGTAGATAATTAGGTTTTCCTCAGTGCAGATTTTTTTTTTTTTGCATCATGATGCGTATTTTAGCAAATTGGTTAATTGATCTAATGAAATTGAACAGCTTTTGTTTGCAATGTAATAAACGAGGCCTAAAATTGACACTGGCTCTGGTTGGTAATTTGGATGGTACGTTGCTCTTGGGGACCACCAGGCTCACCAGTTTCCCTCCAAAGAAGCTGGATGTTTTATCAAACGCGGATTTCTTTTAAATTAACATTCTGGCCCTCTTTGCAGAACACGTGTGATTAGAGGAAAAATGCCTAAACGTATGAAAATAGACCACCTCCTCCTCCCCACCCTCAGGCTGGACAACAAAACACCATCGAACGGGAGCAAGAGAGAAAGGCCACTAATAAATAAAATGTGTACTTTTTGTTGCTGTGCATATCAGCTTTAGTTTTAAGTTTACCTCCACTTCAGTGCTTCTGCTGTGCTCCCAGGATGGAGTCTTTGGTTGCATGTCACTTTATAGCAGGTTGACGGGATACCGGACAATCTTGGCCTAACCTTTATGTTCATGGTAGAACTGTAAGATAGAATTTGTTGAGTTATTCTAGAGAATGACTCCTTCTGCATGCAGTTTAACAAGTATTGCCAGAGCTGATGGGATGGGGAAGAAGTGGTTGTCTCTCCTACTAGAAGGCACTGCCATTCCATCTGGATGTTGTAATTGTAATCGTATTTATATAGCGCTTACTACCCCTGACGAGGCGTCGAAGCGCTTTTTGATGAGTAGCACGCTACTCCGGACCCAACAAGAATTAGTGATGGATTAGTATCGTTAAATAATGAGTACAGTTTTAGTATTATTATGAGTTAATTTGAGCTGCGGATATTCACCAAAATTATGTTCAGACATTGCTAATCCTTTTGTGTCCTGTAACTGCCTTCTGCATGGTTATCTCACGCATCAGCGTTGGCTCCAAACTGAGCCCATCCCAACTTTCCCTTAGTTGTCGATGCATTCCTAAGTCATGGGTTCCGAAACCATAATGGATGCAAATGTGTACGGATGCTTAACCTTGATTGTGCCTTTTTGTGATTTAATCAAGGATGTTTATATCCATGAGTTGCATCATATGTGAAATTCTTGTACTTTGGCATCAACATGAGTTGGCTTTGTGTTACAAGTTTTGACTGATACTCTGGTTAGTGATTCAGGGAAACACCTTAAAGTCCAGGTACGCAGGCAGTGTTCTCTTCCGGTGACACATCAGAGCTACTTTTTGTAACAGCATCCATTAAAGAGTTAATGTATTTTTTTTCTTGGAAAAAACATAATTGTTTTGTACTTTTAAAGCTCAATATAGATTGTACTTATTTGTCACTAAAAATGTAAGCATCATTTGCTGGGTTTGGGTGACGAGCAGATAAAGTCCAGAATTTCCTTGTAAAGTATGTCAGTGATATTGTTTAACTTAGGGCCTGATTATGTAATCCAGGAGGTCCGACTGCCGCATTACGACCCAGGCAGTGAGACCACTGCCAGGAACAAGGTTCCTGATAGGGTGGAGGTGGTCGGAGTCGTGCTCGGCCACGGTGGCGCTGAGTTCAATGCCACCATGCTGATCGTAAGTCCAGTTTCCACCAGCCTTTTCATGGCATGAAACGGCTGGTGGAAACCCAGTGCTTAGGGCCACAGAGGGAAATGTCATGGGCAGTGCAGGGCCCTATTGTCCAGCACCATCGGAATGCCACGGCAGACAGTATGTATTCCGAGGGTGCTAGGAGCGCCCTCTGTGTGATGACATTGGCCTTGCCTCCATGAGGTTCAGAGGTTTTCGCCAGTCAGCCTAGTGGAAACCTTGTGGCCTTGGTGGAGCGAGGGGGAACCGCCGGCTGCATGGCAGTCTCCTCTCCACGGGCTGGCGGGCCGACGGTTGTCCCGCCAAACTTGTAATGAGGCCCTTAATCTCCAATGATGAGGTAATTAATGATGTCATTGGTGTTTCCAACTTGTGTGTGACCTATGTCGGTTTGTACCTAGGACAAAATGTTTTCAAGTCTGAAGAGGAAAACAACAGCTCTCCCATCAAGAGACCATTTAAGCATGAAACCTCGACGTCTGTGCATCCAGTGAAGGTAAAATCTTTGCTTACATACATTTAATAACTGCAAGCAGTCCAAACGTTGGTGAGAAAAGTAGATTTCAACAGTAGATTTCTGTTTTCAGAAATGTCCCTTGAATAGTACCATTCACTGTGGATTTGATTGAAAAATCCCTTTTTATGTGCTTTTTTTTAAGGAATCTGGCATGATGCTTGTCCAAAGGTGAGCTATAACCAGGATGAGCCTTTACAAGAATGTGGAGTAGGCCTCAAAGGGTGTAGGAGGATTAAATAATCCCCCTTTTCATCTTCTGCTTCTCTTGCAACCTCTTTATAACAGGTTGCATAAATGCTCTTTGTAGTGCATTTATGCAACCTGTTTCAATGCTGACATACTTGATTAGAGCCATCAATGCCTATGCCTGCAGAATCCAAAGCCGACCTCCTTTATAGATCGGGCAAAAGTTACTTGTAGTAATATCAACCACTTTTGAGATTATTTCTTTCCGAAGCTAAACCTCCAGTCTAAGATCTCTTGACGGGAGGAACCAAAATCTTAATCTGCCATGTAGAAAGGCTTGGCAGAGTAATGAAAAAGCAACAGGGATATCTTTGTACATCTCCACCCATCCTCTAACTCACATGAAACACCACACAGAAATTCCTAGCCCGCTCTAACATTCAGACTGAGAGAAAACCCAAACGTCTAAGCTGCATTTTCTGGACCTGTTGAGAATTGTCTTTGCTGCAGAATCATCCATCCCCGCCCGACCCCTCGTAAAGGTACGTGCAGTATTTTGTTGGCTGTGTGGCCTGCACACTTGCTGCATTGATAGCTTCTAGCGTGGTCTTCCCAGTAATCGGCTTCAGGTCTTCAAGTGCCTTCGAATTGCTGCGATACGACTGATTAATTGTACGTCATGCTATACATTGGCTAGTATTTTTGCGACACTTTATATCCAACGTAATTTGGCGTTTTATGATGTTGTAATGATCTGGGACTGTAATGATGTAACATGGCTCCATGCCAGAACACTGGGCATGGAACCAGCTTGTTCTGAGGTTCTGTGATGAGGGTTCTCTGGATGACAGTTGATATGCTGGCTGTTGGTTGAGGCTGTAATAAATACCTCCTACCACATATCTTCATCTGGTGTGGATTCACTTTATTACACTGGCGACAAGGGGGCGGAGAAAGGAACCCAGAGGAAGGGACAGCCTCAACAACAACAAAGAAGGAAGAGCTTGGATTATTTAAGAGAAAAACTGAGATAATTTACAGAGACGTGCTGGGAGAGGATAGAGCATCTTGCAGCATGTTCTAGCGGAGAAAAGTGTGAAATTGCGGTTGTAGGGGCTTTGTGGAAAGCTGTTTGAGCATTTACTAAGGATCAAAGTGGTCTCTGTATGCTTCACGACGTCAGAAGGTCCGTGAGCAATTGAAAAAGGACTGTAAGCTGTGGGAATTGTTGGCGGCCATCTTGAGTGTGGTGAAAGGAGAAAAACAAGCCAGATTGACTAAAGAAAATAGACTGGATGTTTGGTTGCGGCCATTTTGAGTGAGGAAAACGATCCAAGATTGCTCAAAGAAAAAGCAAGCCCAACTGCCTGAAGAAAACGGACTAAATGTTTCGTGGCGGCCATCTTAGATGAGGAAGAAGGATTTTTTTTTATTTTTAAAAAAACATTTTTTTTTTACAGCGCAATTGTTGGAGGACATCGAAGAAGAACATCGACGGTCTTGTGGAAGTTGAAACTTAGACGGAGACTGGATAAGGATCACTATATTGGTTTGTGGTCACGGGAATATACAATTCTTTGGAAACTTTATTGCACTTGTGGAATACAAGTATTGGGCGTTGTAAAATGAATTAAACTGAAAAGGTTGTCTCTGCGGTGACAAACACACCTGAAGACCCGTGTTTGATATAGCGGCATCGTGCTGGGACATACGGTGACTGGAACACCTTTTGGACTTTAAGTACTTTTAGCAACTAGTAGGGTTTGGAATATATTGTGGGGAAGAAGTGTTTTACACCTCTTGTGAGTATGCAGAATGTTACGGCGCAGCCGTTTTTCTTGTCAGATCCAGGAGAACCGGTTATTAAGTGGAAGAAATGGAAAAAGATTTTTGAGAATTATGCCAGGGTGTGTGGTACGAATTTGAGTGGTGAAAGGAAGCAGGCACTTTTGTTACATTGTTTAGGGGGTGAAGGACAGGAGGTGTTGGAAAATCTACCTCCATTGTCGCAAGCTGATCAGAGGGGGTTGAATGAATATGAAATATGTGCAAGACAACTAGATTTACATTACTTGCCAAAGATTAGTACTATTATGGAAAGGTTCCATTTTGGTTTGCGGGAGCAAGGGAAAGAGGAGAGTGTTGAAGAATATATTACGGCTTTACGGAAGTTGGCTTCAAGTTGTAAATTTGGGGCGTTGGTAGAAGAAAGGATTAGAGATCAGTTTGTGCTGAGGTGTTGCAGTGATAAAGTGAGGGAAGAACTCTGGCTAAAGGACGAGCCACCGTTGGATGAGGTTGTTAGTATTGCAAAAAGGGTAGAGCATATGTTAAAGTGTGTTGGAGAACTAAGTAAAGCACATAAAGAAGATAAGGTCAGTGTAAAAGCACAAGAAGTGGAGTGTCAAGTCATACAAAAAGATGAGAAGAAAAAAAAATATGAGGGTGTCCGTGAGAAAGGTGTTGTAATAGAAAATAGCGCAGAAAAGACACAGGGGAATAGGAGGTTTGCAACACCTTTTCAAGGAAATTGCTACAGATGTGGAAGATTTGGACACATGGCTAATGCAAGTGAGTGTCCTGCTAATAGGATTACTTGTAATGTTTGCGGGAAAAGAGGACATTTTGGAAAAAATTGTAGGATGAGGAATAGGAGAGATTTTAGATCAGAAATAAAGGAAGTCAGTTTTCAAGTTAGTGAGAGTGAGGTGGAACATCCCTCTGAATGGGTTTTGGTGGGGGATGTTAGAGTCAAAATGAAATTTGATTCGTGCTCTCACATCACGTTTCTCTCAAAGGATTCTTTTATGAAGAATTTTCAAGGAAGGAAGAAACTGTTCAAACCTAATATTAAACCTACGGGTTATGGTGGGTTGCCAATTAAGTTATTAGGTTATTTTGATGACTGCATTGAGTACAATGGTAGGTTCACTGATGCTCGGATTTATGTTGCTGAGAGGGGTGATCATTTGTTGAGCTGGAGTCATCAAGCACGTTTGGGTGTCATTCTCAATCCTAATGCGCATCCATCTGTTCAGGTACAATCTATTGAGGGTGATGAAAACAAGTTTGTGAGAGCTTTTGGTGAATTGTTCAGTGACACCTTGGGGTGTTTAAAGGGGTACAATCACCATATTAAGTTGAAACAGGGCGCAGTACCAGTTGTAGCAAAAGTTAGACGCATTCCCATTTGTGTCCAAGGCGCTGTACAAAAAGAGATAGATAAATTGTTGTCCACTGGTGTTATACAGCCTGTAGAGGCAACGGAGTGGTTAGCTCCCATTGTTGTGGCACGTAAACCAAATAATGAAATCCGTCTATGTGTGGATCTTCGTGCCTTAAATAAAGAAGTGGTGGTTGACAAGTTCCCACTTCCCAATATTGAGGAATTAGTATCATCGTTGGATGGTGCTTGTTATTTTACCACTCTGGATATGGCATCAGCATACCATCAGGTTCCGTTGAGTAAAGAGTGTCAAGAATTAACGGCTTTTATTACGCCAATGGGGGCCTTCAAGTTTTTGCGTATGCCGTTTGGGCTGGTTTCTGCGGCCTCAGTATTTCAGAGGATTATGGAAGATCTTTTTAAAGGCATTTCAGGCGTAAAGTGCTACCAGGACGATGTATTAATATGTGGGAGAGACGTGAGAGAACATGATGAGAGGGTGCTTGCTGTGCTTAAAAGGATGCTTGATGCTGGGTTATCTCTTAGGCGAAGCAAATGTAAATTTGGAGTCACTGAATTGGTTTATTTGGGTCATCATATTTCACGGCAGGGGGTGAGTCCTAAAAAGGATTTGGTGGACACTATCGAAATGTTAAAAGAACCGTGTACAAAAGATGAGGTTTCTTCATTCTTAGGTATGGCAGAATTTTATAACAAATGTATACGAAATTTTGCAGATAAGACAGTAAATCTAAGGAAGTTGATGTGTAAGAATGCAGAGTTTGTTTGGACGGAAGAGTGTGGTACAGAATTTAAACAAGTAAAAAATGATCTCAGGAATGCACCAAACTTACAAGCTTTTGTACCTGGGAATCCCACTTTCATTGTTACTGATGCGAGTATAAAGGGCCTGGGTGCTCTTCTTTTTCAGATCAGGAAGGGTCAAGAGGTGCTAATAGCTTGTGCTTCAAGATGCTTGAAAGGGGCAGAGATAGGGTATTCTGTTATATAGAAGGAAGCGTTGGCAATTTTCTGGGCCATAAACAAGTTCAGAAAATTTGTGTGGGGATCTTCTTTCGTAGTCAGGTCTGATCATAAACCCTTGAAAGAAATTTTTGAGAAGAAGGGTTTGGACTCAATTTCCTCGAGGATCAGGAGATGGGTCATTTCCTTACAGGAGTATAACTTCATGTTTGAATACATTCCGGGAAAGACAAATGTAACGGCAGACTGTCTGTCGAGATTGGTGGAGGTGGTAGAGAATGATAAATCTCAGGATGAAAATGATCAATGTGATGCTGAGTGTGGCATAAGAGTTTGTGATGTTACGCTGGGGGCTGTAAAGGAAGATGAATGGAGGGATAGTTTGCAAAAGGATAGTGAATTGTGTTCTGTGATGTCTCTTCTGGAACAGCATAAGTCTCGAAGTCTGGTTAAACCTTGGTCGTTAGTTGCGAATGAGTTAGCCGTTGTTGATGGTGTTCTAATGAGGGGCACAAGAATGATTCCCCCATTGAGTTTGAGAGAAGTCATCGTGAACATGGCTCATGAAGGGCATATGGGCATTTCTAAAACCAAAGAGCGCATCCGTCAGGATTTCTGGTGGCCTGGATTAGATTTGATGGTGGAACGTACTGTTAGGGAGTGTACACCTTGTCAAGCTAGTGATAAGGTGCTCAAACCAAGATGTTCACCTATGGTTTGTAGAAGTTTACCAAAAAGTCCATGGGATGAATTAGCTATCGATATTGTGAGGCCATTGCATGGAGAACATCAGACTCCTTACCTGTTGGTGTTGCTGGATTTGTATTCACGATGGGTGGAGGTGAGTTTGGTGAGAGAGATCACTTCTCAATCTGTGATCAGTTTTTTTGAATCTGTGTTCAAACGCGAGAGTTTTCCTAACTCTATTCTTTCTGACAATGGTCCGCAGTTCTGTTCTGCTCAGATGGAGCAGTATTTTGTAAAATGTGGAATTGTACATAAAAAAATTGCGTTATATCATCCAGAGGCGAATGGTGCTTTGGAGAGATTCAACAGGACTTTAAAAGAGAGTATACAATTAGCAAAGGTAAACTGTTTAGATTGGAGAAAAGAACTGCAGGGTCGTATAACAGCTTACAGGTACACTCCTCATGCATCAACGGGGAAGACTCCTTTTGAACTGCTCAGGGGAAGGTCTCCAAATACTTGTTTGTGTCCTGGCTGGATGGTTGCTGGGAAGGGTTTGAAAAACAATGGTATTGGGGATTGGAGAGACAAAGAAGTGTCTCTGCAAAGCAAAAGGAAGATTTATGTTGATAAAAGGAATAATGCGAAAGTTACAAATTTTGAGGTTGGAGATAAAGTAAAGGTCAAAGCTCCTGTTGGGTGTCAAAATTGGTCAAAATATACCTCTCCAAAAACTATCATTAAGCTGTTTAAAAATGCTGTCAAGACGGATGATGGTCGCATCTGGAATCATAGTCGTGTAGCACATTTTGGGGGGTGTGGTGTGGCCGACAGGAGAGATGATACTTCTTATCGTTTTCCCTCTGACATTGATTTAAGGTCTGATAATACTCGTAGGAGTGTCAGAACACGCAGGTTTCCTTTACATTTGCGTGATTTTGTGTAGTTCTTTCTACTTGTTTTTTTTTTTTTTCTTTCTGTTCAAATGTGTTTTTTGTTCTCATGTTACTTCTGTTCTACTGTAAAGAGGAAGAAGTGTAATGATGTAACATGGCTCCATGCCAGAACACTGGGCATGGAACCAGCTTGTTCTGAGGTTCTGTGATGAGGGTTCTCTGGATGACAGTTGATATGCTGGCTGTTGGTTGAGGCTGTAATAAATACCTCCTACCACATATATTCATCTGGTGTGGATTCACTTTATTACAGGGACCTCCTTTTCTGCGTTAGTAGGTTACATATTTTCCCCTGGACATGTCTGCAGTTCCTGTGCTCTGCAGTTTCTGTGCAGTGTTTACTTAGACTAAACATAGCTGAAAGGCATCAGAACACTGTACATGGTCGAAGTCCAAGTTAGTCAGCCTGTGATAGGAGGGCTAGCTGGTTTGTGGACTGTAAATGCTTTATGGTGCAGTGTTCTTTAGAGAGGCGAGTCTTCAGACCTTGCCAGAATTAGCGACAGCTTGTGGCAGTCATGATGAATGCAGAGTTGTTATTCCAGGTCCTGGCTGCATAGATGGAAATGATTGTTGAATAATCTTTTTGCGTTTTCAGTCCAGCCTGATGGTGTCCTAGCTGCATTGGTGCCTCGAGCTTGTCAGCCAGGTGGGGTAGGGAGATGATGGCTTTGTGAATGATGCAGCTGGCAGGAGGAGCCAGTCGAGATCCACCATCATTGAGGTGTTGTGGTCATATTTTGCCAGACCCTTTGAGGTGTGTTGCAGCATGTAAGAGGGAGAGAGAAGGGCAGTGTGGAGTCTGGGCACCTGCAGAGCAGGGGTTTACCTCTTCCAGATGAGAAAGCACAAGGGGTTGATGGGCAATTCTGAAGGCTTTGTTCTTTGAGGGATAGTTTCATTTTCTTAGGTAGGGAGAGCTGGAGCCAGGCCATCCTGTTTTTCTCTGAGCGGTTTCTCGATGGGATTGGTGTCCAGGGTGACATAGCGCTGGGGTCTGAATCCACCCGGGGTCATGTCGTTGAGCCAGCTTTGGACTAGGTTTTACTTGTTCTCTTTGGCGAGGTGAGGGTGGGGCTGTGCTTCAGGTAAGTGCTGGATATTCAGGTCTGGTTGAGCTGCTGGCTGTGAGGCTCTGGATGTTTCGAGAGATGAGACTTTCAGATATAGCTATATGTCATGAGGCCATTGGCGAACTTTGATCTTACCTATGATTTGAACCCCAAGAAGTAACTTCTGGAATCATCGAGCTGACTGCAGACCATCCACTGTCCTGTCAATGAATCTATGGAATAGGGGGCCTCTTCTATCCATGCTGTGCAAGTCCACCTAGTTTTAGCTCTCTGGCTTTGTGTTTTGGCAAATAGCAGATCTCTCAACTACATAATGGCCTGGACTTGAAGCGTTATTTTTAGATCTACCTCTTGGCGATGATTCCATTCACAGTTTGTGAAAATTCTATGATGTACACGTTTCGTATTAGAAGAAATTAGGCCTTTTATTGCAGCCCCAGGAGCATCAACTGGAAAGGTTTCATTTAGAAAGTGCTACGGTAGTGACCTTGTTTCTGTCATTGGTGGCCATGTGGGGATTGTCACTGGAGTCCAACTCTGGCAACCAAAGGGATACCTGATGGTGTCAGTTGGCGACTAGGGTGCCAGTTTACCCCAGATGTCCTCTAGGTGATGGTAAAGGGGTTGTATGTTTAACCCTCTACCAGTTACCATAGTAGTTTTTCAGTTGTGAGGAATCTCAAATTTGGTACCTGAGAGCCTAATAGTCATTCGATCAGTGCCAAGGACTCCTGACTGTGCCGACTATCTATGAAAGCATAAGGACTAGGAAGATAATGTTCTGGAATCCAGGAGCACTTCTCTAGTGGCTGTCACTGGATACCGAACTAGAGGTGGATTTGAGATTTCTCAAGACTCCCAGGAATGGCATTGGTCAATCAATCAGTATTTGTAAAGCACGACTACTCACCCGTGAGGGTCTCAAGGCGCTAGGGGGAGGGTAGGGGCCTCATCCGATGGTGGTTAAGTATAGACACCCCAGGACACAGGAAAAGTCTAGGATGGAGCAGACTTACCCCCCTTTTTTGATTAATTTTTTATCAAAACATAACCATGCATTGATTACAAATTATCTATAAATGATTGACATTATAAGTCCCAGAATGTATTCACAACTCTAATCTTGCCTTGCAGACCATCTCCCTATCTCTCCCCCTAAATCACCAGAATACATCTTTCCACCTCATATTTACGAATTTAACACACCATTGTACCATATACTCCAGAATCCCTATCTCAGTGCGCTAGACACCTTCTCTGACACAGTTACACGTTGGATTTGCCCCATGTTTCCCAAATCTTTTCAAATTTCATCTTGCATCCCCTACCTTTATATATTGTTTTCTTCATTAACCTGCATTGTTCCATCCCTAATTGCCAGTCCCGATAGCAAGGCGATTGATTACCCGTGCACTTATTTTCAAGTAATATCCCGCTTGGTGACCACGCAGCCTGTGTTCATCGGTATCTTCTGGCCCCTGTCCTAGATCTGTAGGGTCCCATATGCCTGACAGAGCTGCCCTAGGTTGTAGGATAATGGGCTTACCAACCGCTTCCCTTAATGAATTACCTCCTCGATCCCAGAATTGATGCAGCTTGAGACCACTCCAAATCCTGTTTTTGAGTGTGCCTTCCATCCCACAGCCTCGCAAGCACAGCGCGTTCACAGTTTTCTCCATTTTGTGCAGTAAGACCTTAGTATAATATGTCCTGTACAGTATCTTAAGTTGAAACAGTTGGTAACTTGCTTTGATTGCATCTTCTCCTGGCAATCCTGGTGCCGTTTGTCGGTCCTCATTGTCCATTTCTCACCTACATTTAACTCGTGTGAGGGGGTCCTGTGTGTTTCTCAAAAGTGTATTGTATGTCAGACTTACCCTTCTAATAGCTGAAGACAATGGCCACTCTAGTTGACTGAGATTTTTCCCTGATTCTTGTTGCTTTTGGGAAGCTGGCTGCAGTGACCTCCTCTTTAGACAGGCTTACTTTCTAAAGTCTTTACCATAAAGGTGCTTCAAAGCAGGTGGGCTCTGAAAGTCCTTTGTGAGTCAGAGCAGGAGGCATTCCAGCTCTTGGGTCTGGCAAGAATATTCTTCATCCCTCTATAGCTGCAGCAAGGAGCCCCCTCTTCAGATTAGTTTTGCAAGGCTTGATTGGTGGTAATATGGAGAGGCCAGGGATAGGGCAGCTGTCTGCCTTCCTTTTACACTCTGTGAGTTGGTTGTAAGGTTAGCAGTGTGTGAGTACAACGTGAGCAGTGTATCTTTCAGGGTGCATGGTGAGTGCAAATGCAGGGGTGGGTCGTATGAGTGCAGGGTGTGAGCTGGGTGAGTGCAGGTTGAACAGTGTATAAATGTAGGCAAGTGGGGCATCTGAATGTCTGCAGGATGAGAGCTGTGAGTGCAGGGTGAACAGTGTGTAAGTGTAGGGCAAGGGGTGCACCTGTATGAGGGTGTGCATGTGTGTATGAATCGAGGGTAAACAGTACGTAGGTGTAGGGCGAGCAGTCTACATTTATGAGTGCAAGGTAATAGCTCTGAGTGCAGAGCTTGCAGTGTAAGTATTAGGTGGGCGGTGCGCCTGTTTGAGTGCAGATTGAGAGCTGTGTGAGTACGGGGTGAACACTGTTTAGGCGAGCGGTGTACCTGTATGAGTGCAGGGTGACAGCTGTGAGAGTGCAGGGTGACAGCTGTGAGTGTAGGGTGAGGGTGAACGGTGTGCAAGTGCAGGCGAGCGGTCTTTGTATATGAGTGCACATTGAGGGCTGTGCAAGTGCACGATGAACAGTGTTGAATTGTAGGGTGAGCAGTCTGCCTGTATGAGTGGAAGGTGAAGAGTGTGTGAGCATGAATGTAGGCAGTGCTTAATTTGTGCTCGTTGTTTCCGGTGCAGAGCACTGCTACTTATGATTGATGCCCGGCACTTATTTTTCTGCCTCAAGCATTAACTGCGAGCAAAAGACACATATGAGAAAGACGGAGGAAAAGAAAAACGAAAAAGCGTCACAAAGGGAGAAAGCAGAAAGCTGCAAGAGTGAGCTGAAGGGGCAGGAAAAGGCTTTAAACGAATTGAAGAGGCCCGAGATGGCTTCAGGATTACGCCGCCTCAGTATTCCTTGTTTGCACATTTAATTGCAGGAGCCGCATGATTATGAGGAGAGGGCTCTGAGGACGGGCACGTTTTTATTTACAAATTAAGCACTGAAGGTAGGTTGAGAGCTGTGTGAGTGCAGGGTAAACAGCGTGTAAGTGTAGGGTGAGCGGTCTGCCTGTATGAGTGCAGGATGAACAGTGTGTAAATGTAGGGAAGTGAGGCACCTGTGTGAGTGCACGGTGAGAGATGTGTCAGTGCAGGATAAACATTGTATAAGTGTAGGGAAAGTGGTCTGCCTATATGAGTGTAGTGAGAGCTGTGCAGGGTGAATAGTGTGTAGATGTAGGTGAGTGGTCAGCCTGTATGAGTGCAGGGTGATAGCTGTGCAGGGTAAATAGTGTGTAAATGTAGGTGAGTGGTCAGCCTGTATGAGTGCAGGATGAGAGCTGTGTGATTGCAGGGTGAACAACGTGTAAGTGTGGGGCAAGGGGTGTGCCTGTATGTTTGGAGGGTGAACAGTACATTGGTGTAGGGTGAGCAGTCTACCTGTATGAGTGCAGAGCTGACAATGTAAGTGTAAGCACTCATACACGTGTCACCGAAGTGTGCATGTGTACGAGTGCATGGTGAGAGCTGTGTGAGTGCAGGGTGAAGTGTAGGGCAAGGGTGAGAGCTATGAGATTGCAGGTTGAACGGTGTGTAAGTATGGCAAGCATGTAGGAAAGTACCATCTTGCCTGGCATGTTACCCCCATTTTTCACTGTATATATGTTGTTTTAGTTGTATGTGTCACTGGGACCCTGGTAACCCAGGGCCCCAGTGCTCATAAGTGTGCCTGAATGTGTTACCTGTGTAGTGACTAACTGTCTCACTGAGGCTCTGCTAATCAGAACCTCAGTGGTTATGCTCTCTCATTTCTTTCCAAATTGTCACTAACAGGCTAGTGACCAATTTTACCAATTTACATTGGCTTACTGGAACACCCTTATAATTCCCTAGTATATGGTACTGAGGTACCCAGGGTATTGGGGTTCCAGGAGATCTCTATGGGCTGCAGCATTTCTTTTGCCACCCATAGGGAGCTCTGACAATTCTTACACAGGCCTGCCACTGCAGCCTGAGTGAAATAACGTCCACGTTATTTCACAGCCATTTTACACTGCACTTAAGTAACTTATAAGTCACCTATATGTCTAACCTTTACCTGGTAAAGGTTAGGTGCAAAGTTACTTAGTGTGAGGGCACCCTGGCACTAGCCAAGGTGCCCCCACATTGTTCAGGGCCAATTCCCCGGACTTTGTGAGTGCGGGGACACCATTACACGCGTGCACTACATATAGGTCACTACCTATATGTAGCTTCACAATGGTAACTCCGAATATGGCCATGTAACATGTCTATGATCATGGAATTGCCCCCTCTATACCATCCTGGCATAGTTGGCACAATCCCATGATCCCAGTGGTCTGTAGCACAGACCCTGGTACTGCCAAACTGCCCTTCCTGGGGTTTCATTGCAGCTGCTGCTGCTGCCAACCCCTCAGACAGGCATCTGCCCTCCTGGGGTCCAGCCAGGCCTGGCCCAGGATGGCAGAACAAAGGACTTCCTCTGAGAGAGGGTGTTACACCCTCTCCCTTTGGAAAATGGTGTGAAGGCAGGGGAGGAGTAGCCTCCCCCAGCCTCTGGAAATGCTTTCTTGGGCACAGATGTGCCCAATTCTGCATAAGCCAGTCTACACCGGTTCAGGGGACCCCTTAGCCCTGCTCTGGCGCGAAACTGGACAAAGGAAAGGGGAGTGACCACTCCCCTGACCTGCACCTCCCCTGGGAGGTGCCCAGAGCTCCTCCAGTGTGCTCCAGACCTCTGCCATCTTGGAAACAGAGGTGCTGCTGGCACACTGGACTGCTCTGAGTGGCCAGTGCCACCAGGTGACGTCAGAGACTCCTTGTGATAGGCTCCTTCAGGTGTTGCAAGCCTATCCTCTCTCCTAAGTAGCCAAACCCTCTTTTCTGGCTATTTAGGGTCTCTGTCTCTGGGGAAACTTTAGATAACGGATGCAAGAGCTCATCCGAGTTCCTCTGCATCTCTCTCTTCACCTTCTGCCAAGGAATCGACTGCTGCCCGCGCTGGAAGCCTGCAAACCTGCAAACCTGCAACATAGTAGCAAAGACGACTACTGCAACTCTGTAACGCTGATCCTGCCGCCTTCTCGACTGTTTTCCTGGTGGTGCATGCTGTGGGGGTAGTCTGCCTCCTCTCTGCACTAGAAGCTCCGAAGAAATCTCCCGTGGGTCGACGGAATCTTCCCCCTGCAACCGCAGGCACCAAAAAGCTGCATTACCGGTCCCTTGGGTCTCCTCTCAGCACGACGAGCGAGGTCCCTCGAATCCAGCAACTCTGTCCAAGTGGCCCCCACAGTCCAGTGACTCTTCAGTCCAAGTTTGGTGGAGGTAAGTCCTTGCCTCACCTCGCTAGACTGCATTGCTGGGAACTGCGACTTTTGCAGCTACTCCGGCCTCCGTGCACTTCCGGCGGAAATCCTTTGTGCACAGTCCAGCCTGGGTCCACGGCACTCTAACCTGCATTGCACGACCTCCTAAGTTGTTCTCCGGCGACGTGGGACTTCTTTGTGCGACTTCGGGTGAGCACCGTTTCACGCATCCTCGTAGTGCCTGTTTCTGGCGCTTTTCCGGGTGCTACCTGCTGCTAAGAGGGCTCCTTGTCTTGCTCGACGTCCCCTCTACCTCCTGGTCCAATTTGCGACCTCCTAGTCCCTCCTGGGCCACAGCAGCATCCAAAAACGCTAACCGCACGATTTGCAGCTAGCAAGGCTTGTTGGCGATCTTTTGGCGGGAAAACACTTCTGCACGACTCTACAAGGCGAGAGGGATCCGTCCTCCAAAGGGGAAGTCTCTAGCCCTTTGCGTTCCTGCAGAAACCGCAGCTTCTTCTGTCCAGTAGAAGCTTCTTTGCACCCGCAGCTGGCATTTCCTGGGCATCTCCGACTTGCTTGTGACTTTTGGACTTGGTCCCCTTGTTCCACAGGTACCCTAGATTGGAAATCCACAGTTGTTGCATTGTTGGTTTGTGTCTTTCCTGCATTATTCCTCTAACACGACTTCTTTGTCCTTTGGGGAACTTTAGTGCACTTTGCACTCACTTTTCAGGGTCTTGGGGAGGGTTATTTTTCTAACTCTCACTATTTTCTAATAGTCCCAGCGACCCTCTACAAGGTCACATAGGTTTGGGGTCCATTCGTGGTTCGCATTCCACTTTTGGAGTATATGGTTTGTGTTGCCCCTATCCCTATGTTTCCCCATTGCATCCTATTGTAACTATACATTGTTTGCACTGTTTTCTAAGACTATACTGCATATTTTTGCTATTGTGTATATATATCTTGTGTATATTTCCTGTCCTCTCACTGAGGGTACACTCTAAGATACTTTGGCATATTGTCATAAAAATAAAGTACCTTTATTTTTAGTATAACTGTGTATTGTGTTTTCTTATGATATTGTGCATATGACACTAAGTGGTACTGTAGTAGCTTCACACGTCTCCTAGTTCAGCCTAAGCTGCTCTGCTAAGCAACCATTATCTATCAGCCTAAGCTGCTAGACACCCTATACACTAATAAGGGATAACTGGGCCTGGTGCAAGGTGCAAGTACCCCTTGGTACTCACTACAAGCCAGTCCAGCCTCCAACAAAGCAGTCTTTCTGTATGACTGCAAGGTGAGAGCTGTGCAAATGCAGGATGAACAGTGTCTAAGTGTAAGGTGAGTCGTCTGTATGAGTGCAGTTTGAACAGTGTGTGTAGGAAAGTACCATCTTGCCTGGCATGTTACCCCCATTTTTCACTGTATATATGTTGTTTTAGTTGTATGTGTCACTGGGACCCTGGTAACCCAGGGCCCCAGTGCTCATACGTGTGCCTGAATGTGTTACCTGTGTAGTGACTAACTGTCTCACTGAGGCTCTGCTAACCAGAACCTCAGTGGTTATGCTCTCTCATTTCTTTCCAAATTGTCACTGACAGGCTAGTGACCATTTTTACCAATTTACATTGGCTTACTGGAACACCCTTATAATTCCCTAGTATATGGTACTGAGGTACCCAGGGTATTGGGGTTCCAGGAGATCCCTATGGGCTGCAGCATTTCTTTTGCCACCCATAGGGAACTCTGACAATTCTTACACAGGCCTGCCACTGCAGCCTGAGTGAAATAACGTCCACGTTATTTCACAGCCATTTTACACTGCACTTAAGTAACGTATAAGTCACCTATATGTCTAACCTTTACCTGGTAAAGGTTAGGTGCAAAGTTACTTAGTGTGAGGGCACCCTGGCACTAGCCAAGGTGCCCCCACATTGTTCAGAGCCAATTCCCTGAACTTTGTGAGTGCGGGGACACCATTACACGCGTGCACTACATATAGGTCACTACCTATATGTAGCTTCACAATGGTAACTCCGAATATGGCCATGTAACATGTCTATGATCATGGAATTGCCCCCTCTATGCCATCCTGGCATAGTTGGCACAATCCCATGACCCCAGTGGTCTGTAGCACAGACCCTGGTACTGCCAAACTGCCCTTCCTGGGGTTTCACTGCAGCTGCTGCTGCTGCCAACCCCTCAGACAGGCAGCTGCCCTCCTGGGGTCCAGCCAGGCCTGGCCCAGGATGGCAGAACAAAGAACTTCCTCTGAGAGAGGGTGTGACACACTCTCCCTTTGGAAAATGGTGTGAAGGCAGGGGAGGAGTAGCCTCCCCCAGCCTCTGGAAATGCTTTCTTGGGCACAGATGTGCCCAATTCTGCATAAGCCAGTCTACACCGGTTCAGGGACCCCTTAGCCCCTGCTCTAGCGCGAAACTGGACAAAGGAAAGGGGAGTGACCACTCCCCTGACCTGCACCTCCCCTGGGAGGTGTCCAGAGCTCCTCCAGTGTGCTCCAGACCTCTGCCATCTTGGAAACAGAGGTGCTGCTGGCACACTGGACTGCTCTGAGTGGCCAGTGCCACCAGGTGACGTCAGAGACTCCTGCTGATAGGCTCCTTCATGTGTTAGTAGCCTATCCTCTCTCCTAGGTAGCCAAACCCTCTTTTCTGGCTATTTAGGGTCTCTGTCTCTGGGGAAACTTCAGATAACGAATGCAAGAGCTCATCCGAGTTCCTCTGCATCTCCCTCTTCACCTTCTGATAAGGAATCGACTGCTGACCGCGCTGGAAGCCTGCAAACCTGCAACATAGTAGCAAAGACGACTACTGCAACTCTGTAACGCTGATCCTGCCGCCTTCTCGACTGTTTTCCTGCTTGTGCATGCTGTGGGGGTAGCCTGCCTCCTCTCTGCACCAGAATCTCCGAAGAAATCTCCCGTGGGTCGACGGAATCTTCCCCCTGCAACCGCAGGCACCAAAAAGCTGCATTACCGGTCCCTTGGGTCTCCTCTCAGCACGACGAGCGAGGTCCCTCGAATCCAGCGACTCTGTCCAAGTGACCCCCACAGTCCAGTGACTCTTCAGTCCAAGTTTGGTGGAGGTAAGTCCTTGCCTCACCTCGCTGGGCTGCATTGCTGGGAACCGCGACTTTGCAGCTACTCCGGCCCCTGTGCACTTCCGGCGGAAATCCTTTGTGCACAGCCAAGCCTGGGTCCACGGCACTCTAACCTGCATTGCACGACTTTCTAAGTTGGTCTCCGGCGACGTGGGACTCCTTTGTGCAACTTCGGCGAGCACCGTTTCACGCATCCTCGTATTGCCTGTTTCTGGCACTTCTCCGGGTGCTACCTGCTTCAGGGAGGGCTCTTTGTCTTGCTCGACGTCCCCTCTCTCTTCAGGTCCAATTTGCGACCTCCTGGTCCCTCCTGGGCCCCAGCAGCGTCCAAAAACGCCAAACGCACGATTTGCAGCTAGCAAGGCTTGTTGGCGTTCTTTCGGCGGGAAAACACTTCTGCACGACTCTCCACGGCGAGAGGGATCCGTCCACCAAAGGGGAAGTCTCTAGCCCTTTTCGTTCCTGCAGAAACCTCAGCTTCTTCTGTCCAGTAGAAGCTTCTTTGCACCCGCAGCTGGCATTTCCTGGGCATCTGCCCATCTCCGACTTGCTTGTGACTTTTGGACTTGGTCCCCTTGTTCCACAGGTACCCTAGATTGGAAATCCACAGTTGTTGCATTGCTGGTTTGTGTCTTTCCTGCATTATTCCTCTAACACGACTTCTTTGTCCTTAGGGGAACTTTAGTGCACTTTGCACTCACTTTTCAGGGTCTTGGGGAGGGTTATTTTTCTAACTCTCACTATTTTCTAATAGTCCCAGCGACCCTCTACAAGGTCACATAGGTTTGGGGTCCATTCGTGGTTCGCATTCCACTTTTGGAGTATATGGTTTGTGTTGCCCCTATCCCTATGTTTCCCCTTTGCATCCTATTGTAACTATACATTGTTTGCACTGTTTTCTAAGACTATACTGCATATTTTTGCTATTGTGTATATATATCTTGTGTATATTTCCTATCCTCTCACTGAGGGTACACTCTAAGATACTTTGGCATATTGTCATAAAAATAAAGTACCTTTATTTTTAGTATATCTGTGTATTGTGTTTTCTTATGATATTGTGCATATGACACTTGTGGTACTGTAGGAGCTTCACTCGTCTCCTGGTTCAGCCTAAGCTGCTCTGCTAAGCTACCATTATCTAGCAGCCTAAGCTGCTAGACACCCTATACACTAATAAGGGATACCTGGGCCTGGTGCAAGGTGCAAGTACCCCTTGGTACTCACTACAAGCTAGTCCAGCCTCCTACATTGGTTGTGCAGTGGTGGGATAAGTGCTCTGTAACTACTTACCACTTTTGTCATTGTACTTTTCATAAGAGAAAAATATACAAAACAAGTTCAGTGTATGTACACCTAACCAAAAAGATTTGCATTTCTTTTCTCATCTCTTTTCTAAAGTGCTGAAAAGTACCTCTAAACTTTCTAAAATGTTCTTAAAAAGTTTAAAAAGTTTTTTTCTGTCTTTCCAAAAGTTTTGAAAAACTTTTTCTTCACTTTTTCTATCACTTAAACACTTTCTAAAATGTCTGGCACAGGCCAAACTGTTGATCTGTCCAAACGTGCTTATGATAACCTTAGCTGCAAGGAAGCAAGGAGTTTCTGCATAGATAGAGGTTTAAGTGTAAGGAAGAATCCTTCTAGAGAACTGTTAGTGAATATGCTTATTGAACAGGATAAGGCCACAGCTGGCACTCCTGTGGAAAAGTTAGCTGATGGTTCCAACTCTGACTCTGGGGCTCCCCTAGCTAAAGAAGTGGGAGGGAAACTTCCAAGCCTGCCCCCTAGCAGACAACCTGGCATAGTTGGAACTGATGTTGAGTCACATCATACAGATAGTGTGGTCTCACATCTCAGTAAGAGTATTCCTTCTCATCATAGTAGAAGTGCTGTTTCTGTGAGCCAAGCTGTTAGGGTGCCTTCTGTTAGGGACAGGTCTCCTTCTGTCCTTTCATATCATACTTCTGTTTCTAGACATGTCCCTCCCACCCACCCTGATGACAGATTGTTAGAAAGGGAGCTCAATAAATTGAGAGTGGAACAAACCAGACTGAAGCTCAAGAAGCAACAGCTGGATTTGGATAGACAGTCTTTAGAACTAGAGAAAGAAAGACAGAAGTTGGGTTTAGAAACCCATGGTGGCAGCAGCAGTATTCCCCATAGTCATCCTGCAAAAGAGCATGATTCCAGGAATCTGCACAAGATAGTTCCCCCTTATAAGGAGGGGGATGACATTAACAAGTGGTTTGCTGCACTTGAGAGGGCCTGTGTTGTACAGGATGTCCCTCAAAGGCAGTGGGCTGCTATCCTATGGCTATCATTTAGTGGAAAGGGTAGGGATAGGCTCCTTACTGTAAAAGAGAGTGATGCCAATAATTTTGCAGTTCTTAAGAATGCACTCCTGGATGGTTATGGCTTAACCACTGAACAGTACAGGATAAAGTTCAGAGAGACCAAAAAGGAGTCTTCACAAGACTGGGTTGATTTTGTTGACCATTCAGTGAAGGCCTTGGAGGGGTGGTTACATGGCAGTAAAGTTACTGATTATGAAAGCCTGTATAACTTGATCCTGAGAGAGCATATACTTAATAACTGTGTGTCTGATTTGTTGCACCAGTACCTGCTGGAATCTGATCTGAACTCTCCCCAAGAATTGGGAAAGAACAAGGGTGAACATAAAAGTTCATACAGGGGGTGACAAAGATGGCAACAAGAAGAAAGATGGTAAGTCTTCTGACAAGGGTGGGGACAAATCTAAAAATTAGTCTTCATCAGGCCCACACAAACACTCTGGTGGGGGTGGGGGGCCCAAATCCTCTTCTAATCAAAACACAGAAAAGAAAGCATGGTGCTATTTATGTAAAATAAAGGCCATTGGACAACAGATCCCAGTTGTCCAAAGAAAAGCACCAAGCCTCCTACCACTACAACCCCTACTGCTACACCTAGTGTCCCTACTAATAGCAGTGGTGGTGGGAGCAAACCTACTAATAGCCAATCCAAGGGAGTAGCTGGGCTCACTTTTGGTAACTTAGTTGGGGTTGGTCTCTGAGGGGGCTATTGATTTAGCTACCTTAGTTGCTTGTCCCCTTAACATGGATAAGTAAAAGCAGCTACCCCCAATAAATGGTGTTGAGGTTCAGGCCTACAGGGACACTGGTGCCAGTGTTACTATGGTAATAGAGAAACTGGTCCACCCTGAACAACACCTACTTGGTCACCAGTACCAAGTAACCGATGCTCACAACAACACACTTAGCCACTCCATGGCTGTTGTAAATCTCAACTAGGGGGGGGTTACTGGTCCAAATAAAGTTGTGGTAGCCTCAGATTTACCTGTAGACTGTCTACTTGGAAATGATTTGGAGACATCAGCTTGGTCAGATGTGGAGTTGGAGGCCCATGCAGCAATGCTGGGCATCCCAGGGCATATTTTTGCTTTAACCAGGGCTCAGACCAAAAAGCAAAAAGGACAGGGTGACTTGGATCCTGGAACAATGGAGCAAGTGCTCCCTAAAGCTAGGGCTAGTAGAAGTAAAGCACTACCTACTATCCCTCCCTCTACAGTGGATTCTACTTCTGAGGAAGAAGAATTTCCACCCTGTGCAGAACTTACACCAGAGGAGCTGGAAGCAGACACTGCTGAGCTTTTGGGTGAAGGGGGGCCTGCCAGGGAGGAACTGAGTGTGGCACAGCAAACCTGTCCCACACTAGAGGGTCTAAGACAGCAAGCTGTCAAACAAGCTAATGGGGATGTCAGTGACTCTCACAGAGTTTACTGGGAGGACAACCTCTTGTACACTGAAACAAGGGATCCTAAACCTGGAACTGCCAGGAGGTTAGTGATCCCTCAGGAGTACAGAAAGTTCCTCCTAACTCTAGCCCACGACATTCCCCTAGCTGGACATTTGGGACAAATGAAAACTTGGGACAGACTTGTTCCCTTGTTTCATTGGCCTAGAATGTCAGAGGACACAAAAGAATTTTGCAAGTCCTGTGAAACCTGTCAAGCCAGTGGCAAGACAGGTGGCACCCCAAAGGCACCCCTTATTCCACTGCCTGTGGTTGGGGTTCCCTTTGAAAGGGTAGGGGTTGACATAGTTGGCCCCCTTGACCCTCCTACTGCTTCAGGCAATAGGTTTATCTTGGTGGTAGTGGACCATGCCACCAGATATCCTGAAGCAATTCCTTTAAGGACCACTACAGCACCTGCCGTGGCAAAGGCCCTCCTGGGAATATTTTCAAGGGTGGGCTTCCCAAAAGAGGTGGTATCAGACAGGGGAAGCAATTTCATGTCTGCTTACTTAAAGGCCATGTGGAAGGAGTGTGGTGTGACATACAAGTTCACTACACCCTATCATCCACAAACAAATGGACTGGTGGAGAGATTTAATAAAACTCTCAAAGGCATGATTATGGGACTCCCTGAAAAACTCCGTAGGAGATGGGATATCCTTTTACCATGCCTCCTTTTTGCTTACAGGGAGGTACCCCAGAAAGGAGTGTGCTTCGGCCCCTTTGAACTCCTCTTTGGACACCCAGTAAGAGGTCCTCCAACACTTGTTAAGGAGGGTTGGGAACAACCTCTAAAATCTCCAAAGCAAGACATAGTGGACTATGTACTTGGCCTCAGATCAAGGATGGCTGAGTACATGAAAAAGGCCAGTAAAAACCTTCAGGCCAGCCAAGAGCTCCAGAAGCAATGGCATGATCAGAAGGCTGTTTTGGTTCAGTACCAACCAGGGCAGAAAGTGTGGGTCTTGGAGCCTGTGGCCCCAAGAGCACTCCAGATTAAATGGAGTTGACCCCACACAATTGTTGAGAAAAAGGGTGAAGTCACCTACTTAGTTGACTTAGGCACTGCCAGGAGTCCCCTTAGGGTGCTCCATGTCAATCGCCTAAAACCCTACTATGACAGGGCTGATTTCACCCTGCTCATGGCAACTGATGAGGGACAGGAAGAAGAGAGTGACCCTCTCCCTGATCTCTTCTCTTCCACAGAACAAGATGCTCTAGTGGAAGGTGTCGTTTTGGCTGATTGTCTCACTGCTGAGCAGAGAGACCATTGCATAAATCTCCTGGGTCAGTTTTCTGAACTCTTCTCTACTGTGCCAGGTACCACTTCTTGGTGTGAGCACACTATAGATACTGGAGACAGCTTGCCTGTCAAAAATAAAATCTATAGGCAGCCTGACCATGTCAGAGACTGCATAAAGCAAGAGGTGCAGAAAATGTTAGAACTGGGAGTGGTTGAGCACTCTGAAAGTCCATGGGCTTCTCCTGTGGTACTTGCACCAAAACCTCATTCCAAGGATGGAAAGAAAGAAATGCGGTTTTGTGTAGACTACAGAGGTCTCAACCAGGTAACTAAAACTGATGCTCACCCTATACCCAGGGCAGATGAGCTCATAGATACACTGGCATCTGCCCAGTATCTAAGCACTTTTGACTTGACTGCAGGGTATTGGCAGATCAAATTATCAGAAGATGCAAAAGCAAAAACTGCATTTTCAACCATTGGAGGCCATTACCAATTCACAGTAATGCCTTTTGGATTGGAAAATGCGCCTGCCACTTTTCAAAGGTTGGTGAACACAGTCCTGCAAGGGCTGGAAGCTTTCAGTGCAGCATATTTGGACGATATAGCTGTCTTTAGCTCCAGCTGGGATGATCACCTGGTCCACCTATGGAAAGTTTTGGAGGCCCTGCAAAAGGCAGGCCTCACTATCAAGGCTTCAAAGTGCCAGATAGGGCAGTTGAAGGTGGTTTATCTGGGACACCTTGTTGGTGGGGAACAGATTGCACCACTTCAGGGGAAAATCCAAACTATTATACATTAGGTTCCCCCTACTACTCAGACTCAGGTGAGGGCCTTTTTAGGCCTCACTGGGTATTACAGGAGGTTCATTAAGAACTATGGCTCCATTGCAGCCCCTCTTAATGACCTCACATCCAAGAAAATGCCTAAGAAGGTATTGTGGACAGCTAGCTGTCAGAAAGCTTTTGAGGAGCTGAAGCAGGCCAGGTGCTCTGCACCTGTCCTGAAAAGCCCTTGTTACTCTAAAAAATTCTATGTCCAAACTGATACATCTAAATTAGGAGTAGGGGCAGTCCTATCACAACTTAATTCTGAGGACCAGGATCAACCTGTTGCTTTTATTAGTAGGAGGTTGACCCCTAGAGAAAAGCGTTGGTCTGCCATAGAGAGGGAGGCCTTTGCTGTGGTCTGGGCACTGAAGAAGTTGAGGCCATACCTGTTTGGCACTCACTTCATTGTTCAGACAGACCACAAACCTCTACTTTGGCTAAAACAAATGAAAGGTGAAAATCCTAAATTATTGAGGTGGTCCATATCCCTACACTGAATGGACTATACAGTGGAACATAGACCTGGGAGTACCCACTCCAATGCAGATGGACTCTCCAGATATTTCCACTTAGACAATGAAGACTCATCAGGTCATGGCTAGTCTTATTGTCCTTCGTTTGGGGGGGGGTTGTGTAGGAAAGTACCATCTTGACTGGCATGTTACCCCCATTTTTCACTGTACATATGTTGTTTTAGTTGTATGTGTCACTGGGACCCTGCCAGCCAGGGCCCCAGTGCTCATAAGTGTGCCTGATTGTGTTACCTGTGTTATGACTAACTGTCTCACTGGGGCTCTGCTAATCAGAACCTCAGTGGTTATGCTCTCTCATTTCTTTCAAATTGTCACTAACAGGCTAGTGACCAATTTTACCAATTTACATTGGCTTACTGGAACACTCTTATAATTCCCTAGTATATGGTACTGAGGTACCCAGGGTATTGGGGTTCCAGGAGATCCCTATGGGCTGCAGCATTTCTTTTGCCACCCATAGGGAGCTCTGACAATTCTTACACAGGCCTGCCACTGCAGCCTGAGTGAAATAACGTCCACGTTATTTCACAGCCATTTTACACTGCACTTAAGTAACTTATAAGTCACCTATATGTCTAACCTTTACCTGGTAAAGGTTGGGTGCTAAGTTACTTAATGTGTGGGCACCCTGGCACTAGCCAAGGTGCCCCCACATTGTTCAGGGCCAATTCCCCGGACTTTGTGAGTGCGGGGACACCATTACACACGTGCACTACATATTGGTCACTACCTACATGTAGCTTCACAATGGTAACTCCGAATATGGCCATGTAACATGTCTATGATCATGGAATTGCCCCCTCTATGACGTCACCTGGTGGCACTGGCCACTCAGAGCAGTCCAGTGTGCCAGCAGCACCTCTGTTTCCAAGATGGCAGAGGTCTGGAGCACACTGGAGGAGCTCTGGACACCTCCCAGGGGAGGTGCAGGTCAGGGGAGTGGTCACTCCCCTTTCCTTTGTCCAGTTTCGCGCCAGAGCAGGGGCTAAGGGGTCCCTGAACCGGTGTAGACTGGCTTATGCAGAATTGGGCACCTCTGTGCCCAACAAAGCATTTCCAGAGGCTGGGGGAGGCTACTCCTCCCCTGCCTTCACACCATTTTCCAAAGGGAGAGGGTGTCACACCCTCTCTCAGAGGAAGTTCTTTGTTCTGCCATCCTGGGCCAGGCCTGGCTGGACCCGAGGAGGGCAGCTGCCTGTCTGAGGGGTTGGCAGCAGGTGCAGTGAAACCCCAGGAAGGGCAGTTTGGCAGTACCAGGGTCTGTGCTACAGACCACTGGGATCATGGGATTGTGCCAACTATGCCAGGATGGCATAGAGGGGGCAATTCCATGATCATAGACATGTTACATGGCCATATTCGGAGTTACCATTGTGAAGCTACATATAGGTAGTGACCTATATGTAGTGCACGCGTGTAATGGTGTCCCCGCACTCACAAAGTTCAGGGAATTGGCTCTGAACAATGTGGGGGCACCTTGGCTAGTGCCAGGGTGCCCACACACTAAGTAACTTTGCACCTAACCTTTACCAGGTAAAGGTTAGATATATAGGTGACTTATAAGTTACTTAAGTGCAGTGTAAAATGGCTGTGAAATAACGTGGACGTTATTTCACTCAGGCTGCAGTGGCAGGCCTGTGTAAGAATTGTCAGAGCTCCCTATGGGTGGCAAAAGAAATGCTGCAGCCCATAGGGATCTCCTGGAACCGCAATACCCTGGGTTCCTCAGTACCATATACTAGGGAATTATAAGGGGGTTCCAGTAAGCCAATGTAAATTGGTAAAAATGGTCACTAGCCTGTTAGTGACAATTTGGAAAGAAATGAGAGAGCATAACCACTGAGGTTCTGATTAGCAGAGCCTCAGTGAGACAGTTAGTCACTACACAGGTAACACATTCAGGCACACTTATGAGCACTGGGGCCCTGGGTTACCAGGGTCCCAGTGACACATACAACTAAAACAACATATATACAGTGAAAAATGGGGGTAACATGCCAGGCAAGATGGTACTTTCCTACACAACCCCCCCCCCAAACGAAGGACAATAAGACTAGCCATGACCTGATGAGTCTTCATTGTCTAAGTGGAAATATCTGGAGAGTCCATCTGCATTGGAGTGGCTACTCCCAGGTCTATGTTCCACTGTATAGTCCATTCCCTGTAGGGATATGGACCACCTCAACAATTTAGGATTTTCAACTTTCATTTGTTTTAGCCAAAGTAGAGGTTTGTGGTCTGTCTGAACAATGAAGTGAGTACCAAACAGGTATGGCCTCAACTTCTTCAGAGCCCAGACCACAGCAAAGGCCTCCCTCTCAATGGCAGACCAACGCTTTTCTCTAGGGGTCAACCTTCTACTAATAAAAGCAACAGGTTGATCCTGGCCCTCAGAATTAAGTTGTGATAGGACTGCCCCTACTCCTAATTCAGATGAATTTTTTAGAGTAACAAGGGCTTTTCAGGACAGGTGCAGAGCACATGGCCTGCTTCAGCTCCTCAAAAGCTTTCTGACAGTTTGCTGTCCATAATACCTTTTTAGGCATTTTCTTGGATGTGAGGTCATTAAGAGGGGCTGCAATGGAGCCATAGTTCTTAATGAACCTCCTGTAATACCCAGTGAGGCCTAGGAAGGCTCTCACCTGAGTCTGAGTGGTAGGGGGAACCCAATCAATAATTGTTTGGATTTTCCCCTGAAGTGGTGCAATCTGTTCCCCACCAACAAGGTGTCCCAGATAAACCACCTTACCCTGCCCTATCTGGCACTTTGAAGCCTTGATAGTGAGGCCTGCCTCTTGCAGGGCCTCCAAAACTTTCCATAGGTGGACCAGGTGATCATCCCAGCTGGAGCTAAAGACAGCTATATCGTCCAAATATGCTGCACTGAAAGCTTCCAGCCCTTGCAGGACTGTGTTCACCAACCTCTGAAAAGTGGCCGGTGCATTTTTCAAACCAAAAGGCATTACAGTAAACTGGTAATGTCCTCCAATGGTAGAAAATGCAGTCTTAGGTTTAGCATCTTCTGATAATTTGATCTGCCAATACCCTGCAGTCAAATCAAAAGTGCTTAGATACTTGGCAGATGCCAGTGTATCTATAAGCTCATCTGCCCTGGGTATAGGGTGAGCATCAGTTTTGGTTACCAAGTTGAGACCTCTATAGTCTACACAAAACAGCATTTCCTTCTTTCCATCTTTAGAATTGGGTTTTGGTACCAGTACCACAGGAGAAGCCCATGGACTGTCAGAGTGCTCAACCACTCCTAGTTCCAACATTTTCTGAACTTCTTGCTTTATGCAGTCCCTGACATGGTCAGGCTGCCTATAGATCTTACTTTTGACAGGTAAACTGTCTCCAGTATCTATAGTGTGCTCACACCAAGAAGTGGTACCTGGCACAGTAGAGAAGAGTTCAGAGAATTGATCTAGGAGATTTATGCAATTATCTTTCTGCTCAGCAGTAAGACAATCAGCCAAAACTACACCTTCCACAAGAGCATCTTGTTCTGTGGAAGAGAAGAGATCAGGTAGAGGATCACTGTCTTCTTCCTGTCCCTCATCAGTTGCCTTGAGCAGGGTGAGATCAGCCCTGTCATAGTAGGGTTTCAGGCGGTTGACATGGAGCACCCTAAGGGGACTCCTGGCAGTGCCTAAGTCAACCAAGTAGGTGACTTCACCCTTCTTTTCAACAATTGTGTGGGGTCCACTCCATTTATCTTGGAGTGCTCTTGGGGCCACAGGCCACACTTTCTGCCCTGGTTGGTACTGAACCAAAACAGCCTTCTGATCATGCCATTGCTTCTGGAGCTCTTGGCTGGCCTGAAGGTTTTTACTGGCCTTTTTCATGTACTCAGCCATCCTTGATCTGAGGCCAAGTACATAATCCACAATATCCTGCTTAGGAGCTTTTAAAGGTTGTTCCCAACCCTCCTTTACAAGTGTGAGTGGACCCCTAACAGGGTGTCCAAAAAGAAGTTCAAAGGGGCTGAAGCCCACTCCTTTCTGGGGTACCTCCCTGTAGGCAAAAAGGAGGCATGGTAGAAGGATATCCCATCTCCTGCGGAGTTTTTCAGGGAGACCCATAATCATGCCTTTGAGAGTTTTATTAAATCTCTCCACCAGTCCATTTGTTTGTGGATGATAGGGTGTTGTGAACTTGTACGTTACACCACACTCCTTCCACATGGCCTTTAAGTATGGAGACATGAAATTGCTTCCTCTGTCTGATACTACTTCCTTTGGGAAGCCCACCCTGGAAAATATTCCCAGGAGGGCCTTTGCCACTGCAGAGCTGTAGTGGTCCTTAAAGGAATAGCTTCAGGATATCTTGTGGCATGGTCCACTACCACTAAGATAAACCTATTGCCTGAAGCAGTAGGAGGGTCAAGGGGGCCAACTATGTCAACCCCTACCCTTTCAAAGGGAACCCCAACCACAGGCAGTGGGATAAGGGGTGCCTTTGGGGTGCCACCTGTCTTGCCACTGGCTTGACAGGTTTCACAGGACTTACAAAATTCCTTTGTGTCCTCAGACATCCTAGGCCAATGAAACAATGGAACCAATCTGTCCCAAGTTTTCATTTGACCCAGGTGCCCAGCTAGGGGAATGTCATGTGCCAGTGTTAGGAGGAACTTTCTGTACTCCTGAGGAATCACTAATCTCCTGGCAGCTCCAGGTTTAGGATCCCTATGCTCAGTGTACAAGAGGTTGTCCTCCCAGTAAACTCTGTGAGAGTCACTGACATCCCCATTAGCCTGTTTGACAGCTTGCTGTCTGAGACCCTCTAATGTGGGACAGGTTTGCTGTGCCACACTCAGCTCCTCTCTGGCAGGCCCCCCTTCACCCAAAAGCTCACCAGTGTCTGCTTCCAGCTCCTCTGGTGTAGGTTCTGCACAGGGAGGGAATTCTTCTTCCTCAGAAGTAGAATCCACTGTAGAGGGAGGGATAGTAGGAAGTGGTTTGCTTCTACTAGCCCTAGCTTTAGGGAGCACTTGGTCCATTGTTCCAGGATCCAAGCTTCCCTGTCCTTTTTGCTTTTTGGCCTGAGCCCTTGTCAAAGCAAAAATATGCCCTGGGATGCCCAGCATTGCTGCATGGGCCTCCAACTCCACATCTGACCAAGCTGATGTCTCCAAATCATTCCCTAATAGACAGTCTACAGGTAAATCTGAAGCTACCACAACTTTCTTTGGACCAGTTACCCCCCCCCAGTTGAGATTTACAACAGCCATGGGGTGGCTTTGTGTTATGTTGTGAGCATCGGTTACTTGGTACTGGTGTCCAAGTATGTGTTGTTCAGGGTGCACCAGTTTCTCAATCACCATTGTGACACTGGCACCTGTGTCCCTGTAGGCCTGGACCTCAACACCATTTATTAGGGTTAGTTGCTTGTACTTCTCCAAGTTATGGGGGCAAGCAACCAAAGTGGCTAAATCAATAGCCCCTTCAGAGACTAAAGTAGCCTCTGTGGTCTCCCTAATCAGACCAACCCCAACTAAGTTACCAAAAGTGAGCCCAGCTACTCCCTTGGATTGGCTATTAGTAGGTTTGCTCCCACCACCACTGCTATTAGTAGGGACACTAGGTGTAGCAGTAGGGGTTGTAGTGGTAGGAGCAGTGGTGCCTTTCTTTGGACAACTGGGATCTGTTGTCCAATGGCCTTTTATTTTACATAAATAGCACCATGGTTTCTTTTCCTTGTTCTGATTAAAGGAGGATTTGGACCCACCACCCCCACCAGAGTGTTTTTGTGGGCCTGATGAAGACTCATTTTTAGATTTGTCCCCACCCTTGTCAGAAGACTTACCATCCTTCTTTTTGTTGCCATCTTTGTCACCCCCTGTATGAACTTTTCTGTTCACTCTTGTTCTGACCCATTTGTCTGCCTTCTTTCCCAATTCTTGGGGAGAGGTCAGATCAGAGTCCACCAAGTACTGGTGCAACAAATCAGACACACAATTATTAAGAATATGCTCTCTCAGGATCAAGTTATACAGGCTGTCATAATCAGTAACTTTACTGCCATGTAACCACCCCTCCAAGGCCTTCACTGAATGGTCAATGAAATCAACCCAGTCTTGTGAAGACTCCTTTTTGGTCTCTCTGAACTTTATCCTGTACTGTTCAGTGGTTAAGCCATAACCATCCAGGAGTGCATTCTTAAGAACTTGGAAATTATTAGCATCATTTTCTTTCACAGTAAGGAGCCTATCCCTACCTTTTCCACTAAATGATAGCCATAGGATAGCAGCCTACTGCCTTTGAGGGACATCCTGTACAGCACAGGCCCTCTCAAGTGCAGCAAACCACTTGTTAATGTCATCCCCCTCCTTATAAGGGGGAACTATCTTGTGCAGATTCCTGGAATCATGCTCTTTTGCAGGATGACTATGGGGAATACTGCTGCTGCCACCATTCGTATCTAAACCCAACTTCTGTCTTTCCTTCTCTAATTCAAAAGACTGTCTATCCAAATCCAGCTGTTGCTTTTTAAGCTTCAGTCTGGTTTGTTCCACCCTCAACTTATTGAGCTCCCTCTCTAACATTCTGTCATCAGGGTTGGTGGGAGGGACATTTCTAGAAACAGAGCTATGATGGGAATGAACAGAAGGAGACCTGTCCCTTACAGAAGCCAACTTAACAGCTTGGTTTACAGAAACATTACTACCAGTATGGTGAGAATAAATGCTTTTGCTATGATGTGAGACAACACTATTTCTATGGTGTGGCTCATCATCATTACCATCTATGCTAGATTGTCTAGTAATGGGCAGGCTATGAAGTTTCTTTCCTGAATCTTTTCCTGGGGGAGTCCCTGAATCAGATTGAGAACTATTAGGTACTTTTTCAACAGATGAGGCACCTATGGCCTTATCCTGTTCTCTAAGCATGTTAAGTAACAGTTCCAAGGAAGGATTCTTCCCTACACTCAAACCTCTCTCTATACAGAGACTCCTTGCTCTTTTCCAGCTAAGGTTGTCATATGCAAGTTTGGACAGATCAACATTTTGGCCTGTGCCAGACATTTTTTAGAGAGAGTTAAAGTGATAGAAAAAGAGAAAAAAGTTTTCAGAACTTTTTAGAAAGACAGAAAAAAACTTTTTAAACTTTTAAGAACTTTTTGAAAGTTTAGAAGTACTTTTCAGCACTTAGAAAAGAGTGAAAAGAGGAAATGCTAAACTTTTTGGCTATGTGTATATACACTGACCTTGTTTTGTATATTTTTCTACTATGAAAAGTACAATGACAAGAGTGGTAAGTAGTCTCAAGCACTTATCCCACCACTGCACAACCAATGTAGGAGGCTGGACTGGCTTGTAGTGAGTACCAAGGGGTACTTGCACCTTGCACCAGGCCCAGTTATCCCTTATTAGTGTATAGGGTGTCTAGCAGCTTAGGCTGATAGATAATGGTAGCTTAGCAGAGCAGCTTAGGCTGAACTAGGAGACGTGTGAAGCTACTACAGTACCACTTAGTGTCATATGCACAATATCATAAGAAAACACAATACACAGTTATACTAAAAATAAAGGTACTTTATTTTTATGACAATATGCCAAAGTATCTTAGAGTGTACCCTCAGTGAGAGGATAGGAAATATACACAAGATATATATACACAATAGCAAAAATATGCAGTATAGTCTTAGAAAACAGTGCAAACAATGTATAGTTACAATAGGATGCAATGGGGAAACATAGGGATAGGGGCAACACAAACCATATACTCCAAAAGTGGAATGCGAACCACGAATGGACCCCAAACCTATGTGACCTTGTAGAGGGTCGCTGGGACTATTAGAAAATAGTGAGAGTTAGAAAAATAACCCTCCCCAAGACCCTGAAAAGTGAGTGCAAAGTGCACTAAAGTTCCCCTAAGGACAAAGAAGTCGTGTTAGAGGAATAATGCAGGAAAGACACAAACCAGCAATGCAACAACTGTGGATTTCCAATCTAGGGTACCTGTGGAACAAGGGGACCAAGTCCAAAAGTCACAAGCAAGTCGGAGATGGGCAGATGCCCAGGAAATGCCAGCTGCGGGTGCAAAGAAGCTTCTACTGGACAGAAGAAGCTGAGGTTTCTGCAGGAACGAAAAGGGCTAGAGACTTCCCCTTTGGTGGACGGATCCCTCTCGCCGTGGAGAGTCGTGCAGAAGTATTTTCCCGCCGAAAGAACGCCAGCAAGCCTTGCTAGCTGCAAATCGTGCGTTTGGCGTTTTTGGACGCTGCTGGGGCCCAGGAGGGACCAGGAGGTCGCAAATTGGACCTGAAGAGAGAGGGGACGTCGAGCAAGACAAAGAGCCCTCACTGAAGCAGGTAGCACCCGGAGAAGTGCCAGAAACAGGCACTACGAGGATGCGTGAAACGGTGCTCGCCGAAGTTGCACAAAGGAGTCCCACGTCGCCGGAGACCAACTTAGAAAGTCGTGCAATGCAGGTTAGAGTGCCGTGGACCCAGGCTTGGCTGTGCACAAAGGATTTCCGCCGGAAGTGCACAGGGGCCGGAGTAGCTGCAAAGTCGCCGTTCCCAGCAATGCAGCCCAGCGAGGTGAGGCAAGGACTTACCTCCACCAAACTTGGACTGAAGAGTCACTGTACCGTGGGGGTCACTTGGACAGAGTCGCTGGATTCGAGGGACCTCGCTCGTCGTGCTGAGAGGAGACCCAAGGGACCGGTAATGCAGCTTTTTGGTGCCTGCGGTTGCAGGGGGAAGATTCCGTCGACCCACGGGAGATTTCTTCGGAGCTTCTGGTGCAGAGAGGAGGCAGACTACCCCCACAGCATGCACAAGCAGGAAAACAGTCGAGAAGGCGGCAGGATCAGCGTTACAGAGTTGCAGTAGTTGTCTTTGCTACTATGTTGCAGGTTTGCAGGCTTCCAGCGCGGTCAGCAGTCGATTCCTTATCAGAAGGTGAAGAGAGAGATGCAGAGGAACTCGGCTGAGCTCATGCATTCGTTATCTAAAGTTTCCCCAGAGACAGAGACCCTAAATAGCCAGAAAAGAGGGTTTGGCTACCTAGGAGAGAGGATAGGCTACTAACACCTGAAGGAGCCTATCAGCAGGAGTCTCTGACGTCACCTGGTGGCACTGGCCACTCAGAGCAGTCCAGTGTGCCAGCAGCACCTCTGTTTCCAAGATGGCAGAGGTCTGGAGCACACTGGAGGAGCTCTGGACACCTCCCAGGGGAGGTGCAGGTCAGGGGAGTGGTCACTCCCCTTTCCTTTGTCCAGTTTCGCGCCAGAGCAGGGGCTAAGGGGTCCCTGAACCGGTGTAGACTGGCTTATGCAGAATTGGGCACCTCTGTGCCCAACAAAGCATTTCCAGAGGCTGGGGGAGGCTACTCCTCCCCTGCCTTCACACCATTTTCCAAAGGGAGAGGGTGTCACACCCTCTCTCAGAGGAAGTTCTTTGTTCTGCCATCCTGGGCCAGGCCTGGCTGGACCCCAGGAGGGCAGCTGCCTGTCTGAGGGGTTGGCAGCTGCAGCAGCTGCAGTGAAACCCCAGGAAGGGCAGTTTGGCAGTACCAGGGTCTGTGCTACAGACCACTGGGATCATGGGATTGTGCCAACTATGCCAGGATGGCATAGAGGGGGCAATTCCATGATCATAGACATGTTACATGGCCATATTCGGAGTTACCATTGTGAAGCTACATATAGGTAGTGACCTATATGTAGTGCACACGTGTAATGGTGTCCCCGCACTCACAAAGTTCAGGGAATTGGCTCTGAACAATGTGGGGGCACCTTGGCTAGTGCCAGGGTGCCCACACACTAAGTAACTTTGCACCTAACCTTTACCAGGTAAAGGTTAGACATATAGGTGACTTATAAGTTACTTAAGTGCAGTGTAAAATGGCTGTGAAATAACGTGGACGTTATTTTACTCAGGCTGCAGTGGCAGGCCTGTGTAAGAATTGTCAGAGCTCCCTATGGGTGGCAAAAGAAATGCTGCAGCCCATAGGGATCTCCTGGAACCCCAATACCCTGGGTACCTCAGTACCATATACTAGGGAATTATAAGGGTGTTCCAGTAAGCCAATGTAAATTGGTAAAAATGGTCACTAGCCTGTTAGTGACAATTTGGAAAGAAATGAGAGAGCATAACCACTGAGGTTCTGATTAGCAGAGCCTCAGTGAGACAGTTAGTCACTACACAGGTAACACATTCAGGCACACTTATGAGCACTGGGGCCCTGGGTTACCAGGGTCCCAGTGACACATACAACTAAAACAACATATATACAGTGAAAAATGGGGGTAACATGCCAGGCAAGATGGTACTTTCCTACAACCGTTTCACTCCACTTCGTAGTGCATGTTCCGGCACTTCTGCGGGTGCTGCATGCTTCTGAGAGTACTCGTTGTCTTGCTCGACGCCCCCTCTGTCCCCAGACGCAATTGGCGACATCCTGGTCCCTCCTGGGCCACAGCAGCATCCAAAAACCCTAACCGCACGATTTGCAGCTAGCAAGGCTTGTTGGCGGTCTTTCTTCAGGAAAACACTTCTGCACGACTCTCCACGGCGTGGGGGATCCGTCCTCCATAGGGGAAGTTCCTAGCCCTTGTCGTTCCTGCAAAAACTTCAGCTTCTACTGTCCAGTAGCAGCTTCTTTGCATCCACAGCTGGCATTTCCTGGGCATCTGCCCATCTCCGACTTGCTTGTGACTTTTGGACTTGGTCCCCTTGTTCCACAGGTACCCTCGACTGGAAATCCATCGTTGTTGCATTGCTGGTTTGTGTCTTTCCTGCAGAATTCCCCTATCACGACTTCTATGTCCTTTGGGGAACTTTAGTGCACTTTGCACTCACTTTTCAGGGTCTTGGGGAGAGCTATTTTTCTAACCCTTACTATTTTCTAATAGTCCCAGCGACCCTCTACAAGGTCACATAGGTTTGGGGTCCATTCGTGGTTCGCATTCCACTGTTGGAGTATATGGTTGGTGTTGCCCCTATCCCTATGTGTCCCCATTGCATCCTATTGTAACTATACATTGTTTGCACTGTTTTCTAATACTATTACTGCATATTTTGGTATTGTGTACATATATATTGTGTATATTTGCTATCCTCATACTGAGGGTACTCACTGAGATACTTTTGGCATATTGTCATAAAAATAAAGTACCTTTATTTTTAGTATATCTGTGTATTGTGTTTTCTTATGATATTGTGCATATGACACTTGTGGTACTGTAGGAGCTTTACTCGTCTCCTAGTTCAGCCTAAGCTGCTTTACTAAGCTACCATTATCTATCAGCCTAAGCTGCTAGACACCCTGTACACTAATAAGGGATACCTGGGCCTGGTGCAAGGTGTAAGTACCCCTTGGTACTCACTACAAGCCAGTCCAGCCTCCTACAGTGTGCAAGTGGTAGGCCAGCAGTCTGGCTGTATGAGTGCATGGTAAACATTGTTTAAGTGTAGGGTGAGCTTTCTGCCTGTGTGAGAACAGTGTGAGTTCAGGGAGAACAGTGTAAGTATAGGGCGAGCAATCTGCCTGTGTGCGTGCAGGGTGAACTATGTGTAAGTATTAGTGCAGGGTGAGTGCAAGGTTAACAGTGTATAAGTGTAGGCAAGTGGTGAGCATGTGTGAGCGCAGGGTGTGACCTGTGTGTGCTTGGTCAACGGTGTGTAAGTGTAGGGCGAGCAGTCTGCTTGTATGAGTGCAGAGAGAGCTGTGTGAGTGCAGATTGAACACTAAGGCCCTCTTTATGATTTCGGCGGTCACCGCAGCGCACATACCTATTATGACCCATGGCGGCTCTCCACCAGAAATTGGGCGGAGAACCACCAGCAGCCATACTGCACCACCGCGTCATCCAAACACCACCACGCCCATTACGAATCAATAATAGGCATGGCGGTGTCTGGTGACGGGGCGCTGCTGGCGGAGCAGGCCCCAAGGATCCCATTCCCTCCCGGACGAGCGCCAGGAACAGGTTAGTGCCTGTCCGAGAGGGGAGGGGGTGGGGGAGGTTAAGAGTGTTGTGTGCATGCATGGTGGTGTGCGTCTGTGAATGGTGGGGTGGGTGTCTGTGCGTGCGCGCGTGTAAGTGTGTGGATGTGTGTGAATGGGTGCATGTATGAATGCGGGTGTTTGTGTGCGTGCATGTAAGTGTGTGGATGTGTGTAAATGGGTGCGTGTATGGATAGGGGGTGGGGTCGTGTGTGAGTGTTAGTGTGTGTGTATGTTTGCGTGAATGCGTGCATACATTTGTGAGTGTGCATGAGTGATTGCATGTTTAGATGGAGGAGGGGGCTTTGGGGGTATTTTTACAGGGGTGGGAGAGGGGTGTGGGGGTCGGGGGCTACACGGGAGTTGAGGTAGGGGGGTGTTGGGGTCTGTTTGGGGGGCTCGGGGGTCTCTACTGGCTTGGGTGACGGGGGAGGGACTGTGGCTGTTGGGGGGAGTGGGGAGAGTCGCATACTGGTGACAGGAATGCAAATTCCTGTTGCCAGTATCCTTTCAGCCAGGGATTTTCCTGTGGGGTTGCCGCCAGGCAATCTGTGGCGGTATGGAGACTCATTATACTGTGGATAGTCTGAGGTGGACTCAAGCTACCAAGGTGGTTCACCTTCGCCCCGGCGGTCTGACCGCCATGGCGGTATGTGCTGTGAACTGGTTGCTTTGCAGCCTGTTCACCGTCGTGTTCATAATATGGTGGTCCAGCACCGCCACGCCGTCGGCAGAGATACTGCCAGCGTGGCGGTGCTGGACCACCATGTTCATAATGAGGGCCTAAGTGTAGGGCGATCAGTGCATCTGTATGATTGCAGAGTGCGAGCTGTGAGTGCAAGGTGAGAGCTGTGTGAGTGCAGAGTGAATAGTGTAAGTGTAGGGAGAGCTCTGCATCTGTATTAAATGCAAGGTGAGAGCTGTGTGCGTGCAGAGTGAACAATGTGTAATGGCTGGGCGTGCGGTGCATCTGTATGAGTGCAGTGTGAGAGCTGTGTGAGTGCATAGTGACCACTGTGTAAGTGTAGGGCAAGAGATGCACCTGTATGAGAGCAAAGTGAGAGCGGTGTGAGTGCAGAGTGAAGAGCGTGTAAGTGTAGGGTAAGCGCCTGTATGAGTGCAGTGAGAGAGCTGTGTGAGTGCACGGTGAACACCATAAGTGCAGGGCGAATGGTCCACCTGTATGAGTGCAGGGTGAGAGCTATGTGAGTGCAGAGTAAACAGTGTTTAAGTGTAGGGTGAACGGTGTGCCTATGAGTGCAGGAAGAGAGCTGTGTCAGTGCAGGGCGAACAGTGTGTAAATGTAGGGCGAGCCGTGCGCCTTTATGATTTCAGGGTGAACATTGTGTTAGTGTAGGGCGAGCGGTGCACCTGTGCGAGTGCAGGTTGAAGAATGCGTATGTGCAGGATGAGAGGTGTGTGAGTGCAGGTTAAACACCGTGTAAGTGTAGGGGGAGCGGTGCACCTGTGTGAGTGCAGGTTAAATAGTGCGTATGTGCTGGATGAGAGGTGTGTGAGTGCAGGTTAAAAACTGTGTAAGTGTAGAGCCAGCGGTGCACCTGTGTGAGTGCAGGTTGAATAGTGCGTATGTGCAGGATGAGAGGTGTGTGAGTGCAGGTTAAACACAGTGTAAGTGTAGTGCGAGCGGTGCACCTGTGTGAGTGCAGGTTGAATAGTGGGTATGTGCAGGATGAGAGGTGTGTGAGTGCAGGTTAAACACTGTTAGTGTAGGGCGAGCGGTGCATCTGTGTGAGTGCAGGTTGAATAGTGTATATGTGCAGGATGAGAGGTGTGTGAGTGCAGGTTAAACACTGTGTAAGTGTAGGGCGAGCGGTGCACCTGTGTGAGTGCAGGTTGAATAGCGCGTATGTGCAGGGCGAGTGGTCTGCCTGCATGAGTGCACAGTCAGCGCCACGCCTGCATGAGTGCAGCACTCATAACTTTGAATATGCTGGCATTGCTTTCTATGTATGTTCCTACTTTTGGGAACAAATGCTGTGTGCACCTGAAATGGAGTTCGATGGGACATGATCATGTAATGTCTGCCTGGAAAGTTCTTTATTCTTTACCAGCGAGAGGCATTTTTTAGGACCGTTTCTTCAGCATTTAGGGGGTCATTCTGACCTCGGCGGTAAAAGGCCCTTACCGCCGGTCAGAAGACCGCCATAACACCGCCGCGGCCGCGGTTAACCGCCACGGTCATTCTGACCCACAACGGCCAAACCTCCAAAATTCCGTCCTCCACTGCAGCCCGCCACATCAGCGGGCAGCGATAAACTGGAGATGACCAAACCTCCACCGTCACGCCAACAGAAATACGCCCATGCCATTACGACCCACGAATCCACGCGGCGGTCATTCAACCGCGGTATTCCATTGGCGGTACACACCGCCGCGGTCAGAATACACACACATCACCAAAACCCAGCCACATTGGACAATTTGAAATACACACACCTGATACACATACACACACCACTCCCACACAATCAACCAACTATAAAACACACACCCACATCACCCACAAACCCCTGCGACCAGAATTACTGAGAGAAGGAGAGAGAGACACAGCAGATAATCCAAAGCAAGACACACTGAGGCACACTACACCATCACACACACCACATAGTAGCACAAAGCACCACTCACCAACATACTTATCATCACATACACCACCCCACACCACACCCACACCACCCCATGGCACCCCAAAGGCACCCACGCTTTTCTGACCAAGAACTCCGGGTCATGGTGGAGGAAATCCTAAGAGTGGAACCCCAGCTCTTCGGCTCGCAGGTGCAGCACACCAGTATAGCTAGGAAGGCGGAGCTATGGCAGCGGATCGTGGACAGGGTCAACGCGGTGGGACAGCATCCCAGGAATAGGGAGGACATACGCAAAAGATGGAACGACCTACGGGGGAAGGTCCGATCGATGGTCTCCCGGCACAACATCGCGGTCCAGAAGACTGGCGGCGGACCCCCACCCACCCCTCCCGAATTCACATCGTGGGAGCAAGACGTCTTGAACATCCTGCATCCTCAGGGCCTCGCAGGAGTATCCGGAGGAATGGACTCTGGTAAGTCCAATCTCAACTACTATATCCCCCCCCACCCCACCAGCATGCCAACCCACACCCCCACCCTCACCCCCAACCCCCCAGCACACATCCTCCCTGACAATGTCTCACCAGCACAACCCACCCATCCCAACACCAACTCCTGCATGCCAACACAAATCATGGGCACCCATCACCTAAGCATGACCACTGCACTAACCCCCCCCCCCCAACTACCCTCACAACACCTTCCTCAAGGGAATGCCTGCACTGGGGGACAAGGGCACCCATAACACGCACGCTATTGCACACACAGAAACAATAACCAAACTCTCTTACCCCATGCAGGACCCGAACGACAACACACCAGCCAGGAGGGTCCAGAAGTGTCCATCCCACCCCCGGAACAGGCCCACACTGAGGATAGCAGCTCTGTCGACAGTGAACCTGATGACCAGCCCGGACCATCGGGGACCTCTGGGCAGTCGGTTCCCCTCAGGCAGCCACAGGCCACACCAGACCCGACCCCCTCTGCCAACACCAGCACAGCTCCCACCCAGCGGGCCCATGCCTCTGTCTCTAGGACAGCTCAATCAGCGGTGTGTCCGCCACTACAGGGCACCCAGGCTAACCCAACACCCCAACAACAACAGGGACCTGGGGGCAGTGGTAGCGGGCACACCGGCCAGGGGACAGAGGCCGGGGGAAACCGGGCAGCTCGGAGGGCTGCTGTGCGACAGGGGGGGGAGGAGAGGCCCAGGGAACCCACTCTCCAAGAGGCCCTCACCACCATCATGGGGGCATACCACCACTCTCAAGAAACGATGGCGACGGTACTGGCCAGGTTCACTGAGATCCAGGCACAGCAGGAAGAACGCTACATGGGGTTCAGGGAGGAGCTGAGAATCATCGGGACCGCAATGGGGACTATCGTCCTGGCCCTCCACAGGATAGAGGACGCGTTGCGGGACCATGGTGCACCACACAGGGCCCCTGTCACTAGGCCGGACCAGGAACAGCCTACCACCTCCGCCGGCGCTAGTGGACAGGAGGTCCCAACACCTCGACAGCCCCCCAGAACCCCACCTCCTGCTGAAGAACAACCACCCCGTAAGAGGAGCCTGAGACCAAAAAAAAAGACAGAGTAGGATGTCAAGACCCCCGCCAGCAGGACATACCCCCTCAAGTCTTCCCACTGTCCCACATTGCCACCCTGTCCAACCATGAACTGCCTATGCTCCATCCTTCCACAGGCAAAAGAACAATGCACCTGTGAGACTGAGAACTGGACTCTGCCATGGATATTCCTCCACCCCCACCCATCACCCTTAGAATCACATGTACCGATATCTAGCACTGTAAATAAATCACATTTTGCACACAAATCAGTTTTGAGTCATGCTGTATTATTAACAAATGTATTACATATTACTGTTCAATTTCTGTTCTGTCAATTAGTCATGACAACATACCAATGTCAATACGCTGTATTTCATGGGCGAACCAAGCAGAAGTCAGGTACTGAGTCAGACAGCACTGAGAAGGGAAGGGAAAGGCAAAAATCAATGAAAAACATCTGTGGGGAACTACAGAATGTACAGATGCAGGAGGCTATAAGCAATTGTGAAATGGCGTGGGTGATTCTTACCTGGGTGTTACTGGAAATACTGTTGTATCACTCTGTCCCTATTGTCTGTGTCGTCCTCAGAGTCTTCCTCCTCTTCACTCTCCACAGGCTCCACGGCTTCTACAACACCACCATCTGGACCATCCTCCTGCAGGAAAGGCACCTGGCGTCGCAAAGCCAGGTTGTGGAGCATACAGCACGCCACGATGATATGGCACACCTTCTTTGGTGAGTACATTAGGGATCCACCTGTCATATGCAGGCACCTAAATCTGGCCTTCAGGAGCCCAAAGGTTCGCTCAATCACCCTCCTAGTACGCCCATGGGCCTCATTGTACCGTTCCTCTGCCCTGGTCCTGGGATTCCTCACTGGGGTCAATAGCCACGGCAGGTTGGGGTAACCAGAGTCACCTATTAGCCACACACGCTGTCTCTGTAGCTGGTCCATCACATAGGGAATGCTGCTATTTCGCATCACATACGCGTCATGCACTGACCCAGGGAACTTGGCATTCACATGGGAGATGTACTGGTCAGCCAAACAGACCACCTGGATATTCATTGAATGGTAATTCTTCCTGTTCCTGTACACCTGTTCATCGTCATTTGGGGGGACTAAAGCCACATGGGTTCCATCAATTGCACCAATGATGTTGGGGATGTGTCCAAGGGCATAGAAATCAGCTTTCACTGTAGGCAAATCACCCTCCTCTGGGAAAATGATGTAGCTCCGCATGAGTTTCATCAGGGCAGACAACACTCTGGATAAGATCTTGGAAAACATAGGCTGAGACATCCCAGATGACATGGCCACTGTTGTCTGGAATGAGCCAGTTGCAAAGAAATGGAGGACAGACAGAACCTGCACCAGAGGGGGAATTCCTGTGGGTTGGCGGATGGGGGACATCAGGGCTGGCTCCAGCTGGGCACACAGTTCATGGATGGAGGCACGGTCAAGTCGGTATCGTAGTATTATATGGCGTTCTTCCATTGTCGACAGGTCCACCAGCGGCCGGTACACGCGAGGATTCCTCCTTCTCATCGCTAGTCACAGCGGACGGTGCCTAGGAAGGAGAATATGGAGTACAGAGTCAATCCACTCACAGGTACGTACAACACAGCTTGCACAGTACAGGTAAATGTATGGTTTGATATGTTTGTATGTGTGCCATTGCAAGGCCTAGGCCTGTGTGACGCATTAGAAATTAAGCCATGTGGGCCCTTGAAATGGCCGATGCCTGACCTGTGAAGTGGGACAATGGGATGTGAGGTCACTGCGCTGGCGGGGCGCACCGTGGCGGGAGGCGGTCGAAGACCGCTGTGCGAAGACGCATTGGTTAACATTGAAGCCTATGGGTTTCAGGAGCCAATGACGATGTGCGCCGGCGGTCGCGGGACACACCGCCGCGGTACGCACAGCCGCGGGCGTGACCGCCATTTTTTATCAGCTCAATCATTCGAGACCTGATCATCCACAGGAGAGGACCTATACTGCAAGTGCTGCTGTGAACTCGGTCTGGAAGTGACAATGGCTGCTGCGACTGGGGAAAGGGCCCCCGCCTTCAGTTCAGAAGAGTTGGAGAAGCTTGTGGACGGGGTCCTCCCCCAGTATGCGCAACTGTACGGTCCTCCAGACCAACAGGTGAGTACACTCAGTGCACATTGAATGGGTTATGCCTGTGTGGAGGGGGGGGATGTAAGTTGGTGGGGTGTGGAGGGAATGGGGAGTGCAAGGCACGACAGATGAGAGAATGGGAACCATGACAAGGTTGGGGAGGGGGGGGCATGTACTCCAAACATGCAGATATGTGACGGTTTCTCTTTCCCACCCTGTACATGTCAAACAGGTGAGCTCCCACCAGAAGATCGATATTTGACGTGCCATCGCCGAGGAAGTCCGGAACTTGGGGGTCCACAACAGACGGGGCACCCACTGCCGCAAGAGGTGGGAGGACATCCGCCGCGGAACGAGGAAGACCGCAGAAACACTGCTGGGGATGGCCTCCCGACCTAGGAGGGGTGCCAGTCGCACCATGACCCCCCTGATGTCCCGGATCCTGGCGGTGGCCTACCCTAATTTGGATGGGCGCTTGAGGACAGCACAGCAGACACAAGGGGGTGAGTATCCGCACATTCTCCCATCTGTATGCGCATTGGAGGCGTCTGGGGGGGGGGGGAGGAGGGCTGTGGGTGACATTAGGCCCGGGCGCTCTCTGTAGTGTAGTCCGCTCCCTTAGGCATGGCCCTGTGCCCCCGCTCCCCACCTCTGTAGGGTGCCAAGTGCAGCTACCCATGCTCCAGCATCACCCATGTGCGCGTGTGTTGTCCCTATACCTGTTTGCCTAGTCAGAGGTACTGAGTAGTGTACCCCAAGTTCGCGACTTAGTGCACGAGGCACCTGTGTCTGTCCTCTCCGCAAAGGGTATTGCTAAGGCATGCACTCAACTTTGTTTAATTTCTCCCCCCACCCTAAATCTTTGTCTTCTTGTGTTTTAGCATCATCCGGCGGAGGAGATTTGGCATCGGAGCAGGAGGGAGCTGCAGGTCACCAGGCCCCGGTGGGCACTGACACAGACACCGAGGGCACCAGTGATCCGGAGGGCGAGGGGAGCACCACAACGGGGGCCGGTGGAGACACCAGCGACACGGACACGTCCTCGTTTGGGAGCTCCCTGGCGGGGGCGGCACCATCTGTGCCCCCCGCAACAACAGGTACAGCCGCCACCCAGCGCACCAGCACCGCCCTCCCAGCAGCCCCTCAGTCTTCGCTCCGTGGCCGCTCGGCCAGGAAGGCGTGCGTCTCCTTCGCCCCAGGCACCTCAGCCCCTGCCTCTGTTACCCCTGCTGCCCTCAGTGCGGAGCTCATTGACCTGGTGAGGACGGTCATTGTTGGGCAGACTACCCTTCTGAATGCCATCCAGGGGGTGGAAAGGGAGGTGCATCGGAGCAATGCCTACCTGGAGGGCATTCATTCGGGTCAGGCTGCCCATCAACGAGCGTTCACTGCTCTGGCCTCAGCACTGACGGCAGCCATTGTCCCTGTCTCCAGTCTCCCTCTTCTCTCTGCCTCCACCCTTTCTCTGTCTCCTGTACCTCAACCTATCCCATCCACACCATCAGACCAGCCTGCACACACCTCAACACCCAAAGCCAGCTCATCCAAACATAAGCACCACAGAAAACACAAGCATTCACCCAAGCAACACACAGATGCAGACATATCAACAGTCACTACCACCTCTGTGTCCCCGTCCTCCTTGTCTCCCTCCTCCCTCCCTGTGACGTCTACACTCACACCTGCATGCACCCCAACATCAGCCAGTTCTTCCACCACCAGCAAACCCTCCACTACAGTCCGCACACCTGCAGTCACCACCCCCACTGGCATTTACACGTCCCCTGTGTCCTCTCCCACTGTGTCTGTCACCCCCTCTTCCAAGACACATAAACGCAGGCAGACACCCAAACAACAGCCAACCACCTCACCACAGCCTACGTCCCAGTCACCTGCACCCAAGGACAGCACACCTGGCTCTCATACAACCACATCCTCTTCCTCCACTTCTCTCACCACTACTCCTACCCCTTACCTTGGTCCCAAGAAAAATTACCTCTCCAGTTTTGACCTCTTTCCCTCCCCCGACCCACCCCCTCCAACTGGGAAAAGTCCCAAGGGCACCTCAGCCACCACCAGCCCAACTACTACAGTGCAAGTGGTGCATGGCATGTGGAGTCCACCCTTTGGCGGCAGTAACACTTCGGTGAGCAGCAAGGGGACAGCCAGCCCCCCCCCAGGCAAGAGGATTCGGAAATTGAAGGGCCGCCGTGAGTGGACAGAGACGGCTGCCCCCAAGGAGGTGACTCCGGCCACTTCACCGGCCACAGCAGCCAGGGGAGGCAAGGGCCCGAGAGCCCCATCTAAGGAGCGGAAGGACAGCAGGGCGGAGAGGACAACCATCAGGTGCGCGGAGCAGGAGGGCCCCACAAGCCCCATCCCGGCTGCAATGGACAACACCAAAGGGCCCAGGACTCACTCCCCGAAGGTGCCTGACACAGCACGGTCGGAGGGCGACTGAGCAGGGTGTCCAGGCCAGGTATGACTCCCTTGACATACTGCAAGAGCACCGCTGAAGAGGGCCCCGCCGTGAAGACCGGTACCGCTGAAGAGGGCCCCGCCGTGCAGAAGAGCACCGCTGAAGAGGGCCCCGCCGTGCAGAAGAGCACCGCTGAAGAGGGCCCCGCCGTGAAGACAGGTACCGCTGAAGAGGGCCCCGCCGTGAAGACCGGTACCGCTGAAGAGGGCCCCGCCGTGCAGAAGAGCACCGCTGAAGAGGGCCCCGCCGTGAAGACAGGTACCGCTGAAGAGGGCCCCGCCGTGCAGAAGAGCACCGCTGAAGAGGGCCCCGCCGTGAAGACAGGTACCGCTGAAGAGGGCCCCGCCGTTAAGACCGGTACCGCTGAAGAGGGCCCCGCCGTGAAGACCGGTACCGCTGAAGAGGGCCCAGCCGTGCAGAAGAGCACCGCTGAAGAGGGCCCCGCCGTGAAGACAGGTACCGCTGAAGAGGGCCCCGCCGTGCAGAAGAGCACCGCTGAAGAGGGCCCCGCCGTGAAGACAGGTACCGCTGAAGAGGGCCCGCCGTCTCAAGCACCGCTCCGCTGGGCCCTTCCTGTCAAGCACCGCTCCGCTGGGCCCTTCCTGTCAAGCACCGCTCCGCTGGGCCCCGCCGTCTCAAGCACCGCTCCGCTGGGCCCCGCCGTCTCAAGCACCGCTCCGCTGGGCCCTTCCTGTCAAGCACCGCTCCGCTGGGCCCCGCCGTCTCAAGCACTGCTCCGCTGGGCCCTTCCTGTCAAGCACCGCTCCGCTGGGCCCCGCCGTCTCAAGCACCGCTCCGCTGGGCCCTTCCTGTCAAGCACCGCTCCGCTGGGCCCCGCCGTCTCAAGCACCGCTCCGCTGGGCCCTTCCTGTCAAGCACCGCTGCGCTGGGCCCCGCCGTCTCAAACACCGCTCCGCTGGGCCCTTCCTGTCAAGCACCGCTCCGCTGGGCCCCGCCGTCTCAAGCACCGCTCCGCTGGACATCGCCATGTCATGCACCGCTGCGCTGGGTCCCGCCGTCTCAGGCACTGTTTATGGTTCACTGTGCCCACCATGCCTCCTCCTTGACCAGTGGACTCTGTAATCCACCTGAGAGACTGTGGCTTTGAACTCCCCAGGATGGTACAGTGGGCAATCCACCCACTGTAGAGACATTGAGAGACTGTGGCTTTGCACTCCCCAGGATGGTCCAGTGGGCAACCCACCCACTGCAGAGACTTGAGAGACTGTGGCTTTGCACTCCCCAGGATGGTCCAGTGGGCAACCCACCCACTGCAGAGACTTGAGAGACTGTGGCTTTGCACTCCCCAGGATGGTACAGTGGGCAACCCACCCACTGCAGAGACTTGAGAGACTGTGGCTTTGCACTCCCCAGGATGGTACAGTGGGCATGGTGGCTCCTCGTGGATCTGGCGTCGTGGACTCATGTGGCTGTGGTGGCCACCCCTTCCCTTCCCCCTGAGGTGCCTGTAGTTTTGACATCGGATGCCCCTGCAGTGTTCTCTCCAAAGGACTCAGGTCTCGTGTGTGGGCTTTGCCCTTGTTTCGCAGAACCTTGGCCCACGGACATGTTAGATTCGTAGGATGTGCAGGACTTGTTACTTCAGTGATACACTGATGTGTATATATTTTTGGTTTTGGAAATATTTTTCACGGTTGCTCAATTATTTCCAGGTGCTTTTTTTGAACATGAAAATTTATTCAAAATTTGGTTGTGTCATTGTATTTTTTAAGGGTGTTTGTGTGGTGTCACTGTGACTTCCTGCTCTGCATTGGTGTGTACATATTGGGGGGGTCGCATATGTATATGCCCGTAACCTTTCTTCCTCCCCCCTCCCGTGTGTCGTAGGAGCAGTACTCACCGTTGACGTCTGCGCCGGAGTTCGTACTCGTGGTAGATGAGCAGGTAGACGAGAGCAGGTATGATGTTCAATTCGGGTTCCTTGCTGTCCGGATTCCGCGTGGAGTGTCTCGAGGTGAGCGTTTTCCATTGGAAATGTCTGTTTCCGCCGTGTTTTTATCGGCGGTGCTCCCGCCCCGGAAAAGGTGGCGGATTGGTGGGTCGTGATAGGGTGGGCGGTACATTGTCTGCCGCCTGGCTGTTGGCGGTGACCGCCGCGATGTTTGTTTGTTCCGCCGTGGTGGTCAGAGTGTTAATGCGGCGGGCTGTGTTGGCGGTTCCCGCCAGGGTCAGAATTGCCTTTTTTTGACCGCCGGCCTGTTGGCGGGTTGGCCGCCGCTTTATCACCGACCGCCAGGGTTAGAATGACCCCCTTAATGTCTCCTCCAAAGTAGTCCAGTTCTACCTTCAGTGTGAAATATTGAAATATGTTTTTTGCTTTTTAATATATTTTTTATTAACATTTTACTTACAAACATTGATAGATCGGATACTGTTTTCATATTTTGCTTCTTTGCTCATACATGTTGATCATCATTACATTCAAGTGTTTTGAAGTATCTATATCTAGATAATAATAATAAGTCACACCTGGGTTAGGATGCCTCGAGCATGCAAACAATGAGTATTCCATAATCAGTTATTGTATAAAGTATCAGTTCAGTTCTATGTAAAACTATTTACATGATGGTGATGTGAGGTGTCTGTGCGGCATAATGTGGGAGGGGAGCCGGTGGGGTTAATTTATTTAGTTCCGTATTATTCCTAGGCTTTCCGATTCCCTCATTCTAAGGGGCGTAGTCTCAACATGTGGTTTGCGATGCACCGATGTCGTCATACTCAGACACCTTCAGAGCCTGTTGTGTTAGGGTCTGTCTCCCTCTCTCTTGTGCCTACTATGATTGATACGGGTCTCATCTCTTCAGTCGTTATTTAGCGCTTCTTTCCCCACTGTTCTAGGCTACAGGTCGTCAGTTTGTCTCTGGGGGAGTTCCTCTTTCACAGGCTCTTTGTTCCCACCTATCCAGTATTTCCTCCCAGTTAGGGGCAATGGGTTTCAGGCACATTCCCTTCAGCTCCTCACGTCTCAGCACCTGCAGTTCAACTTTAGCCCACCTTGTAACATCCCTTCTCCAGACCCCTAAAGGAGGGTTTTCAGGTGAACTCCACCCAAGGGCAATCTGCCTCCTATAAAGCACCAAGGCCAGGTCCAAGAATCGAGCCTTCACTGATCCAGCAGCTACACCGACGTGTAATCCCATCAGGCACACCGATGGAGTCAGGTTCAGTACGAGCCCCAGTAGCACTTCCAGCTCGTCCAGAACCTCTCCCCGGGCACGCCGGATCCCGGGGCACTGCCACAACATGTGGTCTAGGTCTGCATCAAGTTCATTACACCTGGGGCATGCTCTGGTTTCGCCCCTGTAAATGATGTTTAACCTATGTGGGGTGAGGTACGTCCTGTGTAAGTAATTATATTGTATGTAGCGTAACTACATACAAAGATACTATCTTTGGGTATGCTAGCGCTCTCTTCCAGGCCGATTCCGGCAAATCTTCACCTAGCATCTTTTCCCATCGTTCCCTTAGTGTCTGTAAGGAGACCATAGAGCATTCAACCTGAGCTCTATATAACTTAGCAGTCAGATGGGTCTCTTCACCCAGTGTCAGGAGGAGATGCAGGATGTTATGTACCTCAGGTTCTGCATTAACAGTGTCCCAAAGTGACTTTGTGCGGTGTGACAGATATTGATACGACAGGAACCTCCCACCTGGTACATTGTTCTTTTCAGTCATGTCAGTGAATGATCTCAATATGCCATCCTGAAAGAAGTCACCAACAGTCTTCACCCCGGCTCTCACCCAGATTCCCAGCCCGTGGCCCATCAATGATATATCCGGAGAGTCCTGCACCAGTACTGATAGTGGCAGGGCTGGTGAATAAGCTACTCCCACCCCCACTGTGTAGGGTCTTCCATCCTCTCTTTTTCGTTGTCCCTGGTAGTTTTACGATGCAGGGTTTTGTTTCTGGTCTTGCACCTGGTAGTCATCCGGGACATACAGTTTGTACTCTAGTTGCCCAACGGGTAAGGGGCTATTCAGCGCCTTGTCACAGTTGCCTGCAGATTCACCGCCGGACGTTCCGGGGTCTTATCGCCACGTTCTTCTGTGAGAGCTCTAATTGGGGGCGACCTGACCGGTGATCTCAGCTGGTTTCGGCCCACTCCTTTTCATACACGTTGATGCTGTGTGGCTGTCCCCAGGAGAACCATGACAACGGCTTGGGTATTTCTAATGGACGGGTGTTATTTCAAAAATTTTATGCATAGGAGGCTCTAACGTTCGTGATGATATATAGTGGGATGTTCCCCAACCGGAGGCCTTACCTTGGACAAAGTCGCGTGGCCACAAATAAGTCAGAGGTACCAGCTATGACCATCCACGAGAAGCCCTCTCCAAGTTCGTGTCTCTTAGTCAGTGTCAGAGGGACCCCCTGGGGCGACATCCAGCCGGGACAGTTCAGGATGTACCTCTGCAAGCCCGTATTCGCGGTCCACTGCCGCGCCGACAGCCCAGTGATCTCTGTCTCCAGCCCGGAGGCACGCCCCTATTCTCCGCAGCAGCCCAGGATAGGCCGCAGGCATCCATCCAAGGGCGCTCAAGCCACTGCCCACCATCTTCACCCCTGGCCCCCTCTAGGGTGACAGTCCACTGACCATGAGGGGCAAGAGGGGCCCGTCCGATTCTCCGGCAGCGCTGCGGGGCCCACCCCGTTCCAGCAGCCCACTCTGTCTCCTCTAGTTACACCCCAACGCCTATTGCCAGCTAGAGTGCTCCCCCAGGCTGGGTCACGATCTCCGTCTGGCTGGGCTCCCAGGGGCACCCTCTTCAATTCGCTGTCAGCACAGCGGTCCGCCACCGCGGCCGGGCAGGAGGGCCACGACCACCGCTCTGTGGGCCTCCAACAAGTCGGGCACGCACCGGAGGCCCCCGTCCAAACTTCGCCGCAGGCGTCCTTCGCAGCATGGCCGTGCCGCAGCGCAGCCTCGTCCAAGCCGGACCACTCCGTGTCCCAGGGTCCGCTCCCAGAGGCCTCCAAGCCGCCCCTAGTCCGATGCCCTGGGGCTGGCACCCCTCCGCGGGCCCCCGGCTCTGCCCCGGCCGGTCCACGTCATAGGTAGGCAAGGGCAACCCCCGGAGGCCCCGGCTCCAAGTAGCTGCGACGGCGGCAGTCCACCGATCAGTGGGGGCTGAGGGGACCACCCCCAACGCTCCAGAAGGCTCGGGCGAGCCGGCAACCTGCCGGAGCGCGATCCATCCCCACGGTGGGATCTCACCTCCGCAGCTCGGCGAAACGCCACAGCGCACCGCGGGTCCGTCCGGGCCGAGCCTCAGGCCACACCCGGGCCTGTTTTCTAAGGTCACTCGTGGGCGCCCCCGAACCGCCAAGCACCGGCTGGTCGTCCCACGTCGTGGCCTCGGTCCTCCCCCGCACGACCTGCGTCAGTGGTTCACGGAGGGAGTTGATTATGGCAGGATTCTGTTAGGCCCCGACAGAGCCTCGGGATTATGTGTCCGCCATGTTGGTGCAGTTGGCCACGCCCCCCAAATATTGAAATATGTGTGAGGGTGAAATCAGGCCTTTGCTGATCAGTGGTACTAAATGGTTCCTCATGAACACTAGAGAACGGCGCCCACTTTCTGAAAAGAAAATCCCTTTTTGAAACTCTCCAAGTCTTCATCAGTGATTGAGCTCTTTTACTAGCGGGCTCAGCATCTAACAGAACTAACTCATGCTGAGCAGTGGCAAAAGTGTCCTGTGGGTTTGAGGCTTACTGTGGCCCTGCAACAAACCAGGAAGCCTGAGCTCTATATTAGTTGACTCCTCAAAGAGACCCTCCTAATTTGGGCTAGAGTTAAGATGCTGAGTAGCTCAACTGTGATTGGATATAGTATAGGTAATACAAGTGTTTCCATGGCAATAACTTGAGTGGTTTGTGTATGTTAAGATTAGTTGTAGCTTTAGATTATATTACTTACACTTTGCTATATCTTATTTAGTATTATAGACCAGGCGAACACTGCACTGAATCTTGATCTCAGCAACAACACTGTACCTTTTTAATAAAGATGCAAACTCACCAAAGTCAATGTAACCTCCTTTCTTTCTCTAGAAGTTGAAAGTGCTCCAGTATGATGACGTTAGTGAAAAAGACTCCGACCACGATGAAGATGAGGATGACGGGTAAGAACACTTCTGTGCTGGCCTCCATTTTAAGTTAGTTGTACTGGGAAGGCAGGCAGAATGTGTAAAGAAATGGCTCCCTGTTGCAGTTACCCCCCACTTTTTGCCTGATACTGATGCTGACTTGACTGAGAAGTGTGCTGGGACCCTGCTAACCAGGCCCCACCACCAGTGTTCTTTCACCTAAAATGTACCATTGTCTCCAAAATTGACATCCAGGTAAGTGCCTTGTAATTGGTACCCATGGTACCAAGGGCCCTGATGCCAGGGAAGGTCTCTAAGTGCTGCAGAATGTCTTATGCCACCCTGGGGACCCCTCACTCAGCACAGACACACTGCTTGCCAGCTTGTGTGTGCTAGTGGGGATAAAATGACTAAGTCGACATGGCACTGCCCTCAAGGTGCCATGCCAACCTCACACTGCCTGTGACATAGGTAAGTCACCCCTCTAGCAGGCCTTACAGCCCTAAGGCAGGGTGCACTATACCACAGGTGAGGGCATAGGTGCATGAGCACTATGCCCCTACAGTGTCTAAGCAAAACCTTAGACATTGTAAGTGCAGGGTAGCCATAAGAGTATATGGTCTGGGAGTCTGTCAAAAACGAACTCCACAGCTCCATTTTGGCTACACTGAATACTGGGAAGTTTGGTATCAAACTTCTCAGAATAATAAACCCACACTGATGCCAGTGTTGGATTTATTAAATAATGCACACAGAGGGTATCTTAGAAATGCCCCCTGTATTTTACCCAATTGTTCAGTGCAGGACTGACTGGTCTGTGCCAGCCAGCTGCTGAGAGACGAGTTTCTGACCCCATGTGGTGAGGGCCTTTGTGCTCTCTGAGGATAGAAACAAAAGCCTGCTCTGTGTGGAGGTGCTTCACACCTCCCCCTGCAGGAACTGTAACACCTAGCAGTGAGCCTCAAAGGCTCAGGCTTCGTGTTACAATGCCCCAGGGCACTCCAGCTAGTGGAGATGCCAGCCCCCTGGACACAGCCCCCACTTTTGGCGGCAAGTCCAGAGGAAATAATGAGAAAAACAAGGAGTCACCCACCAGTCAGGACAGCCCCTAAGGTGCCCTGAGCTGAGGTGACCCCTGCCTTTAGCAATCCTCCATCTTGGTTTTGGAGGATTCCCCCAATAGGAATAGGGATGTGCCCCCCTCCCCTCAGGGAGGAAGCACAAAGAGGGTGTAGCCACCCTCAAGGACAGTAGCCATTGGCTACTGCCCTCCGAGACCTAAACACACCCCTAAATTCAGTATTTAGGGGCTCCCCAGAACCTAGGAAACTAGATTCCTGCAACCTAAGACGAAGAAGGACTGCTGACCTGAAAGCCTTGCAGAGAAGACGGAGACACGAACTGCTTTGGCCCCAGCTCTACCGGCCTGTCTCCCCACTTCAAGAAAAACTGCAACAGCGACGAGTTCCACAGGGTCCAGCGACCTCTGAAGCCTCAGAGGACTACCCTGCATCTAAAAGGACCAAGAACTCCTGAGGACAGCGGCTCTGCTCCAAAGAAGAAACATCTTTGCAGCAAAGAAGCAACTTTTAAAGACCACATGTTTCCCGCCGGAAGCGTGAGACTTTGCACTCTGCACCCAACACCCCTGGCTCGACCTGCGGAGAAACAACACTACAGGGAGGACTCCCCTGCGACTGCGACCCTGTGAGTAGCCAGAGTTGACCCCCCCTGAGCCGCCCCAGCGACGCCTGCAGAGGGAATCCAGAGGCTCCCCCTGACCGCGACTGCCTGCTTCAAAGAACCCGACGCCTGGTAAAGACCCTGCACCTGCAGCCCCCAGGACCTGAAGGATCCGACCTCCAGTGCAGAAGCGACCCCCAGGTGGCCCTCTCCCTTGCCCAGGTGGTGGCTACCCCGAGGAGCCCCCCCCTTGCCTGCCTGCTTCGCTGAAGAGACCCCTGGGTCTCCCCTTGAACTCCATTGTAAACCCGACGCCTGTTTACACACTGCAACCGGCAGCCCCCGTGCCGCTGAGGGTGTACTTTTTGTGCTGACTTGTGTCCCCCCCGGTGCCTTACAAAACCCCCCTGGTCTGCCCTCCGAAGACCTGGGTACTTACCTGCTGGCAGACTGGAACCGGGGCACCCACTTCTCCATTGAAGCCTATGCGTTTTGGGCACCACTTTGACCTCTGCACCTGTCCGGCCCTGAGCTGCTGGTGTGGTAACTTTGGGGTTGCCTTGAACCCCCAACGCTGGACTACCTTGGACCCAACTTTGAACCCTGTAGGTGGTTTACTTACCTGCAAAACTAACAAACACTTACCTCCCCCAGGAACTGTTGAAAATTGAACTGTCTAGTTTTAAAATAGCTTATTGCCATTTTTGTGAAAACTGTACATACTATTTTGCTAATTCAAAGTTCCTAAAGTTCCTAAGTGAAATACCTTTCATTTGAAGTATTACTTGTAAATCTTGAACCTGTGGTTCTTAAAATAAACTAAGAAAATATATTTTTCTATACAAAAACCTATTGGCCTGGAGTTGTCTTTTGAGTGTGTGTTCCTCATTTATTGCCTGTGTGTGTACAACAAATGCTTAACACTACCCTCTGATAAGCCTACTGCTCGACCACACTACCACAAAATAGAGCATTAGAATTCTCTTTTTGCCACTATCTTACCTCTCGCTACCTTAATAGAAGGCTTCAATTCCATTAAGGACACGGAGGCACGGATTACGCTTTCCTCTGTCTTCGCTTTATTACACCGCAGCCGAGCAAAGGTGAATAAACTAGGTTTCCCATAGGCACTAGGGGAAAAGGAAAAAACTACCGGTTTTCCAGCAACATCTTTAATCAATGAGCAGTCCAGATCCACAATAAAGTCCATCTTCACTCTCAGTGCCTCCTGTTTCTTCCTGCGACCAACTCAGCCGACTTTCTCGTCCGTCTTGTTTGGACCCCTCAGATCCTGCAGAAAACAAAACGATAAATCCATGATTCTATAAACGACGTCCTACTAAAACGGTATTAAAGACATAACTTTTGCTGCAATAATAACAAAAGTGATTCCAATCAATGAGCACTGCCAGTTTATATAACAAGGAAACAATACTCGCCCTTATGTTGATCATTTGGAGGGAGGTGGGGGGGTGTATAAGCGTGCCATCCTTGGGTGGGTTGATCCTCGCCTCCATGTGCTTAATAGAACTGAAACTTTCTGGTATGGTAGGTAGGACATTTGTCATTCTTTGTTGGGACCTGAGGCGAAGATTATGCTAGTTTAAAGCTTGCCTATTTGAGCTTGGGAAGGGGGGTGTGGGGCATGCAACCCCCTCCCCTAAAAGGTTTTTTTGCCCCAGGGATGGGGTACTAGGGCTATTAAAGCTCAGGAAGGTGGGGGCACTTACCCCCTCCCCGCCGATATAAATATCTTTGGCCTCGGGGATAGGGTCTCCTGGGCTTCTTAATGCTCCTGGACGGGTCTACTCATCCCTCTCTGGTAGAAGCACCGTATGGTCCCAGGGCATGGCATCTTCGATGCCCGTTTGGGCTCAGGGTAGGGGGCAGTGCACCCCTCTCCCCTAATATAAATGTTTTCGGTCCCACAGTCAATAGTGGCTTAAGGGAGGGTGGGCCCCCACGACCCCATGCCTCGGCAGGGACCTGGCAGTCTGAAGGGGTTAGCAGCAGACCAGACCCTGTGGCAAACCCCCACTGCAGCTGGCGAACACTTTACGTATGTTTCTCTAATGTCACTTTATGTTTTAAAAACAAAAGTTGACATTCACTTGAAAAAAACAATTTTAAAATGATGTTATAGTTAGGAATTGTAATCACATCTTAATTTACATTTTTTTTAAACCTTTGAAATTCACTCAAAAAACAAAGGCTAAAGTGATGTTATAGTTAAGTGTGATAGTAAGATGTGAATTGGTTTAAAAAAAACAAAAAACAAAATCTTAGAAATTCAGTAAGAGAAAACTAAAGGTTAAAGTGACAGTACAGTTAGGTGAAAATGTCAGTGCCCAGTGACATTTTGAACTCGGAAAACCACAGACATTCACCAGTTGTTGTTAGCAGAGTTAACTGTAACTCTTTGACCCCCATATCACATTACTCATGACATGTTATGTGCCGTCATTGATGACCACTGATGACATGATCACATTCACTTTTGTACACATTAGTCTATAAAGGCGTGTGGCATTAAAGGTATGAAAGGAAGCACCAGATAGCTCAGACTAGTACAAAGCATGATTACTGTCATCACGCATACAACCCTTAAGGTGAAACTGTTATGTGCAACATTGAGCCTTTACCATACACTTCATGGGTAACTCTCTCGTGGTGACAGATAGATGACCCCTACTGCACATGGTGTTCTATGTGTATTCAGCTATTCAGAGAAAACCAAGTTTCTCCAGATGCCCAACGTCTGAATACTCAACATAACTAATGCCCTGGTAGGGGCAGCCTTTAGCTGTTTCAAACCCCTCACAATCACCAAACCTACAGAGAGAAATGAAGTGGACATGAGTGGAAAAGTGCACTGTAAACAGTGTGCACCCTATGCAGAGATGTTACCCTGTGCTACACTGTTTGCTGACAGCCACACTCTCATGGGGAATGTACAACAGATTGTGAAACTACGTCCGCTATGAACAGTGTTCACGCCATGCAAAACCTCTCTAAAGAGAGACTGCTCAATATAAACATCCAAAGGCTAGAAGGTGCTAGAGATCAGACTACCTACGCCCTTTATACTCTGCTGAAAGAGTTATAGATAGATCAGCTTTGGTGGCTTGTCAAGCACATGTACATCATAAAGTACCTGGTGCACACAGTTGTCTGACCTACATAGAAATTGTCATGCTGAGAAGATTCCCTTAAAATACTCATGGGTGCTTACAATACTCAGGGCCTGGTATAAAGTTTGGCGGACGAGTTACTCCGTCACAACAGTGATGGACATCCTGTCCGCTGAAATACTTTTCCCATTATTTCCAATGGGATGTACATTTCGGCGGATGGAATATCCGCTATGGTTGTGACAAGAATAACCCTTCCACCAGAACTCGAAATTAGGCCCTTTGTATTTGCTAAATACAATCATTGTGCTGTTACAGACTTTTTTTTCAAAACCCCTCAAAAAATCCATGTGCAATTCATCAGCTGTCGGCTGCACAGTGTTAGCCCTTTGCACATACACATTCATAACATGTTCAATACCTCTACAGACCTATAACCTATGAGGAATATAAACATATTATAAACACACCCATTAGCAGCAAAGAGGTTGTACAAAATGGGAAATATTGAGCTACGATGATGATCTGCCTGCCATGATACAGAGTATAAACCAAACTAACTCACTCATTGAATGATATCCGGAGTGATGTCATCAATGATGCCATTTGAGATTTCACGAGTGATGTCATAAATGATGTCATAGACCATGTCACAAGTGATGTAATATGTGAGGTCATAAACAGCGCATACCAGGAGCACAAGCTCTTCTAACTATAACTGGTACATTTTTGTGTTTTTTTTTAGTTCAAAATGTTTTGTTGGCACTGAAATGTTCACCTAACTATAATGTCACTTTAAACTTTGTTTTTTTCAGTGAATACATCTATTTCCCAGGAACTACCACTGGATACTTATAATTTGGACCATGCTTCAAAATAAACTGATTTTTGTTTTGCTTATAACTTTGCTGTCGTTTTATGAATCTTCACGAAAAACATCTTGTCCACCTCTGCTGTTTACTGGAAAGTTTGGGGGTGATCTGTCAAGCAGGAGCTGAGCAAAAGGAATTTGGGGGTCTTTTCCCCATGCAATTTAAATTGAGCAGCAATACAGAAAAAACAGCTGCACACAATTACACAAAATTTAGCAGAGCACTAGATCTTTACCCAGAAAGCGCGTGATTTGTTGCAATCGGTTCAGTAGTTTTTGAGATATTAGGGTTCAGAATGTATAGATATCCGAACGTTAGAGAAGCAAGAGTCTCGTGTGATTCACACAGGCACGCCAGTTCAAATAATGGAGCCGTCTTATTGGCCGTGGGGGCCTCTTTTCCCTATAGGCCATCTCGCTCTTGCCGGAGCAGGAGGCGCTCAGAGTCCCGTGAAAGCACTGACTCCAATTGGCTGGCCACAGCACAAACAGAAATGTTGCAGCCACCATTACAAGACGCAGTCCCTGTGCCCTGAAAATGAATAATAATTAAGTTGTAAGACAGCAGGGTAGGGATACCCTGGCTCTTTAGCCCTTCTAGGGTAAGTCCATGAGGGAACCACCCCACCCCTCTGGAGGCAAATGTGTTAAAAAAAAAAAGTTTTTTTGCGTGCTGCAAGCCTGTAGAAGTCTGTGGCGCGCCAGCACTGTCCCCTATGCTCCCAACAGTTTTTTCTGGGAACGCAGGTGGGCACGCTGGTGCATGGGAGACTCCCCTGAGAGTTCTGCAGGTTTGAGAAAATATATATATGTATGTGTATGTATATATGTGTATATATGTATATATATATATATATATATATATATATATATATATATATATGTTCGATGGCATGTGTAGCTGCAGATACACATGCTGTGCACATCCCGCCATCTGGTGTTGGGCTCGGAGTGTTACAAGTTGTTTTTCTTCGAAGAAGTCTTTTTTTGAGTCACAAGACCGAGGGACTCCTCCCATTTCGACTCCATTGCGCATGGGCGTCAACTCCATCTTAGATTGTTTTTTTTCCGCCATCGGGTTCGGACGTGTTCCTTTTCGCTCCGTGTTTCGGGTTGGAAAGTTAGTTAGAATCTCGAAAAAATCGTCGGTATTGTTTGCGTTCTGTATCGGGTTAGTTACAACAGATCGACACCGAATTAAGAAGAGCTCCGGTGGCCCTTCGGGGTTTTTTTTCCATCCCCGTCGGGGCCTGGTCGGCCCGGCCACGTGTCTCTTCAAGGCTGATGGAACGGACCCCATTCCGCTTCTGTCCAAAATGCCATAACAAGTATCCATCTACAGATCAACATCTGGTCTGTAACTTGTGTTTGTCACCAGAACACAAGGAGGATACTTGTGAGGCCTGTCGAGCGTTTCGGTCCAGGAAGACACTCAGGGACCGAAGAGCAAGAAGACTGCAAATGGCGTTGGCGCCGACAGGACAAGAGCGTTTCGAGGAGGAGGAAGAAACATTCTCCACCCAGGAGTCGGACTCTGAGGAGATCGATCCCGAGGAAATGCCTAAAACCGTGAGTAAGACGTCGAAACCAAGAACTCACGAGAAAAGCGCTGAAGCCCAGAGGACGCCACCGCCAACAGGCCATGGCTTAACCCGAAAAATAGGTGACCGTTCATCGGCACCGAAAAAGGGCGAGCTGGTGTCGAAGTCATCCGACTCCGGTCGAGATACCGGCACACAGCAATCTCGGGCCCGAGATAGTGGCTCAGAGAAGATTCGGCACAGAGACAGCGGCACCGAAACGGGTCGGCACCGAGAGAGCACGACGCCGAAAGTAAAAAAGGTTTCGTCAGAGCCGAAAAAAGCAGCCGAAAAGGTTTTGGTACCGAAATATCCGGCCTCGGAACCGAAAACAAGTTCCTACACTGAGGAACAAGGACTGTCCACACAAATCAAGACACATAGATTTGGACAGGAATTACAGACAATAGAGCCAGATCACACACAAAGACGGCTCTTTATTCAAAAAGATACAGGGAAGATCAGCACTCTTCCTCCAGTCAAAATGAAACGCAAGCTTGCCTTCCAAGACCAGGACAAACAGCCACACGCAAAGGTGGCTAAACAAGTAACACCACCACCATCCCCACATCACTCTCCGCAACCATCACCGGTAGCCACTCCACCAATGATGCAATCCCCAACTCATACAGGAATGAGTCAAAATGACCCTGACGCATGGGACCTTTATGACGCACCAGTGTCAGATAATAGTCCAGAATGCTATCCAGCTAAACCATCGCCACCAGAGGATAGTACAGGCTACGCACAGGTGGTGTCAAGAGCTGCGGAATTTCATAATGTCAGCCTTCATTCAGAGCCCATTGAAGACGACTTTCTTTTTAATACACTGTCGTCCACACACAGCCAATATCAGAGTCTTCCTATGCTACCCGGAATGCTAAAACACTCCAAACAAGTGTTTGAGGAGCCTGTTAAAGGGAGAGCCATTACTCCAAGAGTAGATAAAAAATATAAACCGCCACCAACAGACCCAGTGTACATTACACAACAGCTAACACCAGACTCTGTTGTAGTGGGAGCAGCGCGCAAAAGAGCCAACTCTCATACTTCAGGAGATGCACCACCTCCAGATAAAGAAAGTCGAAAATTCGAGGCTGCAGGCAAAAGGGTGGCGCCACAGGCAGCAAACCAGTGGCGTATTGCAAATTCGCAAGCTTTGCTAGCCAGATATGATAGGGCCCATTGGGATGAGATGCAACACCTTATTGAACATTTACCCAAGGAGTTCCAAAAAAGAGCGCAGCAAGTAGTAGAAGAAGGACAGAGTATCTCCAATAATCAGATACGGTCAGCAATGGATGCTGCAGACACAGCTGCTAGAACTGTCAACACAGCAGTAACAATAAGGAGACATGCATGGCTGCGCACATCAGGATTTAAACCAGAGATACAGCAAGCTGTGCTGAATATGCCATTCAACGGACAGCAGTTGTTTGGGCCGGAGGTGGACACTGCGATCGAAAAACTTAAGAAAGACACTGACACGGCCAAAGCCATGGGCGCACTCTACTCCCCACAGGGCAGAGGCACATTTCGAAAGACACAATTTCGAGGGGGGTTTCGAGGGCAAACCACAGAAGCCACAACCTCACAAACAAAACCCACTTACCAGATCCAGTATCAGCGGGGAGGTTTTCGGGGGCAATATAGAGGGGGACAATTTCAAAGGAATAGAGGAAAGTTCCAAAGTCCCAAAACTCCTCCAAACAAGCAGTGACTTCAAGGTCACAAATCCCCAACACATAACACCTGTGGGGGGGAGACTAACCAAGTTTTACACACATTGGGAGGAAATAACAACAGACACTTGGGTCTTAGCAATTATCCAGCATGGTTATTGCATAGAATTTCTCAAATTCCCTCCAAACATCCCACGAAAACACACAATATGTCAAAACAACATATAGATCTTCTAGGACTAGAAGTTCAGGCATTGCTACAGAAAGAAGCAATAGAGTTAGTACCAAAACAGCAAATAAACACAGGAGTTTACTCCCTGTACTTTCTAATACCCAAAAAAGACAAGAGTCTGAGACCTATACTAGATCTCAGAACATTAAATACCTACATCAAATCAGATCACTTTCACATGGTTACATTACAAGACGTAATCCCACTGCTCAAACAACAAGACTACATGACAACACTAGACCTAAAGGATGCATATTTCCATATACCAATACATCCTTCACACAGAAAGTACCTAAGGTTTGTATTCCAAGGGATACATTACCAATTCAAAGTGTTGCCATTCGGAATAACAACTGCACCAAGAGTTTTTACAAAATGCCTAGCAGTAGTAGCTGCACATATCAGAAGGCAGCAAATACATGTGTTCCCGTACCTAGACGATTGGTTAATCAAAACCAACACGCTAAGACGGTGTTCACAATACACAAACTATGTCATAGAAATCCTCCACAAACTAGGTTTCTCAATCAACTACACAAAGTCACACCTTCTGCCGTGTCAAACACAGCAATACTTAGGAGCAACAATCAACACAGCAAAAGGGATTGCCACTCCAAGTCCACAAAGAGTTCACACATTTCACAATGTGATACAGACCATGTATCCAAATCAAAAGATACAAGTCAAACTGGTGATGAAACTACTAGGCATGATGTCTTCATGCATAGCCATTGTCCCAAACGCAAGGTTGCACATGCGGCCCTTACAACAGTGCCTAGCATCACAATGGTCACAAGCACAGGGTCAGCTTCTAGATCTGGTGTTGATAGACCGCCAAACATACATCTCGCTTCAATGGTGGAACAGTATAAATTTAAACCAAGGGCGGCCTTTCCAAGAACCAGTGCCACAATACGTAATAACAACAGATGCTTCCATGATAGGGTGGGGAGCACACCTCAATCAACACAGCATCCAAGGACAATGGGATATACAGCAAAAACAGTTTCACATAAATCACTTAGAACTATTAGAGGTATTTCTAGCGCTCAAAGCATTTCAACCCATAATAAGCCACAAACACATTCTTGTCAAAACAGACAACATGACAACAATGTATTACCTAAACAAACAGGGAGGCACACACTCGACACAGTTGTGTCTCCTAACACAGAAAATATGGCATTGGGCGATTCACAACCACATTCGCCTAATAGCACAATTTATTCCAGGAATTCAGAACCAGTTAGCAGACAATCTCTCTCAGGATCACCAACAGATCCACGAATGGGAGATTCACTCCCAAATACTAAACACTTACTTCCAAATGTGGGGAACACCACAAATAGATCTATTTGCAACAAAGGAAAACTCAAAATGACAAAATTTCGCATCCAGGTACCCACAAGATCAGTCTCAGGGCAATGCGTTATGGATGAGCTGGTCAGGGATATTTGCTTACGCTTTTCCCCCCTCTCCCACTCCTTCCATATCTAGTAAACAAATTGAGTCAAAACAAACTCAAACTCATACTAATAGCACCGACATGGGCAAGACAACCTTGGTACACAACACTACTAGACCTCTCAGTAGTACCTCATGTCAAACTACCAAACAGACCAGATCTGTTAACACAACACAAACAACAGATCAGACATCCAAATCCAGCATCGCTGAATCTAGCAATTTGGCTCCTGAAATCCTAGAATTCGGACACTTAGACCTCACACAAGAATGTATGGAGGTCATAAGACAAGCTAGGAAACCTACCACTAGACACTGCTATGCAAATAAGTGGAAAAGATTTGTTTATTACTGCCATAATAATCAAATTCAACCCTTACTTGCATCTGCCAAAGATATAGTAGGATACTTACTACAATTGCAAAAGTCAAAGCTAGCTTTCTATTCAGTAAAGATACACCTTACCGCAATTTCAGCCTACCTGCAAATTACGCACTCAACTTCATTATTTAGGATACCAGTCATAAAAGCATTTATGGAAGGCCTAAAGAGAATTATACCACCACGAACACCACCAGTTCCTTCATGGAACCTCAACATTGTCTTAACACGACTCATGGGTCCACCTTTTGAGCCCATGCACTCTTGTGAAATGCAATACTTAACATGGAAAGTTGCATTTTTGATTGCCATCACATCTCTAAGAAGAGTGAGTGAAATTCAAGCATTTACCATACAAGAACCATTTATTCAAATACACAAGCATAAAGTAGTTCTACGGACAAATCCAAAATTTTTACCAAAAGTGATCTCACCGTTCCACTTAAATCAAACGGTAGAATTACCAGTGTTCTTCCCACAGCCAGATTCTGTAGCTGAAAGAGCACTGCATACATTAGACATCAAAAGAGCACTAATGTACTACATTGACAGAACAAAACTAATTCAAAAAACAAAACAACTATTTATTGCTTTCCAAAAACCTCATACAGGGAATCCAATTTCTAAACAAGGCATTGCTAGATGGATAGTTAAGTGTATTCAAACCTGCTAGCTTAAAGCAAAGAGAGAGCTGCCTATTACACCAAAGGCACACTCAACCAGAAAGAAAGGTGCTACCATGGCCTTTCTAGGAAATATTCCAATGAACAAAATATGTAAGGCTGCAACATGGTCTACGCCTCATACATTTACCAAACACTACTGTGTAGATGTGTTAACGACACAACAAGCCACAGTAGGTCAAGCTGTGCTACGAACATTATTTCAAACAACTTCAACTCCTACAGGCTGAACCACCGCTTTTGGGGAGATAACTGCTTACTAGTCTATGCACAGCATGTGTATCTGCAGCTACACATGCCATCGAACGGAAAATGTCACTTACCCAGTGTACATCTGTTCGTGGCATCAGTCGCTGGAGATTCACATGCGCCCACCCGCCTCCCCGGGAGCCTGTAGCCGTTTAGAAGTTGATCTTGAACATTTGTAAATTTGTAAATATATTACTTTAAACTTCATTATGTACATACGTATTCACTCCATTGCATGGGCACTATTACTAGCATACACAACTCCTACCTCACCCTCTGCGGGGAAAACAATATAAGATGGAGTCGACGCCCATGCGCAATGGAGTCGAAATGGGAGGAGTCCCTCGGTCTCGTGACTCGAAAAAAGACTTCTTCGAAGAAAAACAACTTGTAACACTCCGAGCCCAACACCAGATGGCGGGATGTGCACAGCATGTGAATCTGCAGCGACTAATGCCACGAACAGATGTACACTGGGTAAGTGACATTTTCCATATATATATATATATATATATTTTTTTTTACTATTTTTTTTTTTTTTTAAACAACAAAAAAAGTGAAGGACTGGTGTGTAGCCGCCAGTGAGGGGCGAGGCAGGGCTGCAAGCAGTATGCAGAAGGGCGTTGGGCGCAGGACTTTACCACAACAGACTGGAATAAAATTGTTGAGACATTATGTTTATAATGTTTTTAAGAGTGTGTATTCCAGTTTTATACCAATTATATTGTATATAATTTTTTCTTTTTTCCTGTTACATCAGATGTCTGTGAAGTACCAATGCCGTAAGTCTAATTTGTATACTTAATAAGCATATAAAATGTTGTTTTGCATTTGATCTATCTGTGATATTCAGTTAAGTGTCATTGTAGAATTGTAAAACTGCTTATGATTAATGTACTTGTAAACGCTAAGCACGTTGTCCAGCTGGCAAAGCTCTATTATTGGTGATGTTAAAATGCATTCTTTGGATGAGTCCATTTTGTTTGCGGGTTGGAGACCGTACAGATCTGTTCTGTTTTAAAATGTCTCATTTGATATTTCCACCTTTAATCACTTTCAAGTTTCATTAATGCTGTCTTTTCTCTGTAATGTTTTTCCATCTAGACCACCTGAGGTTATTGACTTAACAGCCATGTAAGTGGAGTTGTTTTTAATTTACAAAGTATTTGAAAATAGATGATAAATTAGTGTTGACCTACACTTGTACACTTGAGCGCTCTGTATGTTTTTCACAGTGAGGAGTAGCCTTTCGAATTGCTTTTTGTTTACACCAGACCAGGGGTCTGATGTCTGCCCAACACCCACAGAGTATCTCTTTTTGCTCAAGAGTTCTACTTCCCTCTCAACCCAGGACATGTTTTCACTTAGTGTGGTGGTATTCTGTTTTTTAGTAGGGGCACAGACATTTGTTTTTACCTGTGCCATTGTATGGAAACTGAATACCTGCATTCACTTGAAAAGTTTGGTCACTCCCTATAACTGGTGTTTCTTGACCTTGTAACTTTACTCAAAAGGGGGTCAATTGGGGGTATTTAGATGACCAATTGTGCATCACTCCCACATTCATAATTTAAACAAGAAAAGGATCTGCAAGGTTTAGGGCCCCAAACATGTAGATGGTTGTTGTTAGACCTGACAGCCTTAGGTTGGTCTTCCCCCTGGTGTTTTGCCCACCTTCTCCATTTTTCAGCCCTCTTTTGTGCTGACTTTAGGACTCTGTGCACTTTACTACTGTTAACCAGTGCTAAAGTGCCTTTGCTTTCTCCCTTAAACATGTTAATATTGGCCTATACCCAATTGACATATTTAATTTACTTATAAATTCCTAGTAAAGTGCACTACACATACCCAGGGCCTGTAAATGCTACTTATGGGCCTGCAGCACTGGTTGTGCCACCCACTTAAGTAGCCCTTTAACCATGTCTCATATATGCCTTTGCAGAGACTGTATGTGCAGTTTTACACTGCCGTGTAGACCTGGCACAATAACCCGTTTGCCAGGCCTTTTTATACAAATAAGTCACCCCTAAGGAAGACCCTGGACAACCCAAAGGGCAGGGTGCAATGTATTTAAAAGGCAGGGCATGTATTTCTAAATTTTACATGTCCTGATAGTAAAAAAACAAAAACACTCCCAAAGTAGTTTTTTACTTTGGATAACATTGGGACTATCTTATTACAATTTATAAGTGCAATTCACAATCTGGAGGAGGTAAACGAGTTTTGGTGTCTCTGGAATCACAATTTAAAATCACACACGATGGGCAAGTCAGATTTTAGATTGCAATTCTGCAAAATGCCAGCATTTGAAAATTTGCATTTTCTTACTTTTGCATTTTGGTGCCTGCTGCCTGTCTCTGCTCATTTGTCTTGTGTGGGTGACAGCTGGGCTTTGTGTATTCCCCCCAGACTGCCACACACAGGAGCTTAGGTGTGACTTGATGGGCCAGTCTGGCAGGATGGGAGGGAGGGTCTGGCTGCATCGTCACACCTGAGTAGGCTGTGCCCTGTCCCTATTCAGAGGGCTGAATAACCTGCTGTAGTGTGTCTGGTCCCAGGGCAGGAAGAGCAGGACCTCTGTGCACCTCAAAGGCCTGTCTTTGGAGTCACCCCAACTTCAAAGGCCCACCTGGGTATAAGTACTGGCACTCTGACACTACCACCTCAGTACACTGCTGGACCTGTTTGCACTCTTTCAGGAAGAAGGACTGCTGTGCTTCTACAAGGACTGCCACTCTGCTGGAACCGTTCTCTGCTGTGTTGACCTGCTGCCCTCTTGCCCAGGTATGAGGACTGGCCCTGCATTTATCCAACTCAGAACCAAGAGTGACTCTAAGCGCCAGCAGACTGGTCTCCTGATCTGAAGTGTCAAGGACATAAAGGTTTTCCAACCAACCTACCTCTGCACCTGGACACTGGCAGCTGTGAGTCTGCCCTACCAAGTCGTGCCACCCTAGTCCTGCTCTTTTGGAAGTGGGCCTAAAATGCTTGCTTCAGCAAAACCGACACATGCTCTGCTAGCACAGTACATCACCGCCGCTGCAGGATTGGAACTGGCACATTGCTCCATTCTGTCGATGGGAACCAGTGCATCACCCCTGTTGCATGGCTTGGAACCAGCGCATTGCCTTTGCGGCGAGTATCGACCACCGCTGCTGCACGGACAGAACAAGTCTTCAGACCACCACATATCTGAACCGACGCATTGCCACTGTTGCCTGGAGAAAATCAATGGATCTCCCAGTACTGCACAGGAAAAGTCGATACATCACCTCCACTGCGGGAATCGATACTGCTGCACCCCCAAATCTTTTTGTTCATCGAGCATCACTAGGTCCCTGTATGTGGCCCGCGCTCCATTGCGTTCGACCTGAACTTGTGACTTTGTCCCGGGCTGCTTGAACAGATATCCCTGATTTGCTTTTCTTGCTTCTAAGTGCTATGTTACAATTTATTCCTTAAAAATTCATAACACAAGTTCTGCTTATTGGACTTTTGCTATTTTGGCCTTGTTTTATATTTTTCTAAACTGGTGTGAATTTTTTTGTGTGCCGTTTTCACTGTTTTACTGTTTATCGTGTTGCACAAACTGCCTCCAAGTTAAGCCTGACTGCTCTGTGCCAAGATACCAGAGGGTGAGCACAGGTTAGCTTAGGGTTTGCCTGACACTTACCCTGACTAGTGTTGTGGTTGCTGCTAGACCAGGAATTGCACTCCACTCACCAACAACCCAATTTCTAACAGTTGTGGACTTGGTTGTCTCTGTGACAGAATCTTTTGTTCATGATGAGGACCCTCACCCACCCTTACGTGGCATGCTTCATCAGAAGGTGGTCTATTGCCACCAACATCGTGGGTCACCGTCTGCATTTCTTTTTATATATTTCATTCACACTTTATCCCTCAGTAACTATTACAGACATTGGTCATGTCAAATGCCAGGAACCTCCTTGTAGGGCCACGGGTCGGCCAGGTATATGCAGACCTCTCTATCATTAGGCTAAAGTTTCACTCCCCTCTTAGTTTCAATCTATCCCTTCGAGAAACCGAAAAAAGCCATTATCGGCTGCCCAAGAGGCAGGTTTATTTCTCTTTGCTCACTATTTTGCACTCTGCACACTTCAGCCGCAGTTTACATGGGGCCCTGAACCTCTGAAGCACTCCACGTGCTCCTCCTTCACACAAGGGAGTTGTCGCCCACACCGTAATCGTCCTAGCGTGGTGCGTGGAGGAACCCTATGATGAAGCGTGCCACCTAAGGTGGGTAGTAGTTCTCGTCCTAAATGAAAGATTTTGTCACAATTACAATTTCATTTTTTATGTCTTTCCCTTGCATTTGTTATTTAAAACCATTGCATGACTAAATAACATTCTATATACGTTAACTGCTATTGCAAATAAAGTAAATAGATGCAATTTAGGACCAACACATGCAAAACTGGATTCAATAAAAAGATAAAATACAAAACTGATTTTCAGAAAAGCCAAAAAAGGCTTTTGTTGTATATTAGTTGAGAAAATATGTCACATCCCAGTCCACCTCAATTAGGATCGAGTGCTATCACCACACACGCGGGGTGCTGTGCTAGATTGGCGCTTGTAGGACATTCACCCTGGATCACTTTTTAGGGTGTTGTACTGTGTAAAGGTAGAGTGCATAGAGTCCTATGCAAACTGGAACATGATGAATGATAGCAGAGTACCTTCTTTGGACATAAAAAGAGGTCAGTGCTTCTAGTACATTAAACATGATGTATTTCATTAGATGTTGCATGGTAGACCAAGTCACAGGATAATTTTTGGTGCTTTCTAAAGTCACTAGGGTCGACATATTGAGTACATGTAACAATATGTAGGGATTGCAGCTGTTACATGTCGAGTCAGAATTCAGAGTCAGTTCTCAAACTATAGTAGTCCATCAGGTTAGACACAGAACCTATCCATTGCAAAATTACACCGCAAAAAAGCTAAAGCGTTGTATCAATTCAATTTTCCAAAATCTGTCTTTTCTTGATGTTATTCAGCAGGCAATGAACAAAGTGTAGCCTCAACCTGTTTTGCAAACTACATCAGGATTTTGACAAAACCCACACTGACTGCTACATTTGCAGGTTTCGTGCACTCGGTGACTGCATGCGTAAACGTCCGAGCTCCCAGGCTAATGAAGGGCTTTCTAAAGTGGCTTCTGTGTTCAGCCAGAAGTATTGCGCAGATACATATTATATGCAACAGAGTTTCTTCTGAGTGCCACACAACCTGCAAATCTTGCTATCAGACTTTTTGGACCATGGAATAAATAAGATTGTGGACCAAACAGCCGTTTATTATTTGCCAAGAATCTTCTCACTTGGTCATTTCATTTTTATCCTCCAAAGATGATATCAACCAGATCTGCTTGTTTAGGAGCCTTTTGAATTCTTTCCCCAAACATGAAGCAGCCAGTAGGTCTGATACCTGTAGTAGCAATAGAAACCATGTGATCCATGTATGGTGAACCTCCTAGAAGAGCACTTAGTTCTTCCCAGATTAATTTTTCCAGAGTGTCTAGAGGTGCGTTCTTAAATCGATGCCACGCTTTGAGAGATACTCCTCGCCTATTCAGATTCTGCTTTTGGAGACCAAACTCTAGACACACTTGAGCTTTGGAAGAAAATTTTGGTAAGCAGACGGTTGAGTGATAGATTTTGGCTATTAATTGGTCTAACGGCTCTGGGTCTCTCCCCCTCATTTCACTCCCATATGTGAAAGTAGGGATCAACTTGGCGCTGAAGGTTTTTAGCAATGGGACAAGTGTTGCGCCCTTCAATGTTTTTGACAAGATTGCAAAAGCAAAGAAAAGTGATCCAGTTTTGGCCTTGATTTGCTGCTTGTGCTAGTTAAAAGAGCTCCTATTATCAATGGTATCCCCAAGATATTGATACGTATTTCCATTTGCAAGGGGTTTCCCATTTATGCTTCAAACTCCTGTTTTTTAAATTCTACCGATTTCCGCACTTTGGTTTCCTTCAAGTTGATACCTAACCTATTTACAGTGGTGTAGATGTACTGTTCATTTAATAGTCTTTGAAGGCCTAACCTGGTCTTACTCAACAGTATTAGGTAGTCATAGTAGATAATGTTGGAGTTTAATTTACCCCCCAATTTGGGTGGGTGCACATTTACCTGATCAAGTTTCTTAGTAAGATTGTCAATAAACAAGTCAAAAAGGAGTGTGAAAACGCACCCCTGCTTTAGGCCCAATGACGTATAGATGTTCTTTGACAGGTTGCTTCCGTTACCCAATTTCAGGTGTAGCCACGTTCCTCTGTACAGTGTTTGTATTTCCTTCAGTAGTTTTGGTGGGATGCCATATTCGACCATTTTCTGCCACAGGATATCTATCAAATGTCACTTTGAAATCAACAAGGCATGGACGGAGTGCCATTTTGGACATAAAGGTGTTTTCCATGCACTTGGAGAGCTCCATGAGGTTTGACAGCGTCCCAGACTAGGTACAACAACCTGTCTGAATTCCATGGGACAATTTTCTTGTCACTTGCCCATGGTTGTAGAGCTTGAAGCTACAGACTGGCGAAGTACTTTGCTTCTTTGTCCAAGAGGGCTATCAGGCGATAATTTCCTGGATTGTTAAGAACATATCTGCCTGGATGAGGGACAAATGCCTGAAACTCGACACAGACAAAGCTGAAGTTCTGATATTCAACAGTCATATGACACTCTGGAACAACTCCTGGTAGCCATTGGAGTTTGGACCCACCCCCACAGCCAAAGAGCAAAACCGCAACTTCAGCATAATCCTCAACAGCGAACTCTCATGAAACGACAGATCAACACTGTCTCCTCAGCATGTTCCACACGCTGCGCAACGTCTTCGAGTGGTTCGCCCTCAACACTAGGAAGACGGTGACTCATACCTTCATCACCAGTCGACTGGACTACGGCAACACACACTATGAAGGCATCACCACCAAACTCATGCAAAGACTCCAAACGATCCAGAACGCACCTGCCATACTGAACCTCAACCTGCCTTGCAGTTCTCTTGGGGTGCCTGCAAGATACAGGGAAGCCGCTCTGCTACACACAGGAGTTCCTGAGTCTTTGTTGAAGGCAGGCAGTCCTCCCAGGCTTTTGGAGGCACAACAGCTTGCAGGACGAGACAACTTTGGCACAAATCGTCAGGAGCAACAGAGAGGCTGGCAGGGCTGGGGCCAAGTCAGATGCTCCTTCCTCGGTCTTTGCTTTTGTAGCTTCTAGTGTCCTTCATCTTCCTAGGTCAGCAAGAATCTGATTTCCTAGTGCAGGGGTGCCCCATAATACTGAATTTAGGGGTGTTTAGGGGAGTGTAGGACAGTAGCCAATGGGCCACTCACCCCTGGGGTCTCTACACCCACATATGACCATTTCCCGTGGGAAGTGGGCATAACCCTGCCCCAGAGTTCCTAATTCTGCGAACACCAGGATGGCAGATTTCTAAATGTTGTGTCCACGTCAGGCGACTGACGTGAGGGGTGGAACTGACCTGAGGGGTGGGCACACCTCTCTGAATACTCAATTTCCCACCTCTCCAGTTGCCAAAAGGGCCCTGGGGAAAGGGCGTCGGCTTCTCCCTTTTGATGAAGCCGGTTCTGCATACCAAGGACGGTAAGCTTCTTTGAAGCCCTCTACCTTGCAGATTTGCGAGTCATACTGTTTGGAGGGGTGTGTTTACACCCCTGTCAAAGCAGGCTCTGTTCCTGTCTGCCCAAGAACAAAGCCTCTCATTTTTGAGGGTCAGAAACTTGTTTGTTGGTAGCAGGCCTGTTAAAACTAGTCAGCCAGCACATTGTTATGTGATAGGTTTTCAGGAGGCACCTCTAAGGTGCCCTCTGGGTGCATGTATTAATAAATCCATCACTGGAATCAGTGAGGGTTTATCAATACGAAATGTTTGATACCAAACATCCCTATTTTCAGTGAAGTCATCATGTAGCTGGTGAACTCGTAGTGACCAGTGGTCAGCACTTAGAAAGGCTTCCCTGTTCACTCACTATGTCTGAGAATCGACAGACATAGCAAGTGCATATCTGCTTTTGCAGATATGTGCTCTCGTGTAATATAAGGCGGCCTGCTGTAGGGGTGACTTACATATATTGCACGCAGATCTAGGGGACATGACGCACAGGCCGTATGCCAAGTTGTGTTTTCACTTTTAGCTGCAGCAAGACATGCATCCTGCAATGGCAACCTGTCATGTGTTTGTGAGGGGTCGCTGAGGGGGGTCACAGTACATTCGTCAGCCCTTGGGGACCCTCTTTGTGCCCATCCCTCTGTACCTTACAGGGGAACAGTTGCACCATTTTGGGGGAAGAGATCTGGCACTTGGAGCCTAATTAGCAGGAACCCAGTGCACTTTCAGTCAAATTGCATCAATTACCAGGGAAACATTGTGGTGACCATGTCAAAAAGGGGCACTTTGCTACAGAACCCAGGAAGAAAAACCTTGCTGTAGAAGGTGTTTGCGTTAATAAGTTGGATTTCGTGCAACTCAATCAAGTATTGCTCAGGTTCCTGCTAGATGTATAGTTTAGAAGTTATACATTTACACTGTAGACTGTAAATAAAAAAGTCAATGAAGGAAGTTAGATTATCATATCACCACTTAGCGCACACTCAGCAATGCCTAGGGCCTTTGTACCGGGCTTATGTTTACAGAAATAGTCTCTAATTTGCAGCAGTTCACTCAGGGACAGGAGAAGGTTCACAGGTGCATGCCCACCACAGGTAACACAGAGAACATGTTTCTTAATATCATGAGGTTAAAGTCTTCACTAGCACCCATTGTGCAGGATCAGTGCTGTGGAGATCGATGTTCATAAGCAGACCAATTCCCACCGAGAAACTTGTCTCCGAAAGGTCTCCCTGGTCCCCACTTTGTAAAATGGTAACATTTAAAGTAAGATCTAGTCAAATGTTTGGCCAAAATATAGCCCTCATTACAACCCCGGCGGTCGGTGGAGAAGTGGCGGTAATACCGCCAACAGGCCGGCGGTAAAAAAAATGACATTACAAGCATGGCGGTGACCGCCATTCCAAACCGCCACTTCTCCACTGCGACTGCAAGGGTGGTTACAACCGCTGGGCTGGAGACTTTGGTCTCCAGCCCGGCGGCTGTCACTACACTGCTGGTGGTCTCACTACCCCACATACCGCCATGGATTTTGTGGGGTTCTGTTAGGGGTCTCACCCCCCACCTCCCCCTCCCCAGAGTCCTCCCATCACACCCACGACCCCCCTACCACCCCTCAAAGGTGGCAGGACCCCCTCCCCAACGCCCCCCAACATTGACATATACCCCCTCCACCCCCCTATATGCACACTCACACACCAACTACACAAACATGCACACATACACGCAGACATACACACAGACATACACACAGAGATATGCTCACACATTTCCCATACACACAACACACCCCGCATGCATACACGCACTCAGACACCCCACTACACACTCACACGCACACCCCCATGCACGCACACAATACCCGCACACCCCCCTCCCCTAACGGACGATCACCTTACCTGGTCCTGTGATCCTCCGGGAGGGTACGGGATCCATGGGGGCTGCTCTGCCGCCAGCTCCCCGTCACCAGAACACCGCCACGCCGAATCCTGGGTTGGGATTCGGTGGGCGGTGTGCTGATGACGTGGCGGTGGAGGTGGAGCAGCCTCCACTTCACCACCGACCGCCAGTATGGCTGCTGGCGGCTCTCCGTCCGGAAAAGGGCGGAGGGTCACCAGCAGTCCTAATACGCTGTGCCGTCTTCAGCACGGCGTACCTCAGCGGCCTTGTCAAAAGACTGCCTAGGTCAAAATGAGGCCCATAGTGTTTCCCAGTGATTAAAACTGGAGTAACTGCAGTTACACTTCAAAATGCTCGTGTGCCAAGCAGGGGTCACCAGTGATCCTCAGGGGAAGGTGGGCAAGGGTCATAGAAACCCACAACACGGGGAAAGTTTGGAGCTGAACAGTAAAGGATTCCCACTGCTCAAAACTGGTACCTTTCCCTTGACCCTAATGGAAGAGGCGAAGAGATGTCCACTCAGCCCATTGTACGTTTCTCATTCTGTTGATCAAGGCTGCATACTGCATCGTGTTTAGGGGCAGCCAACAAGATCTGGAGTAAACATTCCTCTGTTCTTGCTTTAAGCGATGGCGAGGAAAGCAGCAGTGGTTTGTCAACGTCTGATGATGAATCCAGCTCACGTCGCAGTCCTACAGACGTCATTCAGAAGGTAAATTCCTCATGATCTTTGTGATGTGGTTGCGAGGAAGGAAGGCTGCAGAGAAATGGTACCAAGTTGGGCATGTTCGGTGTTTGTCGAAGTAAGGAGGAGGCGATTTGTGCCATTCAGGAGTTGGAAAGTTTGATGTTACCCCAATTTTTATAAACCACTAACTGGAATGTACCCTGCTGCGTTCCCGTAAAAGCTGCTGAAAGCTGTGGGTGCATGTTGAAGTAGTTAATCAATATATGATGAGCCCTTGCCTAGCTCAGCACATGCAGGGCCTGATTTAACAACACTTTGTAAATGGATAAATCATCTTCAGTCCCTCACTTAGCTAATTCACCATTGACGAAAGCCCCCATGGCTGCATCTCCGCAAAGCTGGCTTCACTCTTGTTGTAACACGTTTTAAATTGTATGTTTTCCACACAGTAGAATACATTTATGAAAGCACATCCCAGGCTAATGTCATCACAAATATTCTTCCATAGTAATACAGAGCAGAGTAGAAAATCTATCTAAATGGACGACATAGCCATGCAGATAAGCTATTGGGTTATTTCATTTCCAAGTTCCTGCACCCTGAAGGACACATTCTCCCCTTTCCTTGCTGTCTGCGACAAGGGTAGCAGACAGTGGGGGATAGAGGAGAAAGCAGCTGATCCCCAGCATTGAGCCGGTGTAGCTTTTCCGGCTTTGGGGCTGCTTGACTCCAGGCACCACATTTACCAGTCTAATATGGCACCATTTGGGAGAGATAGCTGTCTGAGATTCTACTATGTGCTCCATCTTGCACCCCTGAGCTGTTATCTTGGCACCCCCGCCCAGGACAACATGATTGCCAAAAGGGTCATGGAACTGTGCCAACCCCTGGATGTTGTTGCCTTCCACGCCACTCCCCTTCCATGAGCAGAGTGGATCACCTGACGCTGTCTGCCTGTGAGGGCCTTTGTGGAGAGGTGGATAGGTGGAGGGGGGGATTTTTTTCTTTTCTCTGGAATCAGGGCCCAAAGCTTAGGTGCTCTGGTACTTGCTACTCGAGACCCCAGTCTTGGCCTGAGGTCTCCGTTATGCATCCCCCGTGAGACCTGCTGGTGCCCTCCCTGCAGGCTGTCACCAGAGCGGAGAAGGTATGTCTCCTTATCTTCTGATGGGCCTTCAAACCAAGAGAAATCTGGAGGAGGCCCCGTAGAACCCAACCCTTTCTCCAGCCTCTTCCCTGCTCAGCGCAGGCCTTTTTACTGGAGCCTTCCCTGCAGGATCGCTTGTAGTGAGTGTGGAGTCTATAGAAACTGTGTTACTCCCTCCCCTCAAAGAATGAGGGAGAGCAACACTTATGCAGGGAGTACAACTCAGTCTAGTTCTGATTACTTGCAGCTGTACTTATGCTGGGCCTCGGGTCTATGTCCTCGCTGGGATAACTGGCACTCAGGCTTTTCATACACCACTAGCTTCGTGGCGCAGCCCTCTGCTGTGGCATTACCTGAGCGTTTGTACCCCCCACATTACAGAAGGCTCTAACCCTGTGTCTCTCTGGGGCCCTCTTAATTACAGGCATCTTGTGAAGGTTCATTTTGGCATTCAGCCGAAAGAATGAATGCGTCTTATACATTCTCCCGGAGATATCTTGGCGCTAGGACTGCAACATGCCAAGAAGAGTGTATGCTACTAAAACAAATATGTTTCCGGTGTTTTCAGAAAGGATGAAGATATTACAAAGCTAGATGGGTTTAGGTGCAGTGAGTCCACAGGCTGCGCTTTGAAGACGTGCACAGCTAAAAACATCCAAAACTCAGAAGAGGGACATGATGTTACAGCCTAAATGTAGGACACTAGTGCAGTGTAATAGAGGTTTACACACTCCTCTTCCCCTGGCGGCCAGTGTAATTTAAGATGGGCTTCAGTTACTTGCTCAGTTTTACCTATCACATGGACTAATTTCATCACCATATTTTGAAAGGATTGTAGATTGGAAATAGTTTTTCCGGGAAGCCCACATCACAGGCAGTTGAGTAATAAAGTGTAGATAGAATCTCTGCGCCTGCCATGGAATGACTGTGCCTGCCACTGTTGCCTTCATTTTCTGAAGAATCAGTTGAAAATCAGTTTCAATAGTTTTATGTGAAAAATTCATGTAAGTTGGTTAGTGAGTTGACCCCCTTCTCTAATGAAAGATCCTCGTCAAGTTGGAAGCTCAAATTTATGACTACATTGACCGGACAGGGCGACCGCGCCCAGATGGCTCAGCCATAAACCGACATACCACAAATACTCTAGAGCACACGTTAACAGCTCGGCCTTGTAGTGATTAGCTTTAACATATTCAACCACATCCATTTTGGATGGCTCAGAAGCAAAATTGGAAAGGATGCTGCATTTCTTCCTGCAGACAGTCCAGTCTAAAGAGCAGCCTTGTGTCATCCGCATATGGCAAGCAGTCCAGGCTAAAAGATCGAATGATGCTAATGAGGAGGTGTGTCATTGTTAAATAGGTGATAATGACGATCCCTCTGGAACTCCAGAATTGATTGGGGGAGGTGAATCGAAAGGAGGAATTGAAATGTCCTTTTAGAAAGGAGGATGTATTGTTAGAAAAAGAGGAAAACCAGAAATGAGCAGATCCACAAATCTTAGCCATGGCCAAGCAGTCAAGTGCTGTGGAGAGATCTAACAAGGTAGGTCCGGTGGGATGGCCAGCTTCAAGGCTCATTCTCAAGACATTAAAGACTGACTAAAGTGTAGTTTTGGCACCCTTGCCAGGGCAAAAGACTACCTGAGCTTTGTCCAGCAGTTTATATTTCTATAGATGATTAGAGAACCGTTTGGTCAGATTATTCACCTCCAGTTTGCAACTGCTGAAATTACTCTCCATCGTGAGATCAAGAGTTGGCTTCTTAAACAAAGGTTTTTAAGGCTTCTCTTTCAATCATAGTAATAAGGTTTGGGGAGACTTCATCAGGAAGCAAGGGTAAGGCAGATGTTCTGCAGAAGGACAAGTTGCAAATCTTGTCTGGGCAGAAATCAGCTAGAGATGCTGATTTGATGGTCAGGAGCAGTTGGCACATCTTACCTTCTTGGTTGGGAGGTGCAGCCGCCTTTAACTCTTTGTGAAGAAGGGAACAATTCCTGTCTACTGGCGTTGAATGACATATCTCCCTAATAAACTGAGATGTAAAAGTTGCACCTTACCAGCAAAAAAGGCAGCTAGCCTGTCGCATGTTTCTCCTGAAGGGTTGGGAGGGAGTGAAGAAGATTTATAATCAACAATTTGTTCAAAGAGTCATCTGTCCAAGGCATCGGGGTATTTGAGGTAACGTCCATGAGGGTACTGTGGCTAAATATTCTGCCAGTAGCATATCTGATGAGGGCTTCTGGAAATCATTTTGTGTGTCTTTGAAGGCTGAAATCGAGGAAGATCATCTCAGCAAGAGGAGAGAAAAATACAGAGTGAGAAGGTCTGCCTCGAAGGCCTGATACAGGTGCTTGAGGAAATCCATGAATCTACAGCCTCGCAAAAATTAACACCCGACTGGTTTGAACAGGTTCTCGATTTGTTCTTGGTTGTTAAGGCCACGAGGGTCATGGCTATATTCGCCCCAGCATCATTACTTCAGAATATTAAAACAGATTGGCTGTTAGGGCATGAGCCAAGTATTGCCCAGGCCATTAGTTATGTTGCTGAAATGGTGGGTCCTGATGGAGTCAGCCACTGAGACGAAGGGTGCAAACTACTAACGTTTACTGTTTGTCCTTGTTATATAATAATAGATTGATGATTATGTACATAAATGTTACCGTCCTTTAGTTCTCTAGGTTTAGGCATGGGATAAGGATAGCTTTGAGCAACGGATTACCACTGGCCAAGTTTTCATGCTCATTTGTGCCCTACACTGACTGGATGAACTCCCATCTCCATATTAAAGAGATTTAAGTGGACATTGGGTGATCCTTTGACCACCCTCTTAAACTCTGTTAGACACTGGTCATGGCACAGTCACTATGACAGAATTAACATTTGCTGATCTAAACCCTGGGAAGGCAGGGCGTCTCGCGCCACAGCTAGTCTGATGTAAACCTGAGTTCAGTAACGTCTGATACTGTAGGACAGTGCTTAACACTATAGACACTGGAAGGGACAGTGGCACCTTTCTCAGTTCCATCTGTGAATGCTGAAGGGGCCTTTGAGCTGGTTGACTAGACGTACATATCTGAGAAGTCCACTACTTCGGCCCCTGGTTTAGGCTTCCGGTTTAGGCTCACTTTCACAACCCTGAGAACATAATCTAGTGTAGTAAAGGATTGTCTCTCTTGTGCCACCAGTCAGGGCTGCCTCCTATTCTTTCATGTTTGCCTTTTTATTGTGGAATCTTTGGAATTGCCAAAATTGGTTTATCACTGACTTCAGCGTCAAAAGGATCACTAAAACTTTGCACTTTTGGTGATGTGTCTCCTGAGCAACGCTGCCATGTGCTTGAACTGGTGGGTGTGGGGCATTGGGATCAACTAGGAATAGTGGATGGGTATGAAGCTCTCTTAAGACCCAATATTTCCCTGCCTATCAGCTCCCAAAAAAACTTTCCACAAGAGTGTACTTCAGTAATCGTAGACCCCTGTACTATTGTCATGTCTCCCTCTTTTAGATGCTGTCATACAGATGTGTTCTAATGGGGGTAGTTGATATTTCGTGGGCTTTGAGAAAAGGTGTCAAGATGAATCTTCAGCCACGCAACCTGTATTTGCTGCAGTCTCTGCCCATAGTGATACTAATTTTTGATTGGAAGGAAATCTAGATTTTACTTTATTTGGCTGTATATACCCACTACAGCCACAAAATGGCATTGTCTCAGGTGTCCCATCTGAGGGGTTTGAGGATTGCAGACTTTCATCTTTTTGCTGTAACAACCACTTAAACTGTTCCCTGGGGTGGGTTACAGAGTTGGTTGAGGCAAGAAGGTATATTGCATGAACATGCTTTCATTGGAATTTCCTTAGCTAAGATTTTCTACCTCTGCTTGTGACATAGCTTGTGTCCATATTTCTAGTGTGTTCTTTCCCAGGGCTGACTTATTTGAAATGGCCATCAGGATATGTAAGAGCACTACCTGTGGCTGATAATCCTGGCTTCTGTCCTGCTCTAAGTAACTGGGGTTTGACTGGGGTGGACTGAGGCCACTGGAGCGGCTATGCACCTGTGGCTCCTCTGTTGAATTTCAGTTGTTGCAGTGGTCTCAGATGCTCCTTTTATTTATACTCAAGTCAGAGGGGGACCACTCATCTAGAGGTATGTAGATTAAAACCCAGGCCCTCAAAGGACTATGTGGATGACCTACCCTGACTACTGACATCAGTAAACTGTAACACATAGTGGGTTGGAAACAGGAACTGAATAAGACATTCAATGATGGTTGCTGAAAGGACACACAAATCTTATGTATCAAAATAGAGAAAACGTATTTCATGTTTACTGGAGGTGGGACAGAGCTCCACTGGTTTGGAATGAAACACTAGCACATTCCAGACAACAACAATTATTTAGCCTTTTGACTCGTGGGGCGTCCTGACGGGTGCCTGGTTGACTATCCAAACCAAATGTGCATGCCACGTGCATAGATTGGGTTCCTGATCACTCCGCCGGTTATGTCCACTCCCTTCATGCTTGCCCACAAATGGAAACATTCTTATAAAATCTTACAAAGCTTTATGTGGACTACAGTAAGCCACACAGCCACCATGGAAATCATCACCATCCATATTGAGCAGATAAATACAGGCGTGGACTCTGTGAGTACTTCTCTTGCAGTGCTTGGGTTTTTAGTGGTTACTTGCCAATATCCTGCGTGAGTAAACGTGTTTACCCCTAATGTCCCAGAGTTACAGTACTCAGGTTACTCCTTTTGGGCACTTGACTATCATTGGAGTAGAACGGATGAGCCAAATCTTGCTCCAGGACGTAGAGTACGTTTTACAGGTAAGTAAAAGAACAATTAAAACTATGGACCTGATTCAGAGCTGGCGGTCGGGTTACTCCCTCACAAACGTTTCCATAGGATATAATGGGATCGTAATGTGGCGGATGGTATATTGGTGGGGTTACTCCCTCACAAACGTTTCCATAGGATATAATGGGATCGTAATGCGGCGGACGGTATATTGGTGGGGTTACTCCCTCACAAACGTTTCCATAGGATATAATGGGACTGTAATACGGTGGACAGTATATCAGTCACATTTGTGACAGAGCAACCCCCTCCGCCAAACTCTAAATCAGGCCCTAAGACACGAAAACGAGCTGTGCTGCAATGCTCTACATCTGTGATATGACCCAGGGTGTTATTACAGTGTCGAAACCAGGCTTGATCTTTAAGTGTTGGTACTGATCATGATCATAAATGTGATACCCTAAAGGACTAGGAAGATGTTCCTAGCCCAAGATGCTGTCTTCCAAGCAGCCACAGTTCATATCATCATGCAGATAGATAGGTATTTTTCTCTGCACACCTCACAGCAGCAGGGCAGCTGCATAGGCTTCTCAGACTTGCCCAGGCTGGAGAGTAGCAAGCTAGCAGATGCTCCACCCCTGGCCCAGTGTGTTCTCTTCCTACTGTGCTGTGCAGACCTCCTCCATGCCCAGTGAATCACAAAGCCCAACCCCAGTACTGCTTGAAATGCCCAGTCCTAACACTAGTACATGTTTCCCTCTGGTGGCCAAAGCAGAATGCTAAAGACCATCAAAGGGTTTTGCTGCTGTCTAGATTTCATGGGATTCTGAGCCCAGAGACCCCAATTAGTTCTGGTTGCACTTTGTATTAGGCTCAGACTCTGCCAATCATGTGCAGTCTGTGCTATCTCCTATTGAAGTCAAACATAGAGCTGTGTAAAAAGGTATTACACAGCTCCTGGTTGGCATATATGTCATTGTGTGAAATGGGGATTGGGCCCAGATTTCTAATGCTCTTTGTTTATTCTCCTAACTACCGAAAGTAACCCCCATAAACCATAGATATATTAATTGCTTGACATAGCCTCTTAATTACTCCTTGCCCGTACCATATAAGCGTCTTGTTCTTTTTTTTTTTTTTTTAATAATCACTTTGTTTTCCCGATCAGATGTACACCAACCCACACTCCAATAATTAAAACTTGAAATCAATCAATCAGGATTTATAAAGCGTGGCTAATCACCCGATAGGGTATCCAGGCACTTGTAGGTCCCAGAGGCTTATTCGGTCAGCCACGTCTTTAGGGCCTTTTGGAATTCTGGAAGTGAGGTGAAGGTTCGAAGGTGTGTGAGGATACTTTTCCAGGATTTTGCTGCAATGTGAGAGAAGGAGCGTCCTCCACTTCTGCTTCGGTAGATGCGGTGAGTATAGGCAAGTGAAAGGGTGGCAGAGCGTAGTCTTCTCGACGGTTGGTGAAAGTTCAGGCAGTGGTTACTGTATGCAGGTCCTTGGTTGTGTAGAGCATTGTGTGCATGGGTCAGCATCTTGAATTGGCATCTCTTCTGTACAGGAGCCAGTGGAGTTGCCTGAGGTAGGGTATGATGTGGGTTTGTCAGGGAAGGCCGAGGATGAGTCTGGCTGCGGCGTTCTGAATGGTCTGAAGTCTCTGTAGGAGATGCGCGGCGATTCCTACGTAGAGGACGTTGCCGTAGTCAAGTCGGCTGGTGATGACGGCCTGTGTCACTGTGCATCTCATGTGTAGAGGTAGCCACTTGAGGATCTTGCGTAGCATGCACAAAGTAAGGAAGCAAGCGGAGGAGACAACGTTGATCTGTGATTTCATGGTGAGCTTGTTGTCATTGATGATTCCAAGGTTTCTGGCATGGTCGGAGAGAGTGGGTCCTAGGTGTTATGGTCACCAGGAGTCATTCCATGTGTTGATGGTGTTGCTAAAGATCAGTACTTTCGTCTTGTCTGTGTTCAGCTGCAGGCAGTTGTTCTTCATCCAATCAGCGACGCTTGACATGCATCTGTGGAAGCTGGTTCTGGTGGTGAAGGGGTTGTCAGTGAGTGAGAGGATGAGGTGGTGGTGTTGTCGGTGGTGGTGGTGCACTGTATGGCCTCTTTTTGGATAATGACTGTTCTTCCTTCCGGCTTGTTGGTGCGGTCCTGGTGAGTGATTTTATATCTGTCGGGAATTGCTGTGGTAATGTCTGGGGCGGATGTGGGGTTGAGGCAGGTATCGGTGAGGAAGACGATGTCAGGTGCGAGGGTGGCAGTGAGGTCCCATAATGCTTGCATAGTGAGCGTGTGTTGAGAAGGGTGCCTGCGAGTTGTTGTTTTTGTTCAGGTGGTGTCTGTTGTGTGTTCAGGGTGGGGCTGGTCAGTGGGCTTGTGTGTGTGCTGTGGCAGGTGAAATGGCATTGGGTGCAGGTAAAGCTGGCAGTGGCTGTGGCAGTGTTTGTTGTGGGGTCCGGGGTTAAGGGTATAGAGCTCGATGAACGGCGCGCCAGCGGCGTGGTCGCACAGCAGCCTGCATTAAGTAGGTCCTGGGGTGGGCTGGGCTTCTGTTGGTGGGAAGAACAGTGAGTGGGAAAACCTGGTTGGGAAAGCCTCAGATGAAATCCCAGGCAGCTGCGGTGTCACTGGATCAATCTGGAAAAGCAAGAACTGAAAGCCACAGGCAAGTGGCAGGCTATGTGTCCAAATTAATCTTTATATTTTTGTCATACCAAGTAATGGCACAGACCGCATAGTTAAGAAAACATTACATTCACATCTTAAAATGAAAAAACAAATTTGACAAGATCATATATAACCAACATATATAAGTAACATCACAGCGACTTACCTAAAAGCATACATCTTAAATGCATAGCCTAACATAAATAAGTGTACAACATATAACCCATATATTTATCCAATAATTTCCTATAGATATTTTCTTAGCTTGAAGAATCTGAAGGCCCTAAGTGGTTGGGGTGTACAGTTACATCCTTTCTTGTATTTTGACAGTCTGACTTCTTTCTATTATAAGATGTTTCTGTCAATGTCTTTATTGTAGGTACGCCCTCAACCTACGCGTTTCAACCTTATTGAGGGCCTAAAGCATGAATGGAGGTCTGCCTCAGGACTTTAAACTTTCATGTAGGACACTGCACAGAAACAAAGGAAACTATAAAATTATAAATTGGGACCTGAAGTCTCAGTCCAGAGTTTGGAAGAGGCTGCCAAAGATCTGCAGTGACGGCTACTGGATAGTGCTTGGGCCTGTGTCTCACCCCGCTTAACACCCACCTAGAGCTGATAGGGGTGACCGATGTGTCACTTCTAGGGTTGGAGCACCCACCTGGGAGAGGTAGAGTTGAATGGCATGAGGTCTCCGGCAGAGTCCCGGCCCCATAGCAACCTCCTGGAGCTGAGGGCTATCAGTTGGTCTTTCAAAGCCTTCCTTCCGTCCATCAAGGGGAGGCTGCTACAGGTGCCTGAGGACAAGACCTCTGCCATGTGGTATTGCAACAAACAGGACCCCCTCGGGGTCACAGAACTTGGGCCAGGAGGCCCTAAGCTCCTGGAAATGGCTGGACCATCGAAGAATTTTCCTGGTGGCGAACCATCTTGGAGGATCCTTGAACTCCAGGGCGAACGAGGTCAGCTGTCGACGCCTAGCAGATCACTAGTGGTTGTTGAACCTGGAGGTGGCACCAGTGGGAAGAATCTTGGCTCAATCTATTTGCCACTGTCGAGAACACATAATGTCCAAAGTTCTGCGTATTGGAGTTTCCAAGACGTCTATCACCAAGTGACACATTCTGCCTAGGGTGGGACTCTGGTCTTCTCTTCTGCTCTGAATTCTGAAGATCTGGACTGACTGAGCCCAACTCATCCTAATAGCACTGGATTGGGCACGGGGAGTATAGCATCTGTCTTCTGACCTGGCTGCCCCTTGGGACGATCTTTGATCTCCGCAACGGGACAGGTTCTGCTTCTTACAATTGCTGGACCGGCTCTCATTATTCAAATCACTTGTTGCGATGCTTTTTTGAAAGGTTTGCAACATCTTTTTCTTCCTTCTCCCTTGCCACAGTGGGACCTTAACGTGGCCCTCATATATTTGATGTTCTCTCCCTTTGGGCCACTCTGCAACTGTCCTCTGTGGCTTCTAACCCTCAAACTAGTGTTACTTGTCACCATAACATTGGCACATTGGATAAGTGAGCTTCAAGCAAGCCGTATCAACCTGTCGTAGACCACCTTCTTCCAAGACAAACTGGTTCTGTGGACTGGTTCTGTGGACCAAATATTGTGACTGTTCATAGTCGGTGAAAATATCACGTTCTTTACTGTGCCTCACCCCTCCACTGCTTGGACCCTGAAAGAGCACTGACCATTTACAACTATCATCCCAGAGAGCACCAGGTGGGCTATCAGCTCTTTTTGGGGTTCGCTGGAGCGAAAAAGGAAAGGATGTGCAGAAAAGTACCACCTCCTGTGGATTGTGCTCGATCATGCTATGCACTGGCCAAAAAGAATCATGTGGAAGGGCTGTATGCTTTTTTCACCAGAGTCAAAGCTGCTACCACAGCATTGGCACGCTGAGTTCCTGTCCTGGACATCTGCCAGGCAGGTAAGTGGGTTTAAATCCATGTTTACGAAACACTACTGTCTGGATAGCCAGGTTCACCAAGAGGGGCATTTCACTCGGTCCTTCAGGACTTTTGTGTTTGGGTCCATTCACAGATATTCCTTTAGTATCCATTTAGAAGGTGAGGAATCTTCGATTAAAAGTCATTCATTAACACCGTTTCTGGTAGAGACTCTAACCACAGATTCCCAGATGACCCTCCTGTGCTCCTCAGTCTGTTATTTGGACTTTGTCCTTTACTGGTCACAACTAATTTGCTGTTGGGGCTTTATGTCTGTAGCACAGACAGCTTCAAGAGCAACTGATTACAGGGCACTTGAGTGGCACTTGTATGGGCTCTGCATGTCATTTCCGGAGCAAAACCTCGTCAGCGCGGACCTGCCTGGCACCACCTACTGACATGCAGAGTTACTGCTGTAAAGGTTTCCTAATCCAGTCTGACACCTGGGGAGTATTCAAAAGGAGAATAATTGTGGTTAGGTGGCGTCTCTATTAGAAAGAGCTTTACTGAAGGTAAGTAAATGTTCATTATGTACTATGGATACAGCTTGTAGCACATTGATCTGTTCAGTACACTAAGACGAGGAATGAACTTTCTGAAACAGTTCGACAGAGCTTTATCCACTGTAACCTTTTTATGTGTATTGTACAGCGCCCAGGCACCCCAGGGTCTTGTACGTGATCTATTACAATCCTAATACTTCTGATAGTAGGGCACACAGCGATCGGCCTGTTTACCACACACAAGAACACAAATTACCAAAGCTTTGAATCCAGGTACTCACACATGGTCCCTGAACAATGCTTTATGGCTCAGCTAATCGGGAATATTTGCATACATTTTCTCCCCACTACTGTTCATGTTTTACGTCACCAGGAATAGGCGTAAACACCAGTGACATTGATCCTTATAGCTCCCAGATGAGCTCGACAGCCATGGAGCTGTATACTTCTGGAGATATTCACCCACCCTCTTGAAAAGCTGCAGCAATGCCTTGTTCTGCTCATGCAAAATCGGGGACAGAGCCCCTGAATTATAGGGTGCTCAATCTAGTGACATTGCAGTTGAGATCCTACTTGTGGGTATTTACAGCTTCCTGAAAAAGGCAGAGAAATTCTGAGAAAGGTATAACATTTACCAAACAAGCATGCGATTGCAGCTGAATGGAAGCGATTTGTTCACTTCTGTAGCAATTCAAAGAAACAGCCCTTCACGGTCACTGTAGAAAATATAATTAGTTTCTTTTTGCACCTCCAAAAATCAGGACTGACTTACTCCTCGATACATATACTCCTGACAGAAGTAACTACCGCCGTAGAAAGCAGAGAACATGAGTCCATCTTTCAGGTTCCTGTTGTTGCATCCTTGTGGAAGGGTTCAAGAGGGTAATCCTTGTAGCTTACAACCAGTCCCTTCATGGGACTTTAATATTGTCCTTTCTCTACTTTAGGGACCTCTTTTGAGCCCCTGCTTTCATCCGACAGTTTCTCTCCTTGAAGTTGGTTTTTCTGCTAGCTGTTGCTTTCCTCTGCAGAGTAAGTGAACAGCTGGCTTAGTCCTTTGAAGAACCTTTTATCCGAATACACATACAGCTATCCTTAGGATACACCCTGGTTTCTTGAAAAAAGTATTCTATATTTTCATGTCAATCAGACCATTGAGTTGCCTTCCTATTTTTCTGCAACCACAGTCCATTACTTAAAGAGTTTTCCATACTTTAGATGTTACCAGGGCCATTATGTACTATGTGGATTGTATCAAGTTCATCAGGAAAACCATGCAATGTTTGTAAAGCTTACACAGCCACACCTTGGCACTCCATTTTCAAAAGCTGGTCTTGCAGGTGGATTGTAAAATGCATTCAGAATTGTTACTTGAGAGCCGAATGCGAGTTATACTCTGTGCCTAGGGGACATTCTACGTGCAAGGAAAGTGCCACTGTGGCTCTTGTAGGCAATATCCCATTAGCAGATGTATTGGTGGTCCATCCATGTATTTAGTAAGCCTCACGTTGTGGACATTTGTGCTCGACAAGCACAAGCCTTACAGACTGAGAGGGGGGGGGCGGGTTAAAATGACCCAACAGTCTGGGCATCTCCTTCTGTGTTTAACTCATACTAATAGTACCAGCCTCCCCAAGAAGAAACGAAGGACATGATTTAAAGTTTGGTGAACAGGTTACTCCATCACGAACATGACGGATATCCCGTCCACGGTATTACGATGTCCATAGCATATAATGGAATTGTAATAAGGCTGACGGGATATCCGTTAAGCTTGTGACGGAGCAACCAGTCCACCAAACTCTAAATCAGGCCTAAGGCCTCTTACCTTCAGGTCAGCAGTTGTTCCCCAGTCCATTTCCAAGCCGCTGTGAAATTCCTCACTTGTATCAGGTCAGCTGCGCTTACGGCTGCCGGCCATCCTTTCAGAGTTCTGCCACCTCATCATGGGCCAGATGTAGCAAACGGTTTGCGAGGCGCAAACGGCGAAAATCGCCGTTTGCGAGTCGCAAACCAGAGTTTGCTATGCAGAAATGCATTTTGCAAGTCGGGACCGACTTGCAAAATGCATTTCAGAGTCGCAAATAGGAAGGGGTGTTCCCTTCCTATTTGCGAGTCGGAGTGGTATGCAACTGCATTTGCGACATGGAGTCGCAGTTACCATCCACTTGAAGTGGATGGTAACCCACTCACAAATGGGAAGGGGTCCCAATGGGACCCCTTCCCCTTTGTGACTGGACCCCAAATAATTTTTTCAGGGCAGGAAAAAAAAATCCGAAACAAAAGGTTTCGTTTTTTTTTAAGTGCAGCTCGTTTTCCTTTAAGGAAAACGGGCTACACTTGATAAAAAAAAAAAACTGCTTTATTTAAAAGCAGTCACGGACATGGAGGTCTGCTGACTACAGCAGGCCTCCATATCCGTGAGTGCCCATAGTCGCCATGGGGCCGCAATTTGCGACCCACCTCATTAATATTAATGAGGTGGGTCTTTGCAACCCCATAGCGACTCGCAGACGGTGTCTGAGACACCGTTCTGCATTGCAAATTGCGAGTTGCAATTTGCGAGTCGCTCGGACTCGCAAATTGCAAGTCACAATTTGCAAAGTTGCTACATCTGGCCCCATGTCTCAAGTTACATTGATCAGTGGTTCCCAACCTGCTGGCCGGGGACCCTCCACTCAGGGGGTCCGCGACTGCTTAGAAAATTAAATAATATAAATGGCTTAGGTCCCCAGCTTTCAGTAAAGACTCAGTGAGGGGGTCCCCGGATTCCAATATTGATTGAGTGTGGCTCCCTGGGTTCCAGTATTGATAATATAGGGGTCCACGGAAGTCAAAAGGTTGGGAACCACTGATCTAGATGCTAGTTTTGGAGTTCTGCAGCAATCTCTGTTGCTGGGTTCTTTAGTTGCTGTGAGAAAGTACCCTCTTTCTAGCCTTGTTACCCCCACTTTTGGCCTGTTTGTGAGTGTATGTCAGGGTGTTTTCACTGTCTCACTGGGATCCTGCTAGCCAGGGCCCAGTGCTCATAGTGAAAACCCTATGTTTTCAGTATGTTTGTTATGTGTCACTGGGACCCTGCCAGCCAGGACCCCAGTGCTCCTAAGTTTGTGACCTATATGTATGTGTTCCCTGTGTGATGCCTAACTGTCTCACTGAGGCTCTGCTATCCAGAACCTCAGTGGTTATGCTCTCTCTTTACAAATTGTCACTAACAGGCTAGTGACCAATTTCACCAATTCACATTGGCATACTGGAACACCTTTATAATTCCCTAGTATATGGTACTGAGGTACCCAGGGTATTGGGGTTCCAGGAGATGCCTATGGGCTGCAGCATTTCTTGTGCCACCCATAGGGAGCTCTGACAATTCTTACACAGGCCTGCCACTGCAGCCTGAGTGAAATAATGTCCAGGTTATTTCACAGCCATTTACCACTGCACTTAAGTAACTTATAAGTCACCTATATGTCTAACCTTTACTTGGTAAAGGTTGGGTGCTAAGTTACTTAGTGTGTGGGCACCCTGGCACTAGCCAAGGTGCCCCCACATTGCTCAGGGCAAATTCCCCGGACTTTGTGAGTGCGGGGGCACCATTACACGCGTGCACTACATATAGGTCACTACCTATATGTAGCTTCACAATGGTACCTCCGAATATGGCCATGTAACATGTCTAAGATCATGGAATTGCCCCCCAATGCCATCCTGGTATTGGGGAGACAATCCCATGATTCCCCGGGTCTCTAGCACAGACCCGGGTACTGCCAAACTGCCTTTCCTGGGGTTTCACTGCAGCTGCTGCTGCTGCCAACCCCTCAGACAGGTTTCTGCCCTCCTGGGGTCCAGCCAGGCTTGGCCCAGGAAGGCAGAACAAAGGACTTCCTCAGAGAGAGGGTGTTACACCCTCTCCCTTTGGAAAAAGGTGTTAAGGCAGGGGAGGAGTAGCCTCCCCCAGCCTCTGGAAATGCTTTCATGGGCACAGATGGTGCCCATTTCTTGCATAAGCCAGTCTACACCGGTTCAGGGATCCCCCAGCCCTGCTCTGGCGCGAAACTGGACAAAGGAAAGGGGAGTGACCACTCCCCTGACCTGCACCTCCCCTGGGAGGTGCCCAGAGCTCCTCCAGTGTGCTCCAGACCTCTGCCATCTTGGAAACAGAGGTGCTGCTGGCACACTGGACTGCTCTGAGTGGCCAGGGCCAGCAGGTGACGTCAGAGACTCCTTCTGATAGGCTCCTCCAGGTGTTGCTAGCCTATCCTCTCTCCTAGGTAGCCAAACCTCCTTTTCTGGCTATTTAGGGTCTCTGCTTTGGGGAATTCTTTAGATACCGAATGTAAGAGCTCATCAGAGTTCCTCTGCATCTCTCTCTTCACCTTCTGCCAAGGAATCGACTGCTGACCGCGCTGGAAGCCTGCAAAACTGCAACAAAGTAGCAAAGACGACTTCTGCAACCTTGTAACGCTGATCCTGCCGCCTTCTCGACTGTTTTCCTGGTGGTGCATGCTGTGGGGGTAGTCTGCCTCCTCTCTGCACTCGAAGCTCTGAAGAAATCTCCTGTGGGTCGACCGAATCTTCCCCCTGCAACCGCAGGCACCAAAGAACTGCTTCACCGGTCCTCTGGGTCTCCTCTCAGTACGACGAGAGATGTCCCTTGAACTCAGCAACTCTGTCCAAGTGACTCCCACAGTCCAAGTTTGGTGGAGGTAAGTCCTTGCCTCCCCACGCTAGACTACATTGCTGGGAACCGCGTGTTTTGCAGCTACTCCGGCTCCTGTGCACTCTTCCAGGATTTCCTTTGTGCACAGTCAAGCCTGGGTCCCCGGCACTCTAACCTGCAGTGCACGACCTCCTGAGTTGTCCTCCGGCGTCGTGGGACCCTCTTTCGTGACTTTGGGTGAGCTCCGGTTCACTCCACTTCGTAGTGCCTGTTCCGGCACTTCTGCGGGTGCTGCTTGCTTCTGAGTGGGCTCCGTGTCTTGCTGGACACCCCCTCTGTCTCCTCACGGAATTGGCGACATCCTGGTCCCTCCTGGGCCACAGCAGCATCCAAAAACCCTAACCGCGACCCTTGCAGCTAGCAAGGCTTGTTTGCGGTCTTTCTGCACGGAAACACTTCTGCACGACTCTTCACGACGTGGGACATCCATCCTCCAAAGGGGAAGTTTCTAGCCCTTGTCGTTCTTGCAGAATCCACAGCTTCTACCATCCGGTGGCAGCTTCTTTGCACCCACAGCTGGCATTTCCTGGGCATCTGCCCACTCCCGACTTGATCGTGACTCTTGGATTTGGTCCCCTTGTTCCACAGGTACCCTCGTCAGGAAATCCATTGTTGTTGCATTGCTGGTGTTGCTGTTCCTTGCAGAATTCCCCTATCACGACTTCTGTGCTCTTTGGGGAACTTAGGTGCACTTTGCACCCACTTTTCAGGGTCTTGGAGTGGGCTATTTTTCTAACCCTCACTGTTTTCTTACAGTCCCAGAGACCCTCTACGAGCTCACATAGGTTTGGGGTTCATTCGTGGTTCGAATTCCACTTCTAGAGTATATGGTTTGTGTTGCCCCTTTCCCTATGTGCCCCCATTGCATTCTATTGTGACTATACGTTGTTTGCACTGTTTTCTATTGCTATTACTGCATATTTTGGTATTGTGCACATATATCTTGTGTATATTTGCTATCCTCATACTGAGGGTACACTCTGAGATACTTTGGCATATTGTCATAAAAATAAAGTACCTTTATTTTGAGTATAACTGTGTATTGTGTTTTCTTATGATATTGTGCAAGTGACACTAGTGGTATTGTAGGAGCTTCACTCGTCTCCTAGTTCAGCCTAAGCTGCTCTGCTAAGCTACATTTTCTATCAGCCTAAGCTGCTAGACACCCCTCTACACTAATAAGGGATACCTGGGCCTGGTACAAGGTGTAAGTACCCCTTGGTACTCACTACAAGCCAGTCCAGCCTCCTACAGTTGCGTCCTGATAGAGGTCATGTAAACATGCAGCAGGTCATGGGTTCCAGCACCAGTGAAGAGCAGCTCTTCCTCCAGTTCATCAGCATCAAAGGTGCCAGAGCTGGACATATGTCCGTACGGATCATGCCTCTAGAACTGGACACATCACACCAGATGAGATCTCCAGAATCAGGATAGAGTATGCTTCAAGTGGCCGCTAAAGATATAGTGCTACCCTTGTGTAATCTGTACAGTTGTAACGCTACCTTACTTTTTTTGTATGTTTAATCTCCACTCTGCACCTCAAAGTTCCTTTTGTATATCCAACAATTGATTTCGCTTCCCTGAACCTTTGTTGAGTTGCTGACTTATTTTGAAGAATTTAGATCCAATAACTTAAATGATCTGGGACTTTGAAACCATTACTCTATTAGTTCTGTGTGATAAGGACGTTTTTGCTGCTGCTGCCTGTCCTGTGGTTCTACCATGTGGGTTCCTACATAACGATAAAAAAGTTTTATTTAAAAATTAAAAAGTGAAAAGAAGCAATATGTAGTCCCTTTTGTAAGCATCAGTCCATTTCTTCCTCCAAAACTAAACATCTGTTTGCAGAGTTAGATTTCTGTTTACAGTTCCCTAGTGCCTGGAAGTTCAAAGGAGGGTAACCTGAGTAACTTTGCACCTAGAGGGCAGCACCTTTGTTTGTGATTGCCTGAAGAGTTATTTGAGAGCTGTATTTACAAGTATGAATGCCTTGGCAGGTTATCTCCCCTTAGACGTGTCCTCGATGCTCTTCATTTTACTTCTCCTCCCAAGTATAGTAATTGAATTGTACTCATTCATTTTAGGTGATCGCTTGGAATCAGAACAGGAAGTACCTGGAAAGAATGACGAAGCAGAGCCTGGAGAACCTGAGACGGGTGGTTGATTTAAGCCAAGACAACCCGTTCCTGCCGGGCCATCTCAAAGACGGAAACTGTACTGAGGTTAAAGTTATGCATCAGGGAGGCGTCTTGTTCAACCCTACCTGATGTTGGAGACCCCAAACTTCAACTCAGCCCACTGCTTGACTGGCACCCAATGTTGGCTTAATGCGGGGCTTGTTTTTGAAACCAAAATTGCACAACTGTATGATCTAGAAAATACTGGCGCCTTTCTGTCTCATGCACAAATATCCTTATGTAAGTTGCATCTGTGTGATCTAGTTCTCATGGTCCTAGGAAAGGCAAGATTCACAAATTAAATAATTCACCGCTGTGACCTGGAGCCAGCGTGCTGTTGGACCCCAGATTGCATTTACCTAGTACTCCTCATCGACACTTGACTCCTTGATGACTAGGCAGAGCAGAACAGCACTAACTCAAGGCGATGATGATGGCAGGACGCGCAGAACTTAGCCAGGCCCAACAGTATCCCCAATAACTGAATGACAAGTCAGTGCTTTCATCTGGAAACAGAAAAACAGGAAGATATACTATACATCAAATGATGCTGGTCAAAGAAAATCCGATATCTCTAGATCAGTGTTTCCCAACCTTTTGACTTCTGTGGACCCCCACTTTATAATTACTGAAACCTTGCCACTCCCACTGAGTCATTATTGGAATCCGGGGACCCCCCACTGAGTCATTACTGAAAGCTGGGGCCCTAATCTGTTAATATTATTTAATTTTCTAAGCAGTCGCGGACCCCCTGAGGAGACTTCGCGGACCCCCAGGGGTCCCCGAACCACAGGTGAGGAACCATTGCTCTAGATCCTTACTTGTTAGAGATAGATTGCCAAAAGCTGTTAAAGCAATGAGAGCTCTAGAAAGATTTAAAAGGGCGGCCTATGACCTGTGCTGTTCAGTGGCGCCTGTGAAACTAGCAGCTTTGGAACCGGACAACCAATATACAGGTAATAAAGATGTTATTTACTCATAGTAAAGTTCAAGCGCTCACACATCAAAGTCAAAATATGTGGCTTTTGAACTCTAGAGATTTGGGTTCTCAGTTACTGATGTTGCTATTTATTTCCAAAATAAAAAAAGCCAGACTGACTAAACTTTATTTTGGAGAAATGCTACAACGATGGAATACCTTTTCCACAAAAGTAGTTGTCTCTTTTGTAGGGTAGACCCAGCTGGATGGCGTCTCTACACCTTTGATAACCCAAAGTGTATGTTCAGCCCACTACAGCCAGTTGAAGCATACACCCACGAAGAGGAGCATGGGCGAAGTGAGACACTCACTCTGCAGATCTGATCGGCTCAGTGCTTGTGCCTGGAACAGAGGAGAGCCCAGTCCTCCTGAGCTCTTCTTGAAGTTATAGTTCAAGGATTGAGCCTTAGGAATTGGCTAAACCTCTTTCTAAAAGGGGTTTTCTAAGCACAGCCCTTCTTCCTGAGCCAATAATGGACATGGAGACCCTATTCCCCAGGGCCAGCTCACATACTATGTCCTGGGGTGCCTACCCCCGAGACATAGCAGTTTCCCTGCTTGCATGAGCAGGGAACCTTGTGTTTCTTCTCAGTTGTCCAGAGCAATTTTAAATCTCCCACCAAGGAGGAGCAAACACAATCGTCTGTTCGCAGCGGGGCGTGCTTAAAGAATGCTCTCATCCTCTGGGAGGGGATTTTAGTTGTTTCCCTGCTTGCAGTGATGTGGGTATGGAAACCGCTCTAAATATTGCTCCCGCCCTCAGAGAGCAACGTGTTTTAGCTGCTCCTTGTGGGTATTCCAGCTCCCGCTAGATGCGAGGAGGCAGTTGGGCAGAGTGGGCCTTGGGGCTCCCCCCACAGCCCCCAATAATAGTGCGATGGGTGCTCTGGGTGGGCACCAGGACACCGACCCTTTGTTGGTCAGGCCCCAGGGGATGGGGTCCCTTGATGGGGTCCGTGAGGCGAAATCAGCCCAGAGAATGCATTGGACCGTGCCCCCCCACCCTATCCTCCCTTTATTTTTAAAACTGCTGTGTAGGGGAAGAGGTCCCCAGGGCCTTCTCAGGCTCACGGAAGGGCTAGTAATAGTGGGCCAGGAGGTTGGGTTCCCCAGAGCCTAAGGAGGCTCATGGAGGGACACTACGTGGCACCTCCCCTTTAAAATATATTTGAGCCTGGGGAATGGGGCCCCCAGGGCCATAATTGGTTCCGGGAAGTGAGACCACGCGGTCCAACTCCTCTATTAAAAAATAAATAAAGAGGCACCTGGGTTCCCCAGGGCCAGGCTTTGTGGCCAATCCCCCACAGCACCTGGCCGAAGGCTGTGTGCAGTGTGGGGTTATCTGCTTTTTGGGGGTGGGGGGCTGGTCACAGGCCCTGCAGCATGGTGTTGGCTACGTGTGAGAGACTGGCCTTGTGGCCAACCCTCTTGCCATACACGACCAAATGCCCTGCACTGTGTGAAGTTGGCTGCGTGCAGGGTGTTGGGTTAACTTATGGTAGTTGAATATTATTGTTTTTTAAACCTAGAAATTCACTCAAAAAACAAAGGTTAAAGTATCGCTATAGTTAGGTGAAATGTTTATTTTTAAACTCTAAAAACTACTGAAATTCACCAGGTGTATTTTGAGCTACCCCAAGTAACTGGTACTCTAGCCCCAAGGTAACTATACCTCACACCCTCCCCATGCACTGGTAATTACCCCACATATTACATCACTGATGACATCATCTTTTACACCATGGATAATATCACTGTGCAGATGTGATGTTCATTAAAAGTACACGGGACTCAGTTTAATTCCCTGATCACCTTTGGGGACAATAGTGAAGCACAATATCGGGGGTTAATACACAACACGCGCCACCTATAGATCATCGAACTGTCATGACACAGCGATTTACTGTTCTCCCCTCAGGACATATTTTTCGATTCATGGAACACAATAGGATGCAGTTTGGTGTCTGTAAGTCTAACCACTTATTTCTGGAATTGCATTTTAAAGTACTAGCGCAGGGGGACAAGGTTCAAGATATATATTTACTGTTCATTGACACAATACCCTGTAATTAGATGTCTACAAATCTAACAGTCACCGTCTGGCACTGTAGTTTAATACACATGCTCAGATGAAAATCACTTCAGTCTCAGTCCTATAGGTCACTAAACCAAGAATATCTTGTAATTTGATCGTTGTGTTGCAGCGAATCATCCACATCACAGGGTTGTGAAATAAACATGTTTGATCCCAAGCTTTAACTGTAGGATGGCCCAGCGAGCACTACATGTCCCGGAAATTCAGAGTGAGCGTCAGGCACTCACTCGTCGCACGCGCTGCTTCATAGCGTGATGTACGGACCGGGCGTCCGATGCGGCTGAATATGCGGCACAGAGAGATGCTGACGGGTACGGAGGGCGCTGTCGTCTCCCCCGCGTTTCATGGCACAGCCGCAGGGAAGCGTTCATGCGCTCAGTGCGACCCGCTTTAAGGCACTCAGTCGCAGGCCCTGTCCGTCAAATTGGCGATCCGCTGACAGAAGGTTCCATGTTGGTCCATCCCACAGTTTAGTGAGGAATTATAATGAAACCAGCATTTGCAATGCAATAGTCTTGCTTTTGCGAGAGTTTGAGCTATTGGCGTTGTAAACGCATAATTGGAGTTTTCTTGCCACATAAATGGGTGAACCCTGCCTCATAACTCGGTCCTTTCCTGCCGCATAATTTCAGTGGGCCTGCATATAGCTTTCCCTTCTTCCTCTATCTGCAGCTAAAAATGAAAATGTTGCTATTTAGAATCCTATACTTTAAAATACTACTTTCACCCCCCCACCATCCTAGTTGCTGGAAAAAAAAAAAAAGACAGAGGACCGTCACGGAGGAATAACGAGAGAAATATGAAGGGTCACCCAAACATATCAAGAGTGTTCAAACCGTCCTAGTGCGATAAGAATGTTACGCTGGCCTGAATCCTGGTCATACTCGCAATAAGGAGAGATTAATAAAACATATAAAATTATCAATAAAAACCTTTATCAGGGATAGAAGGGATAAAAACAGCCACCGTAGCGTTAGTCTGCGGTGCAAGTCCGGTGTTAGCATTATTAAAAGCGAACCTCCGGTGAATCTTGGAGCATGAAGTGGCAATCCCCCCCCCCTTTCCTCTGCCACCTCCCCCACCAGAACACCCCCCACTGGAGACAGGGTGCAAGAAGGGGTGAAAAGGCGCTAAGGAGACAGGAAGAAGGGGGAAATGGCAGGAAACGTCTGAGGTGGAGCAAAAACACAAAGGGGCAGAATCATCAACCTAGTAAAACACTCTCCTCTCTCCCAAAATGGCACTGTTTGACAACGAGCAGGTTCCGTAAATGTTCTCACTTGATATTTTATTCCCACCCCCCTTCTTTTCATCTGGAGCCCTTGCAGCGCTAGATGGCTTGTGGTCTTTAAGAAACAGCTGAGCCTCCTCCACCTGCCCAGGTTTCTCAGGTCCACGGATGAGTAGTCAGCCAGTGCATGTGCTATGCATTCTGGGACTGGTAGTCCTGACTGTTTAATGGAATGAGCAGCGCTTCATGTCGTAGAATAGCACGGAAAAGCCTGGACTGGACGAGCTGCTTAAACATGGAGCTGGGCGGACTGAGAGATGGAGGGGGCTGAATGCTGCGCGGCCTAGAATCCCCCCATCCCATGTGTGACTCCGTCGGCCAGCGTTGAGTTTTTAGTTCACATCATGGTGATTTCTGAGCTTGTCGTCTTTGTGTTGTTTAGAATGAAAGGTGCGCACAATCCCGACAGGGGTCACATATCAGCACATTACAGCTGCTACCAGATGTCTCTGTGTCAGAGGTAGGGCCATCTTCCAAGCCTCTGCATTCTTTTTTCAAACCACTGATGTGAGGATGATCCAGAAATACAATTCCCAGAATGCAGTTACTCTTGAAGGGGAGCCAGGATCTTGGGTCATTCCAAGGCATGTATAATAAATTACACTTCAGCAAATAACTATACAAGAAAATAAAAAAACTGAAGTGCTTTTATTTCATTCCATAAGCACGAACGGACAGAAAATATAAAATATGTGACCCAGCCTTATTTTACAAACTGCACCACTGAAGATTATGTGATGTGTTTTTTTCTAAAGTAATTGTATGTACATTTATATTCAGAGTTTTGCCTATAAAACAGGACTATCAACATTAGTACATACATTGTTTTGCAACTATAAAAGTATAAAGAAGCGCCTATAAAAAAACACTACTAGGAGGCGCTGTCACCATAGAAAGAGCTAAAGCGGAAAATACCTAAATACCAGTGCAGGCGGGGGCTGTTGCTAGAAGGAGGAAACCTGGGAGTGCTTCCAGTAAAGGCCATAATTCTTAGCCCAACTACTATAGGAGTGAAAACAGCCGTACATGAAAGACCCCAGCGAACACGGACGATCCTAGCGAAAGAAATCAAACAAAAGCTGAGATATTAGTCGCTCTTCTTGACCAATTTAAAGTAAATGAAGATGCTTGGAAAACGGGAAAAAGGGTCCCACAATTTGGAAAGGAATTATTCGCAAAGCACAACTGTAAACAAGGAAGAGGAAGAAACAACATACAGCCACGCAGCATGAAGCTCTGAGGAAAAAGAAAAAAATAGTGCGCCGCACTAATCTATGTAGCCGATCGTGCAATCATCCATGTAACAAGGTCCGTCTCCAAGGCGATTAAAAGCACCCTGAAGGCGGGACAAACGTGAAGCATTCTCCTACGAAATCAAGGGACTATTGAAAGGCAGCCCAACCAACAAATGAAAGTGATGGGCATGAGATGGACGTGGTTAAAGGCCACAAAATAGATTGCGCGCTACCTAGCTCGACCTAAAAAGAAGCCCACCGGCAGTGACTTTCAATTTTGAATCATCTCAAGGTAGGCGTTTTTGCTCTTTATTTTATAACCATGGCTCTAGGACTAAGTGGTTGGTGAGAGTAACAAATAATCTGTATTTACAGGCACAAATGGTCCTTGCAAACAGGTGACCCTTAAGGGCGATCCGAGGCCACTGTAAGTACTCTCTTAGAGTACACGTAAGAAGTTAGAGGTGCTGTTCATACCAGCCCCTTCTCTCTCCACTCCAGAAGTAATAACCTCTAGACCCAAAGTTTGTGAAGCATGATGACTCTCTGAGCCCCAGGGAATCCCTGAGTGTTGTTCTGAAAGGAGTTGTCTAGCCATTGATAAGGTGAGCCTCATCGAAACAGTCTTCACACACTATATACCAGTCTGCTTCTGTCCACACAAGGGTATGTTACTCTCTGATATTCCTTTTTCTAGTGCCTTCCCTTAGAATTGCGCACAGTGCTCTGAGGAAGACCTCGACAGGTATTCCAGGCCCACACAGGAGGTTGAAACTGTACGGAACAGGGGTCAGCTAAGCCAAATAAAGTCAAAGAGTATTTTGATATAATATGTGAAGATTTATTTCAGTCACAATCCAAATATAAGCAAAGGAAATATACTCCGTCCGTCTAGGGCCCCACAAAATCTGAAGGAGTATGCCAAAGGAGGGCATACTAATGTGCCTGTAGCATTTAAGTGTTGTTGGACACTGCGTTCTTTTATGTGTGGACTTTTAATGCCATTTGAACAAAATGTTAAGTTTGTTTTACTGTATTGTATGGTCTAACGAACTTGGGTATGCAAATAGATATCAGAATTTAAAATTCTGTTTCATGCATTTTTTGTTCACACACACACACACACACACCAGAAATTCTGTAAAGACTATGGATACAGCAAATGGAGGGTTTTCTCTTAAACATAAAACGTATTTTTTTTAAAAATAAGAATGTTGTGAGGCTCAACTTAATTTCATAGCCCACATAAATGATTGCTGTAGTTCATGGGGTAGGGCGTCCTCTTGTGTGTAATATACTCTGAGGGACCCAGCACCAACCTCATGCAGACTGCTATTGCAGGCTGCGTGACAAGGTGCCCCCAAAAGTGAACACACAACATGGCACACAGCCTGTGTGCCGTGTCCTCTAAACTCTGTATGTAATATTTCTAACATTGGGGCAGGTTGATGCCCACTCCCCTAAAGAAGTGGTTATCTAAGGGATGTAGTCACCCCAAGCGTAAGTCGGCCACTGGCTACTACCTTTCACTCCCCTTAACGCCCCATACATTGAGTATTTATGGGACCCCCTGATACCAGGAAGACAGATCTTTGCTGGACACAAAAGTTAAGATGCGTTGACATTGCATGAGGTCTATAGTTCCTTAGGCCTCGTCTCCTCCCCTAAAGAGATAAGGCTCTCGACTCCTTGAGCCCTAATCTCTTCTAGTATTCACAGTAGGATTGCTGTAGGTACACTGACATTACCGGAGGTCTGTAGTTCCTTTAAAAAAAATATATATATTGTTCTTATTAGAGTTTTTAGCAGGTATACAGCAGAACAAGGTTGTAGGAAAGTACCCTCTTTCTTGGCATGTTTACCTCCATTTTCTGCCTGTTGGCAGTGTTCACTGGGGTCCTGCTAACCAGGGCCCTAGTGACTGCTCTCTCCCTTCTAACTTGGTAACTTGTACCATTTTCACTCCACATTTGGCATACTGGTGCCCCATGTAAGCCTCAAGTACATGGTACCCAGGCAATTGGGGTACCAGGGGATCCCCATGGGCTGCAGCATGTATTATGCCACCCACGGGGAGCCCATGCAAAGTGTTCGGCAGACCTGCCACTGCAGCCTACAGGAAAGGGTGCGTGCACCCTTTTTCAACATAGGTCACTGCACCAGGTCACTGTAAATCACCCATTTGGCAGGCCCTCCTAGCCCAGAGAGCAGGGTGCAAGTACCTGTGTTTGAGGGCACCCCTGCACTAGCAAAGGTGTACTGTCGAACTCCAGTGCCATTTTCATGGACTTCGTGAGTGCGGGGACGCCATTTTATGCGTTTACTGGACAGAAGTCACTACCTGTGTCCAGCTACATAATAGTTCCGAACCTAGGCATGTTCAGTATCAGACATGTTGGAATCATACCCCAATACTTTTGCCAGTATTGGAAGTATAATTCCATGCACTCTGGGGGCTCCTTAGAGGACTCCCAGCATGCTCCTACCAGCCTTCTGGGGTTTTCCAGGCAGCCCAAGCTGCTCCCACCCCTCAGACAGGTTTATGCCCTCCTGCTGCTTGGACAGCTCAAGCCCAGGAAGGCAGAACAAAGGATTTCCTTTAGGACAAGGGGGTAACACCCTCTCCCTTTAGAAATAGGTGTTACATGGCTTGAGAGGGTTAGCCTCCACAAGCCACTGGTATGCTTTGGAGGGCACATTTCGTGCCCTCCGTGCATAAACCAGTCTATATGAGCTCAGGGACCTCAAGTCCCTGCTCTTGCGCGGAAATGGACAATGAAAAGCCCCCTGTTCATCACTACATCAAGGGTGGTGCCCAGAACTCCTCCAGAGGGTCCTTAGGTTCTGCCATCTTGAATCCAAGATTAGCAGGGACCTCTGGGAGTATCTAAAAGGCCAGGTCAGGCAGGTGACGTCAGAGCCCCCTCCTGATAGGTGGTCACCTGGCTAGGTGACTAATCCTCCTTTCAGGGCTATTAAGTGTCTCTCTCTTGGGTGGTCCTCAGATCCGGCTTGCAAGATTCCAGCAGAACTCCTCTGCAACCTTACTTAGACTTCTAGCCACTGGAACCGCGACTGGACCCTCCAAGAACTGACAATCTGCATCCACAAAGAAGACTCTTCTTTCAACCTTGTTTCCTCAGCTCCTTCCAGCTTCTGCAACATTTCCCCGGTTGTGCATCCTCTGAGGGTGGCAAGTCTTCAGTCTGCACGAGAAGGAAGAAGGAATCTCCCTTGGAGTGAAGGAGTCACTCCCCTGCATCTGCATGCACCTGCTGCAACGACGACCAGCTGCATGGATCTCCTCTCAGCCTGAACTGCGTGGATCCTGCATCATGGGTGGTGGTCCAGAGTAGTCCTCTTGGTCCTTTCTGCCAGCTGTCCAACTTTGGTGGAGGTAAGCCCTTGCCTTCCCACACAGGTCAGCACCCCTGTGCACCGCATCTCTTGCAGCTGCCAAGGCTTGTTTGCATCTCCTCCAAGGGATCTTCAGGCTGCTTGTAACTCGAGTGCCCAGCACTTCTTACTGCGACGCACAGCCCTCTGCGTGGTTCTCCTGCGGCTTGGGACCCTTCTTCAGTCGTGCTGCGTGGGCTCTTCTGCGACTCATTTTCTTATTTTCCTTCCTTTTGGGTGATTTGGGAAAAGTCGACTAATTTACTCATTTTCTCTTGGTCGCTATGGGGTACTGTGGTACTTACCTTTGGGGTTTCTTAGTACCCCCAACTCCCCTCTACACATTCCACTTACCGAGGTGGAGGTCCTCTGTTTGCATTCCATTTTTTAAATATATAGGGTGGGCTCCCCCTAGGGTCACTATTGTCTAATTGCATTTGCACTGTTTTCTATCTCTTTCTAGGCCTATTGCTGATTACTAGTGGTATATTTCGTGTGTTACTTACCTCCTATTGGAAGGTTGCCTCTCTAGTACTTTTTGGTATTGTGTCACTAAAATAAAGTACCTGTATTTTTGTAACACTGGGTGTTTTCTTTCATGTGTGTGAGTGCTGTGTTACTACAGTGATATTGCATGAGCTTTGCATGTCTCCTAGATAAGCCTTGGCTGCTCATCCACAGCTACCTCTAGAGAGCTTGGCTTCTACACACTGCCTGCACTTCACTAATAAGGGATACCTGGACCTGGTGTAAGTACCATAGGTACCCACCCCACACCAAGCCAGCTTCCTACAAATGTAACTCCTGAAGTTCCATCGATACATATAGCATTGTGCATGGCATTCTGTTCAGTTGCTCTTGTGCACTTGGTCAGCTGCGTAGTACCCATGGGTGTCTTTATGATGTCTCAACTGACTGTCCGTGGGTCAGTGATAGTCCTTTAGTCATCCTGGAGAGTCAGACATGTACTGAAGGGATGCAGAATATCCTTTGGGTGGGATCTAACTGGCCTCGGCCTCCAGGACTCTTCTGGTCTCTCTTCGCAGTAGGCCACATCTGCCAGACAATCCTTCAGCTTTGGGCTGCTGCCCCTTCCCCCGTACATTGCTGCTTTTCTCTTTGCAATGAATAGCATCAATGCCGCCAGGCGGGGGGTGGCTGCTGAGGTGTCTTTAACGTATCCAAGCTGTGCTCTCAGCAGTGTCCTGAGTGCAGATCCTTCAGTTACGGAATATATGCAGTTAAAGACCACAAGCCAGTAGACGGCTCTCTTGGGCACTCCCAGACCAGATGCATGAAGGCCGTCTGCAGCACCGCAGCATACACATCCTGCCTCAGTCAGTAGGACCTTCCTCTAGAGACCAGCAGGTGGGCAGGAAATGTGATGCAGGCATGTCACATGAATGAGTCTGTAGCTGGGCGAGAGCATGCTAATCTGTAGTTGTTGCAAATTGACCAAGGCACTCAGAAGAGTAAAGTCCAGTAAGATCAATGGGAAAGGGTATCCCTGGTGATGTAGGTCCAGAAGCGGAGAAAAAAGCACCGATTCCAAGTTGATGTTAATCAAAGTCTTTAATTCTTAGACAGCATTTGTCATAGGTAAGTTTTCGTTTTTGCAGAGAAACAGCCAACACGTGTTTCGTCACACAAGTGACTTTGTCAAGGCTGCAAAACAATATTCAATGCTTACTGTCATATATTATTCTGAACAATAATAATACTTAGCGTATATACATGTGAAGGAGCTTGGATTGTGCCCGTGATCCGCTTTGCTTGAAACTGTGTGAGCATGCACACGCTTAGTGAAGAAAAAATGATTGGCATGGCGGACTAAGTGCTCATATGTGTAAATTCATGGTTACGAGGTGAGGGATGAAAGAGGAGAGAGTAAAATGGACATCCAAGAGCGTCCAGTGAGAGTTAGAGAGCATTAGAAGTTCCAAAGGTAAGGTATCCGAGGTGCAGACCGAAATACCCCAGGTGTTATATGGTGGATTTGAAATCGTGGATGTTGAAGAGGAGGGCAAGGTTCTACCGAAGTTACTTAACCCGGACAGAGAAGAATGTGCCGTATAGCGCGGTGGGGAGAGAAAAACATGCTAAGAGTCACTGAATTTAAATAGCGTACCTGGCCCAGTCCGGCCAAGGAAAGTACGACCGTAAATTGGTATGCAGGTAGGTTGAAAGAATGTGTTGGGTCTTGCAAGTTAAAAGTCTGTTCCTCCAGTAACCGAAGAGGGAGGCAAGGAAGCCCTGATAAGCCTCCAACCGAGTTCCTAAAAAATATGAAAGAGTCTAAGGTGGAATGTACAGAGAACGTATAAGCGTATAATCCATGCTGAGAGGTACTGTGAGTGGATAGATCCAAAGGCAGTAACAGGGGGGAACAGGGGCCTGATAGAAGGTTGTTAATCAATGCTTAGCGCTACTGCCCAAGTAAGAGGTAGTGTTAGTGATCTAAGGATCAGCTCAATTGGACATAGATAACAGAAGGTAAGTATATCTACGGTACAAGTTAACCAAGGAACATCCATGTGGGCATTAAGGAAACAAAAATCGGCAGAGAGTAGCAGGCGCTTGTTGTTAACCAAGCGTGTCTGGAGTTAATTGTACAATGCCACCGGAGACCGGTTAGTGATCCAAGGAGAAGCTCAATCGGACATAGATAAGGGAAGGTAAGTATGTAAGCGGTACAAGTTAGCCATGGAACATAAATGCATGCACTAAGGAAACCAGGTTGGCGAAAAGAAACGAGCGCTTTTTGTTATCCAAGCGTGTCTGGAGTTAATTTGTACAGTGCCACCGGAGACCGGTTGTGCAAGACACAGCGTCCTGAGAGTGCCTGTACGGGGCTCCGCACAGTCGGGTGTAAGTTGCTGGGTAACGTTTTTTCAAGGAAAAAAATAAAGGGTAATGGAGGTATCTGGCGTGACGGAGAGACAGAAAAACGCCATTCCAGGCTCTAATTAGAAGGCATGGTCAGTGTAATCGCAGTGAAAAAGAGCGCGACCAAGAGTGGGCATGTTCACGGACCTAAGAGTTGGAAAAAAACAAAAAGTAAATAAACGATGTACCTCGTTAGAATTGCTCGGTCCGTCTGGAGTCCGAAAGGAATGCGTCTGGGTTCTCCGAGCCCCGCGCGTCCCTAAAATGAAGTTCGTGTCAGCGAAGTAGAAAGAGGACTGTGCTGGCTTAACGTCCCAGGAAGGAGCCATTATTGTGGAAGAAAGAGGCGGCCATTTTGTAATGGTGATATCGAGTCAGTCAAAAAGAGGGCAGGACATTAGCCGAGTAGCAGAAGTACTACAGATAGACCCCATTACTTGTGTGATTGGGGAAGCTAGGCAGGTGAAAAGTGTCTAACATGCTATTTGTGAGTGAGTGGTGGTACATTAAATGTGTCCACTTAAGTGTCCTTATTCGGTTGGTGCAACAAGGGAGACACTGGGATAACAGTATTGTAACTCAAATGAGGACAGATGTGCGAGTCACACATAACAACACTTTCCATACTACACTTTGAAACGTAGTTGAAAACCTTCTTATGCACACGTAGTATTGCAAGGATAACAGGTAAACATAGTCACAAGTGCAAGTTCATATAACAGTAGTTTGTTACGTGTATATATACATGATCCATCAGAAAAGAGTCATTAGATAATATACAGTGAATATTCATAGAGCTCAAAGGCATACATTACAGAGCTAGGTGAGGAAAAAATGTAGTTCATGGTCAGTGTTCAGTCCATGCTCTACTGCCCGGAGTTTTAGTATCCAACCCGCCTCACATCTCCGTAGGTCCCTGGTTCTGTCACCCAATCTAGGTGAACCAGTGACCTGGGCGATACCATGAAACCTGATATTGAGAAGGTCCCTCTCGCCATGCATAGTGTTAAAATGGACAGCAATTGGGTATGTACTGTTAAAGTTCCTGATAGCTCTTATGTGTTCTTGTATCCGTTCTTTCAAAGGGCGTATCGTGCTGCCAACGTAAATCAGACCACACACACATATAATACAATAGACTGAAAATCTGGTGTTGCAGTTGATAAAGCTCGTGATTTTGTAAGTAAGTCTCGTATTGTATGAGAAAGAAGTGATTTTGTTGAGAGCCAATTGGCATGAGATACAGTTTCCGCATTTGAAGAAACCCCTTGGTTTGGTTGGGATCCAAGTCGAGGAGTGTGTCTGTGTGTAGGGCAAGAGAAATCTGGGGCATAGTATGTTTCTGAGTGTACGCCCCCTGCTGTGAGTCATGGTTGGGGAATTGTTGATGTGGCTCTTTAGACACGAGTCCAGTAGTAGTAGATGCCAATGTTTCTTAAGGACACAGTGTATGGTTTTACTGGCGGAGCTGTATTGCATGATGAAGGAAATAGGACGTTTGTAAGATGTTTTAGGTGGTTTATTGGAGCCCCTAATGAGAAGCGAGTGTTGGTCTTTAGAGGATGTACGTTTGATTCCCGTGGAAATGAGTTCCTTGGTATAGCCGCGTGCTTGGAAGCGGTGTGTCAATTTGGTTAGTTCTTGTTTGAAGACGTCGGGGTCAGTACAGTTGCGTCGAACTCTGATCATTTCCCCGTAAGGGATAGCTCTGATTTGTGTTTGTGGGTGAGCGCTCTGCGCGTGCAGGATAGAGTTGCACGCAGTTGGTTTCCTGTATAGTCTGGAAGTGATCCTGTGGTTGGTGATGTAAAGGAGAAGATCTAGGAATTCGATTTGGGTGCGGTCCACCTTGTGTGTGAAAATTAAGTTGAAGTCATTAGTGTTGAGATGATGGATTAGTGTGTCGAGGTCAGAGGCGTTGCCCGTCCAGATAGTTAGAATGTCGTCAATGTACCTGCCCCAATAGAGAATATGTTGGGTGAGGTGTTTTGGGCATTTGGACCACAAGTGTATCCTTTCAAACTGTCCCATGTACAGATTGGCATAAGATGGGGAGAATTTCGCACCCATCGCTACACCCTGACATTGACGGTACCAGTGACCATCGTGTAAAAAAACATTGTTTTCAAGTACCAAGCGCGTGAGGTCGAGGAGCATACAGGTGTGTTCAAATAGGGTGGCATCTCGTAAGCTGAGAGTCTTAGACAGCATCTCAAGCCCCCTTTCCAGAGGGATTGATGTGTAAAGCGAGTTGACATCCAGGCTGACAAATGTACATTCTTCCGTCCATTCAATGTCCTCCAGTTTGCAAAGTAGATCTCTGGTGTCCTGGATGTGGGATGGAAGGTTTTGAACCAAGGGCTGGAGAAAGGAGTCAATGTATTCTGAGATGTGTTCCGTGGGAGATCCCAGTCCTGAAATGATGGGCCTACCAGGTGGAAACCCATCTGTTTTATGTACCTTGGGTAGGATGTAAATACAGGGTGCTCGGGGTGCTGTAACCCGTAAGTATCTATATTCAAGGTCAGATAGGAGACACAGGTTTTTCCAATGGGTCAGTTTGCTCTCTATTAGAGTGGAGATGTCAGGGAGGGGGTTAGACTGGATAGTAACATAAGCCTGTGTGTCACTCAGTTGTCTATCGATTTCAGAGGTGTAGTCAGATCTGTCCATGACTACTACATTGCCCCCTTTGTCAGCTTCTTTAATTACTAAATCTGTGCGCCTGGAAAGTTCCTTCAAGGCCATTGATTCCCTATGTGTCAGGTTGTTCTTATGTCTGTGCGAACGTGTCTCAAGTCTATCCTCAAGCTGGAAGAGTTCTGTGCTTACTGCTTTGTAAAAAACATCAATGCAGTTATCTGGAGATAGGATTGGGACAAAGGAAGATTTGGGTTTAAGTCCACTGTCCAAATCTAAATTGGAAGGGATGTCAAGGTGGACTAGTAGTTCCTCAAGGCGTATGGGGGAAAGGGAGGGGTTGTCCAGTGAAAGTAATGTCTGTAAGTCTTGCAGATCTTTATGGGTGAGTCTCTGGTGGTGCCAATTTTATTGTGGAAAAATTTCTTCAGTTTAAGGTTGCGTACAAATTTAAACAGGTCGATGTGAATGTTGGTGTAGTTGGGCATTGAAGTAGGACAGAAACCCAGACCTTTTTGTAGGACCTTTATTTCGTTAGTGGATAAACAAGAACTTGATAGGTTGATGACTTGCACCGAGTCATCCATTGTTTCTACTGGAGTGTGGTCTGACTTGTTTATTCGGACTTCTGATTCCTCGCGGTGGATCGTGTTGTTACGCCCCCCTTGTGTTGTTTGTTGTGTTTGAGCCCTCCCCTCCTGGTGGGTTTCGGTTTGTGCCCGGTCTGTTGAAACCCTGCCGTATCCCTCTTCTGTATCGTCCTAATTCCTCTAAAAAAGAGTTCTTTGGAGAGAGGCATTAGTGGAGGTTGTGTTGTCAGTGGGTCTGTTCAAGGGGGTGTCTGTGCCGTCGCTGGAGAGGTTGGAAATATCAGAAAGGCTGTCAGAGATGGCACTTGCCGGAATGGCATTTGAGTTAGACTTATTGGTGTCTCTATTAATCTGATCGAATTTCCGTGCAAAGGTGTAAATTCTGCCGCTACTGTAGTCATTCTCGTCCCTAATGAGCTTTCTCATCTTTTTGTCTTTTACATATAGTTGGTACCCATTTAGTATGTCTCTCATTATGGTGTAGTTTTTATCAGTGGCTTCCGTAAGGTTTAGATTCTTGATTTCTTCTTCCAGAGAAGCTATGTCCAAAAGTAGTTTGTTACGTTTCCTATCAGCATGTTTGATAAGAATATTAATCATGCCAAATGACGCAGAGGAGATAAGGTGTTCCCACTCCCCAAGTAAATCCGGATCAAGGTCTTCGAATGAGGGAAATATTATGACCCGTAGCCCCCTAGGGATCTGTTTGAGTTCCAGATATCTTTTGAGGGTCGTGATGTCCCACCAACGGGCTAGCTCCTGTTTTTTTAGTTGTTCGAGTTTAATAAATTTATGCTTAAGCCCTTCCTTGGATGGTGTGGGGTTCAGAGTATGTGTGGTCAGGGATTTTTTGGAAAATAGTTCAGCAGCTAGGACATCCCTGTTGTCGTCAAAAGAAGCCATGCCTGGGAACCTGTTAGGGAGCAAATCAATAGTGTACAAAAAGAATATATAGTATGGCAAGTGTCACAATAACCGGAGTGCAGCCAACCACAATTTGGACAGAGCCAAGTAAACACACAATGCAGCAAGGGTAGTGGCGGTCAAGGAGCCGCACCTCCGTCACGTTACAGTTTGTATTGGATAGCAAAGTCAAAGATACGAGAAGCTGGTGCCGTGTTGATCGAGTGCCCAACTACCCAATAGGCACTGAAAGTTGTGTATCCAGATACACAATGATAATTGTTGCAAATTGACCAAGGCACTCAGAAGAGTAAAGTCCAGTAAGATCAATGGGAAAGGGTATCCCTGGTGATGTAGGTCCAGAAGCGGAGAAAAAAGCACTGATTCCAAGTTGATGTTAATCAAAGTCTTTAATTATTAGACAGCATTTGTCATAGGTAAGTTTTCGTTTTTGCAGAGAAACAGCCAACACGTGTTTCGTCACACAAGTGACTTTGTCAAGGCTGCAAAACAATATTCAATGCTTACTGTCATATATTATTCTGAACAATAATAATACTTAGCGTATATACTTGTGAAGGAGCTTGGATTGTGCCCGTGATCCGCTTTGCTTGAAACTGTGTGAGCATGCACACGCTTAGTGAAGAAAAAATGATTGGCATGGCGGACTAAGTGCTCATATGTGTAAATTCATGGTTACGAGGTGAGGGATGAAAGAGGAGAGAGTAAAATGGACATCCAAGAGCGTCCAGTGAGAGTTAGAGAGCATTAGAAGTTCCAAAGGTAAGGTATCCGAGGTGCAGACCGAAATACCCCAGGTGTTATATGGTGGATTTGAAATCGTGGATGTTGAAGAGGAGGGCAAGGTTCCACCGAAGTTACTTAACCCGGACAGAGAAGAATGTGCCGTATAGCGCGGTGGGGAGAGAAAAACATGCTAAGAGTCACTGAATTTAAATAGCGTACCTGGGCCAGTCCGGCCAAGGAAAGTACGACCGTAAATTGGTATGCAGGTAGGTTGAAAGAATGTGTTGGGTCTTGCAAGTTAAAAGTCTGTTCCTCCAGTAACCGAAGAGGGAGGCAAGGAAGCCCTGATAAGCCTCCAACCGAGTTCCTAAAAAATATGAAAGAGTCTAAGGTGGAATGTACAGAGAACGTATAAGCGTATAATCCATGCTGAGAGGTACTGTGAGTGGATAGATCCAAAGGCAGTAACAGGGGGGAACAGGGGCCTGATAGAAGGTTGTTAATCAATGCTTAGTTCTGACCTCCTGTCTTAGAGGTACAGTAGGATGTCTGTAGATAACTGACTCATTGTGAGATCTCCACTCCTTGAGCCCTGATCTCTTCCAGTAGTCACAGTAGGATTGCTGTACGTGCACTGACCTTGCAGGATGTTTGTAGTTCCTTAGACCTGACAGCTTGCCGTAGAGCTACAATAGAACATCTGTATATTATTGTCTGTCAGTAAGGTCTCCATTTCTTCATCCCTGGCCTCTTACAGAATTGTCACAGAAGGAAGGCTGCAGATTTGCTTTGTATGAGCTCTCACTTTCTTCAGCCCTCTCTTCTTCTAGAGGCTCAGTAGGACTGTTGTAGGTGTATTGACATTGCAGGTATCAGTGGTTGTTTGGGCTTGACCTCTTGTAGTGAGAGGCACAGTAGGACTGTTGGAGCTGCATTGACATTGCAGGCGCTCAGTGGTTGTTTGGGCTTGACCTCTTGTAGTAAGAGGCACAGTAGGACTGTTGGAGCTGCATTGACATTGCAGGTGTCAGTGGTTGTTCGGGCTTGACCTCTTGTAGTAAGAGGCACAGTAGGACTGTTGTAGGTGCATCGACATTGCAGGTGTTCAGCGGTTTTTCAGGCTTGACCTCTTGTAGTAAGAGGCACAGTAGGACTGTTGTCGGTGCATTGACATTGCAGGTGTTCAGTGGTTGTTTGGGCTTTACTCCTTGTAGTAAGAGGCACAGTAGGACTGTTGTAGGTGCATCGACATTGCAGGTGTTCAGCGGTTTTTCAGGCTTGACCTCTTGTAGTAAGAGGCTCAGTAGGACTGTTGGAGCTGCATTGACATTGCAGGTGTTCAGTGGTTTTTCAGCCTTGACCTCTTGTAGCAAGAGGCACAGTAGGACAGTTGTAGGTGCATTGACATTGCAGGTGTCAGTGGTTGTTTGGGCTTTACTCCTTGTAGTAAGAGGCTCAGTAGGACTGTTGTAGGTGCATTGACATTGCAGGTGTTCAGTGGTTTTTCAGCCTTGACCTCTTGTAGTAAGAGGCTCAGTAGGACTGTTGTAGGTGCATCGACATTGCAGGTGTTCACTGGTTGTTTGGGCTTTACTCCTTGTAGTAAGAGGCTCAGTAGGACTGTTGTAGGTGCATTGACATTGCAGGTGTTCAGTGGTTGTATGGGCTTGACCTCTTGTAGTAAGAAGCACAGTAGGACTGTTGTACGTGCATCGGCATTGCAGGTGTTTAGTGGTTGTTTGGGCTTTACTCCTTGTAGTAAGAGGCACAGTAGAACTGTTGTAGGTGCATTGACATTGCAGGTGTCAGTGGTTTTTCAGGCTTGACCTCTTGTAATAAGAGGTACAGTAGAGAGTTGCACGTGTTCAGATCGCATGAGCGCTGTAGCTCACACTTCCTCTCTTCCAGTGAGGCACCTTAGTATGGTTGTAGAATAAATGGCCTGTAAAGCTTTGTAATTCCTCCGTCGTATCTGTAGGAGGCTGGCCTGATTTGTAGTGGGTACCAAGGGGTACTTACACTCTGTACCAGGTCCAGTCATCCCTTATTAGTGTAGAAGAGGTGTTTCTAGATGCTGAGGCTGATAGAAGGTAGCTATAGCAGAGAAGCTTAGGCTGAACTAGGAGACATGCAAAGCTCCTACTATACCACTGGTGTCATATGCACAATATCATGTGAAAACACAATACACAGATATACTAAAAATATAGGTACTTTATTTTTATGACAATATGCCAAAAGTATCTCAGTGAGTACCCTCAGTATGAGGATGCCAAATTTACACAAGATATATGTACACAATACCAAAACTATGCAGTAATAGCAAAAGGAAGTAATGCAAGCAATGTAAAGTTACAGTATATTGCAATAGGAGCACATAGGTCGAGGGGCAACACAAACCATATGCTCCAAAAGTGGAATGCGAACCACGAATGGACCCCAAACCTATGTGAGGGTCGCTGGGACTGTAAGAAAACAGTGAGGGTTAGAAAAATAGCCCACCCCAAGACCCTGAAAAGTAGGTGTAAAGTGCACCTATAACCCCCAGAGAGCACAAAAGTCATGATAGGGAGTTTCTGCAAGGAAGACCAACACCAGCAAAGCAACCAAAGTGGATTTCCGGACTAGGGTACCTGTGGAACAAGGGGACCAAGTCCAAGAGTTGTGACAAAGTCGAGAGTGGGCAGATGCACAGGAAATGTCAGCTGAGGGTGCAAAGGAGCTGCCACCGGATGGTAGAAGCTGTGGATTCTGCAAGAACGAAGAGGGCTAGAAACTTCCCCTTTGAAGGATGGATGTCCCACGTCGCGAAGAAGCTTGCAGAGGTGTTCCCACGCAGAAAGACCGCAAATAAGCCTTGCTAGATGCAAGGGTCGCGGTTAGGGTTTTTGGGTGCTGCTGTGGCCCAGGAGGGACCAGGATGTCTCCACTTGGATGACGAGACAGAGGGGGCACCCAGCAAGTCAGGGAGCCCTCACAGAAGCAGGCAGCACCCGCAGAAGTACCGGAACAGGCAATTGGAAGAGGAGTGAACCGGAGTCCATCCGAGGACACAAAAGGGAGTCCCACGAAGCCGGAGGACAACTCAGAAGGTTGTGCACTGCAGGTTAGAGTGTCGGGGACCCAGGCTTGGCTGTGCACAAAGGAAATCCTGAAAGAGTGCACAGGAGCCGGAGCAGCTGCAAATCACGCGTTACTCAGCAATGCAGTCTAGCGTGGGGAGGCAAGAACTTACCTCCACCAAACTTGGACTGAATAGTCACTGGACTGTGGGAGTCACTTGGACAGAGTTGCTGAGTTCCAGGGACCACTTTCGTTGTGCTGAGAGGGGACCCAGAGGACCGATGATGCAGTCTTTTGTTGCCTGCGGTTGCAGGGGGAAGATTCCGTCGTCCCACTGGAGATTTCTTCAGAGCTCCTGGTGCAGAGAGGAGGCAGGCTACCCCAGAGCATGCAACACCAGGAAACAGTCGAAGGTGGAAGGGTCAGCGATACAAGGTTGCAGTAGTCGTCTTTGCTACTTTGTTGCGGTTTTGCAGGCGTCCTGAGCAGTCAGCGGTCGATCCTTTGGCAGAAGGTGAAGAGAAAGATGCAGAGGAACTCGGATGAGCACTTGCATTCGTTATCTAAAGAATTCCCCAAAGCAGAGACCCTAAATAGCCAGAAAAGGAGGTTTGGCTACCTAGGAAGGAGGATAGGCTAGCAACAGAGGTAAGAGCCTATCAGAAGGAGTCTCTGGCGTCACCTGATGGCACTGGCCACTCGGAGCAGTCCAGTGTGCCAGCAACACCTCTGTTTCCAAGATGGCAAAGGTCTGGAGCACACTGGAGGAGCTCTGGGCATCTCCCCTGGGAGGTGCAGGTCAGGGGAGTGCTCACTCCCCTTTCCTTTGTCCAGTTTCGCGCCAGATCAGGGCCGGGGGATCCCTGAACTGGTGAAGACTGGCTTATGCAGAGATGGGCACCATCTGTGCCCATCAAAGCATTTGCAGAGGCTGGGGGAGGCTACTCCTCCCCAGCCCTGACACCTTTTTCCAAAGGGAGAGGGTGTAACACCCTCTCTCTGAGGAAGTCCTTTGTTCTGCCTTCCTGGGCCAAGCCTGGCTGGACCCCAGGAGGGCAGAAACCTGTCTGAGGGGTTGGCAGCAGCAGCAGCTGCAGTGAAACCCCGGGAAAGGCAGTTTGTCAGTACCCGGGTCTGTGCTAGAGACTCGGGGTATCATGGAATTGTCTCCCCTATGCCAGAATGGCATTGGGGTGACAATTCCATGATCTTAGACATGTTACATGGCCATGTTCGGAGTTACCATTGTGACGCTAAACATAGGTAGTGACCTATGTATAGTGCACGCGTGAAATGGTGTCCCCGCACTCACAAAGTCCGGGGAATTTGCCCTGAACGATGTGGGGGCAGCTTGGCTAGTGCCAGGGTGCCCACACACTAAGTAACTTAGCACCCAACCTTCACCAGGTGAAGGTTAGACATATAGGTGACTTATAAGTTACTTAAGTGCAGTGAAAAATGGCTGTGAAATAACGTGGACGTTATTTCACTCAGGCTGCAGTGGCAGGCCTGTGTAAGAATTGTCAGAGCTCCCTATGGGTGGCAAAAGAAATGCTGCAGCCCATAGGGATCTCCTGGTACCCCAATACCATGGGTACCTCAGTACCATATACTAGGGAATTATAAGGGTGTTCCAATATGCCAATGTGAATTGGTGAAATTGGTCACTAGCCTGTTAGTGACAATTTAGAAAGCAGAGAGAGCATAACCACTGAGGTTCTGGTTAGCAGAGCCTCAGTGAGACAGTTAGTCATCACACAGGGAACACATACCTATAGGCCACAAACTTATGAGCACTGGGGTCCTGGCTGGCAGGGTCCCAGTGACACATACACTAAAACAACATATATACAGTGAAATATGGGGGTAACATGCCAGGCAAGATGGTACTTTCCTACAGTATCTTACCTTAGTGTTTCAGTATGAAGGATGCAGCCTAATATGACATCTGATTTACGGGCCAGCCTGGGAATGAAGGTTTTTGAACAGCAGTATATTCAGTATCTTGTTTTAAAAGTATGCATTGTTTTGATTACACATTTTGTTTCTCTCTCTATTACAGCAAGATGACAAGAAACCAAAAAAACTTTAGAAAAATGACACACATAGACCTCCGTTAACAGTGAACCAAATCAAGCAGCGCATAAAGACCATGACCTCAAACGTGAGTTGGAAAACCCACCACATTTCTTATAATAGTCCCTCTTACTGCTGAGAAGGTTGACATCCATTGCCTTGAGTCCTGCACACAGGATGAGCTGGGAGCAGATAGAGTGTATTTAAAGTACTGAAGCCTTGCTAGCCGGGGAATGTTTGAAGTGGAAATGTAGTATTGAATGGATGCTCTCTCCCAGAGAAAACCCTAGAAAGGATCAGCCAATGTTCTCTTTCAATGTAATACTATTTATTGAACTATGATGCAGATCTTCAACACAAACCATACAGCTAAAGATGCTCAGAGTTGCTTCTCATCTCTATTCATTCATTCACAGCTTTGTCTGAGGTCAGTTCTCATGTCCCTTTTCCTTTCAGGTTCATTGTGACAGTTGTCAATAGTTGAGCTTCAGTGCCCACAGCCTCTCTGAACGAGTAGTGATATTCTCGGTCTCCCCTCGTTTCCTGTTGCCATATTTGTTTGAACCTTTTATGTTGTTTTTCCATTTTGTATATTATTTCCTCCATCGCCAACCTTAAGTTGCAGAACCATCATGTGGGAGAGTCCAGTCTGGGGAATTTATTTGGCAGTAATTACAAGAAGGATGACTAATATTCATGCCCCTCCTGTCACATCTGTAACTCTCTCCTCTCTGAGCTCTAATATTAATACATCTGGTGCCTTTTATGGGTAACCCTACTCTTGCTTTGATTCTGCTGGGTACTTCCTTCCAGAAGTGTCTCTCTGTTGCATTTCCACCAAGTCCGCAATGTCAAGTTGTTGTCGTCCCCACATCTCCAGCACCGCCCTTTCATGGTAGCGGAGATTTCTTTCAGCTTATGCGCAGTAAAGTAGCGATGATACATCAGTTTGTATCCTTGTACCTTGTGAATGACTCGTCTGTGTCCTCTGAGAGCTTCTCCCATTCTCCGTCTTCTGTGTCTTTGCAGCATTGTTTCCATTGCGCTTGGTCTTCTCATTTCTTACCCTCTCTTCCCCTCTTATATAGACGTGTGATACCGTTTCGTATATTTTTCAGAATGTGTAAGGTCTCTTGTGTCTCTGTTTCAGGCTTGTATGTCCGTCCTTACTTGCACATAGGGCATCTTATTATCCTCTTTGAGTTTAAACTCATTCTTGCGTTATTGAAAAAGTTGAATTTCTCCTTTCTTGATAAGATCTGAAATATCATTCTCTGCAGAGCAAGAGTGAATTCTGAGTTGTTATGGACTGGGGCAGAAGGGGAGGAGTATGTGGTCAATCCTAAGTTTCTGTCCACTGCATCCAGTGTTGGCATTATTGTATTGATGGCACAGCGAATGTATACATTCTTAGTTCTGCATTGCGTTTGCATCCATAAAGCATAGCACAGGGACCTCTCCATCACTGCCCCATCCACCTGTGCTCATCAGACTCCCAGGATAAACACTCCAGAAGGAGCCTCAGACGTGTGCTTGGTAATATCCCAGGCATGAGGGAAGGCAAGATCTCTCTTACTCCTCCTTGGCAAGAGTATTTTCCTCGATGCTCATTCTTTCCCACCTCCCCAGATGAAACGTTCCATCTTTTCCTTGAGGCTGATTGTATCTTCAGATGGAATAAGGAGAGGCGGGGCTTGCAACAGGTTTAACAAGCATGGCAGAACATTTTTGTTGCTGCCGTTTTCCCAGCCATGACAAAGGCAGGGAATTCATTGCCAAAGCCTCCTTGAGTCCTTGTTTCAGGGCTGGCCAGTTGCTCGCCTTCCTATCGGCCAGTGATAAGGTGCTGCTGAGGCCTGAGTAACAAATTAAATTCAGTTGTTGTTGGAGTCGATGAGCTTCACGGTGGAAAGAAATAATATTTATCTCTTTAGTATTTCTTTGCTTATTTTGCATCTTGTCGGCGTCTCAGATTTTGCAAGTTGATGGGCTAAAATGGTTAGTGATTTCTTGATCTCAGTGTGCACAGGACATCATCGACGACGATTGGGGTGCTCTCGTCTTGTCGCTGTTAAAGGCTCTGGATAGCGGATAGCACGAACCGAAGAAGCGAGAGGAGGAAACCCTGTTGTGCCCCCTTTTCAGCGTAATTACCTCCAACTTCACCCCATTCAGCATTATTCAAGCCTTGGGTCCTTTATATGCAGAAAAGGTGCAGCTTCTAAATTGTTCGATTCACAAATTTGTGGAATGTTGCCCCCAAAAATCCTCACTAACGTGTCCAAAGGAGTTTTCCCGCTTTGACTGCGATCAGTGTTGCCAGATTCTTTTTTCTACAAGACGAGTGATGTGTGTCATCCTGTGTTTGACTCCCTTTAATTCATCTCCGTTGGTCTCCATTGATTTGCCGTGGAATGTATTTATCTAATCTTTTTTGTTTAAATTTTTGGCTCAATGTTTTGCAGAACTATTGTGCAATACAACTTCATGGTCTTTTATATTTATCGCCTGGTTTCGGGACTGTCATGTCAGCCTTCTTCCTCCATGGTGCAGTTCCTGATTCTTGGGTTAGAGGTCTGTCATGACAATTTCTGCCTCTTCTAAGGATACGTCACAGGTTGCTGTGTGTCCATCAGATCCTGGGGACTTCCCATAGTTCAGTGATCTGGTCGCTTCCAGTTTTTCTTTGCATCTATAGGTCTTTCTAGGAGTTGTTCTCTTTGATCCTGTGAGAACTGAAGAAACTGTAGATATTCTTTCCCTGCTGTCTCACCCTCCTCTCTTGCGGAGAAAAAATACTGGTAAAGGTCCCTGAAAACACTCTTTTTCACACTTTTCGTCTTTTATGAGCGCTTCTTGTGGATGGCTGACTTCTGTACTATGCTGTTGTATACCTCCCCTTAAGTTGTAGGTCCAGTAATCTCTGTTTTATTATTTTTCTTGTAATACTTCTGCTGTGTTTTTTTTCCCTTCTACTAGTTTTGATTGTTGTCAAACGGCGTTTCAGCCTGTTCGTCTTGGGTACTTCCCCTGTTTGATACGTGTTTAGAGTGACTGTTCTAGTACCCTTAATTCTTGATATAGCATCTCATCTTCTCATTTCCTCTCTTTTATAGGTCTATGTGTATTCCCCTCACAAATGCCTTTACTGAGTACGCGTTCAGTTGTATGGAGGCGGCGTATTCCATGTGTTGCTGAATCGAAGTCAGTCATTTGCGTAAGGTGCCCTGCCTGTTCTCTGGGTCTCTAGAGCCCCTGCCTGTTCTCTGGGTCTCTAGAGCCCCTGCCTGTTCTCTGGGTCTCTAGAGCTCCAGCCTGTTCTCTGGGTCTCTAGACACCCAGCCTGTTCTCTGGGTCTCTAGAGACCCAGCCTGTTCTCTGGGTCTCTAGACACCCTGCCTGTTCTCTGGATCCCTAGAGCTCCTGCCTGTTCTCTGGGTCTCTAGAGACCCTGCCTTTTCTCTGGGTCTCTAGAGCCCCTGCCTGTTCTCTGGGTCTCTAGAGCCTCTGCCTGTTCTCTGGGTCTCTAGAGCTCCAGCCTGTTCTCTGGGTCTCTAGACACCCAGCCTGTTCTCTGGGTCCCTAGAGCCCCTGCCTTTTCTCTGGGTCTCTAGAGCCCCTGCCTGTTCTCTGGGTCTCTAGAGCCCCTGCCTGTTCTCTGGGTCTCTAGAGCTCCAGCCTGTTCTCTGGGTCTCTAGAGACCCAGCCTGTTCTCTGGGTCTCTAGAGACCCAGCCTGTTCTCTGGGTCTCTAGACACCCTGCCTGTTCTCTGGGTCCCTAGAGCTCCTGCCTGTTCTCTGGGTCTCTAGAGACCCTGCCTGTTCTCTGAGTCTCTAGACACCCAGCCTGTTCTCTGGGTCTCTAATGCTGTGGGCCTTGCGGTCCCCTCTTTCTTGTTATAGCTAGTCTACTCATGAAAGAGTGGGCTCTCCAGTCACTGCTGGATGGTTATAGGTAGGACCCCGTTTCCATAGCGAAATGTTCCAAAAAAATTCTTATGCATCTCAGTTCCTTCTCAGAAAGTTCTGGGGTAATCTGTCAAGTATGGGCAAGGAAAAAGGGGGATACCAAAACGCATTTTCCCCATTGAATTTTCTATAGGAAAATTGAACAGTGATACAGAAAACACAGATGAATGGAATCACATCAAATTTGTCAGAAAGCTAGACCTTTACCCAGAAAGCAGAGGATCTGTGGTAAAGTAATAAAAAAGTGAGTTCCTGCCCTTTTTAAAATAAAATAACCCTGGGGTGCGCCAGGGCCTGTGGGTCATTGCATTGGTTATTTGTTTGGGATGGGGGGGCCCTGCTCCTTGAGCCATAATATGGCCCCAGTGACCCCATCCCTGGGACACTGTAGTTTGCTCCCACTTGACTGGAACAGAAAGAAAAGCTGCTCCCAGCCGGGCCGTAGCAAACACTAGATTGCATTCACCTGGCAGGAGAAAAATGAAAGCTGCTCCAGGGTGGGAGCAGGCTAGTTCCCTGGATGGGGGCTGGATGAGGAGCCGGTGGGACAGCAGGGGACCATGGGCCTCCCCGCGGCCGCAAATGCACAAAGGGTTGTGGGTGTCGTTGGTGAGACTGGGTTACTCGTTTAAAAAAAAAAGATTGCCAGCTCCTACCGCACCCAGGATGGATGCTGGCACGGTAGCCCAACAGCTCCCAAAACATTTTTAAAAGCTGGCATGGAGTAAGTCTCCTGGGTCTTTGAATACATGGCCCAGGAGAGCCTATTATTTTTAAAGCACTCCTGGCCGGCACTGGGACATCAGATGCAAAAACAATGATGATGATGGATGGAATTCTTCAATTAATCCCAGCCACTGGCAATCACTCGGACCTCATTCCAATCCATCATTAATGCCCACTATGCCACCTAAGTTTGGACCCAGCCATATGCAAATCAGTCTTGACCCTGCTGCTCGTGGCAACAGCCAGGCCAGGTCCTTCCTGAACTGGAACACAAGAAACCCTGGGCCGCTTTTGGTTCTAGTGGAACAGTGAGTTCGGGACCCACGTCTGGGCATACCCGGCGCCCCTAGGGCAGAAAATACAAAAACAACAAGGTGATGAATGGAATGCTGGAATTATTATCAATCGGTGGCTATCGCTCGGGTATGTAACACTTTTTTTTCAGGACAGGGGAATTGTCTTTACTCGCGAGTTCTAAAATTGCTGCTACTACACCCTTGTTGATGTTTTGGCAGCTAATCAGATCTCATCTTTTGATCAGTCGGGTCAGTGTATCCTCTGGAGTCTGAAATATACTTACTGTTTGAACCTTACTTTCTCAAAAACTATTGAACCGGCTTACAATAAATCACAAAAAGGATGCTTTTCCAACTCGGGTCAATTCCACACCAAGTGATGAATCCTTTCCCATCACATTAACTTTTAGCATGACCTTGGTTTGGTCAACAACACAAACTGGGACAGTCATTCTTTTCATTTTCCTTGTTTTGCCATGCTCCTTATCGTTTATTTTTGTTCAAGGGGCTTTTGTTTTCGCATTTTTACTCTTTATTAGTAGATACACTGTGCCATCCGGAGTAAAGAAGTTTATAATATGTTCAGCAATCAGATACCAATAGAATAAAATCCATACTTCCCATCTGTGAGGGAATGTGGTGTGTTATATGGTCTGGTTGTGCAACCTCACCGTTTAATGCACTTACCAACCCCTTAGGACTCTTAGGTTTCATTTGTCAAACCTCCAGCTCAACCCCGGGTACCTGTGGCTCCGAATAGCAAGGCTCACGCAAAGGAAGATGTGTATAGCATTTAAACAGTACCAAAACAGGTGAAGAAATCGACAAGACACCAAAGAAAGCAAACACTAATTTATAAAAAATAGACTGTATTTTTATGGATTTTTACATACACACCACAATGAAAAAGATCCACTGGAGGGTTTTGGAGGTATAGAGTTTACAAACTATTGTAAATCAAGCTATTTCACCCAACCATGAACAAGCATTGTCAAATTCAACTAATTTGACAGTTACAAACTTTTTCACTAAAAAGTTAAAGCTAAGTGTAATGCTGCCATTTAGAGTCACTTTAGTTGACCAAATCCAGTAGGGAGCGAGTAAGGGGGTCCAACCGGGCCCTCAAAAAATGTTACCTCAGCAGGCAGTTTTATCCTTTACACAGCTTTCGTTTGGAAGTGGTCCTCATGCAAGGGATAGAGGATGCTGAACATGCACCAAGGATGCTGTGGATGCGATGCAGTAGACAGTGGACTTGCAGCAACTACTCAGTCACGAAGGGGGTGAGGTGGCCCTGGTAACAGAGTGGACACCCCTTGAGGTCCTCTCGGAGCAGGTCGCCACTGGACTATCAGTCACCCCATATCGTGGTCACACACCAATCCTTCCTGGGTCAATAAATCGTCCTGTAGAGGTCCCAGCCACAATTTGACAACATTCCTGTATTCAGCAGATTCAGGTGGAGCTTTGTGCATTGGGTCCTGGTCCCTGGTGCTGCACGGCGACGGTCGGCTGCAAGGTAAAGTTTCTGGGCTGCCACCTTGTCCCAGCAGGCTTTTCAGCTGTTGCTTTCCTGTGCTATGAACGAGAGGTCAGCTAACTAACCCCTGGAGTCTCTTGGCTGGGTTCTGGAGACAACTTCCTCTCAAGCAGCCTACAGCAGGCACAGTCCCTCTCCTCTGCTAGCCTCCAGGTTCAGCAGGTGCTGCCCACACTGGTGCAGCCTCTTTGCTGGTTCCGCGGTGCAGCAGGGCGTTTCTTTTTCAGTCCTCGTTTCAGTCCAGTTGAGATCTGGCAGCCAGGGATGCCTTATTTATGCTCAGCAAATGCTGTCGGGGTAAGATGTGGTTGGTAGCCAATGGACTATCAGGTTCCCTCCCTCGTGATGAGAACTTTCTGGGAAGCGTGGCATCTAGCTATCCGAGGATGCTCTATTCTGTTCCCTCTCAAGATGGCAGAAACTTTCTCTTAGCATTCAGAGCTCCCTAGCCCAACCCGGAGGGGTGGCTACTAAGGGGGCTTCACTTCCCTGGAAAACCAGTTTGACAACTGGCTTCACCTTCTCTGTCTGTGGTGCCAGCCTAAACAACAGAGTGGCCCTTTTCCCAACTGTACCCCATTTGCCCTTCAAAGGAGTCTTTGCCTTTGAAGGTCCCTTTTGGGCTAACACCTGAGTGGCTTCCTGCCTGGGGGAAGTAAAACGGGTACACACACGTTTGAAAAGTTTTACAATATGAGGCTAAGTATAATGCTTCCAGGATGCTCTCTGATTAGAAGCAAATGTTTGCAGAAGCTTGTAAGCAAGAGTGATGATTCTTTGCAAATGCAAGTAGAAAAAAAACGCCACGCTACAATTAAATTGTCAGTGCTATTTCTTTGAAGCGTGATTTAGTAAAATGTGTTGATGCAGGCTAGTATTTAAAAAAATATTCCTAATGGAAAATCATTGTAACCATTTTCAACAAGATTATGGGAAGCGTGAAAATAAACAAGCACTGGCAAAGCCAACCGATCTGACATTTGTTGTGAGTATTTTGGTTTTGTCACTGCGTGTCTTGTTTTGACATGGCTTTTGTAACCCTTTATTGTTGTTGGAGCTGCCAAGCCCTAACCATTGTAACAATCACTGTCAAAAGGAAAAATGATTTTGGTTTCAAAAAGCACACATCCCCACCAGTTGTGTGTCAAAGGGCCCGCAGCCCCCCACCTCCGGGGAGCCCCCTCAACACAGCACCTGTCCTGAGTGAGTCTGGAGGGGGGACCGCCATGCTCTTTGCAGGGGGCCCCTCCAGTTTTGGTATTCCGGTGATTGCCACAGTAGTTCCTGCCACTGAACAAAACTACTTTGTGTGCCAATGTGCTCCTTGTGGAAGAGCAGAATGCGATCACTCACAGTAAAGCTAGCCGATAGAGAGAGAAATAGAAGTTTAATAAAAACAAAATGTCTTTGTCAACGCCAGACCTAATTAGGGAACCAAATTTGAAAGAAAGTCACAAAGTGCACCCACGTCTTTGAATTTGTCACCGCACTACATAGCACCAAAGGGACAAGTAGATTTTTTTACAAGACTAGTAGATTTAAGAAGTAACCTGTCCCATGGACAAGTAGATATTTTATTAAATTCCACGCCCCTGGGTGTCCTCTAGGGGCTGTTCTGAGCATTGCAGCCAACATAGTACAATATTTGAGGCACGAAAATACGCCCCATAGTGCTTTGCAGGGCATTACTTTTACAAAACATTTTTGCTCATAACTCAGCCTTTGTTGGTCCTAGGACAGTGGAACCACCTTCAAAACGCTCATTCTGTATACCTCATCTCTGGGTCCCCACACCAGGTTACTGGGGACTCTAAATAACCCCTCCCACCATTCAGTGTCCTTTAAGCTTTCACATGGCTACAACCTTTGTTTTATAGCTGAGAGAAGTTTTGTTTTAAATGCCTTTTTGTAATATCGCGGTAGGCCTGCTAGCCCTAAAAACTCCCTCTAGGGGCTAAGTATATGGTTACACTGCGTTACTTTCTCCTGTTTGTTTTTTCCTGGGGTTATGCCCTCTAGGGGCTAACAATATGGTTACATGACCATGTTTCTTACAAATGATATTTTTGTTATGATGCCCTTTAGGGGCTGTTTACAGCATTACAACATAATCCCAAACTTTTTTTCTGATAAAGGTTTATATGATAATTGTATATGTTTCATTAATCTCTCCTTATTGCAATTATGATCATAACTCAGGCCATCTTAACATCCTTATTACACTGTGACTGTTTAAACACTCTTGCCATGTTGGGCGACCCTTCTAGTTTTTTTCTCCTCTGTGGCTGTCTTGTGTCTTTTTTGGGGGAATTGCGTTAGCCAGCCAGACACTCTGATGATGGGGTGGTGAAAGTGGTATTCTATTGGAATTAGCAGATTTAAATTAGGAAGCTAAATGGCAATATATTCATTTTTGGCTGCAGATAGAGAAAAAAGGTAAATGGAAGTGCTTTAATTATATGCAGGGCCTCTAGAATTATGCGGCAGGAAAAGAAGAAATCACGAGGCAGGGTTGACCCAATTATGTGGCAAGAAAAGTTTAGTTATGAATTTACAATGCCAATAGCTCTAACTCAAGCAAATGCAAGACCTTCTGCATTGCAAATGCCTGTTTAAGACATACCTTCCCTTTAGCTCCCAATGGGTTCATTAGGCTCTCTGGCTCCTGGTGTTTAATGACAACTGGCTTCTATCATGAGTGCATTTTTGTTAACTGTGTCACAACAATTGAAAACTTGAAATGGCAGAAGGGATCAAAGCTTTTTACACTTTCTTCCTTGTTTCCAGGGTGAATTCCTGCCAGACACCTTCCCGGCATTCACAATGTTTCTGTGGAATTCCTACCAATTGACAGATGAACCGGTAACTAACTTAAACTGAATTTATGTTTTATAAAATGTCTTTTTTGTTCTTCAACATACTGTCACCATTTGCCATGCTCATCCAACTGACCGTCATTTAAATTATCGTGTGAACTGAGGAACACTGATATTGCCTCACCCCTTTTCTGCCTTTCTGTCTTGCTCAAAGTCCCTTGATGACTGATATATTTTGTTTTCCAAGAAGATAATGTGGTGCCCACCACCTGCAACCACCAGAGTAAGCTAAGCAGTCTGTGCTGCTGATCAGTCACTGAATGCTGCTTGTTGCCCAGTTGCCTATGTTACGAATACTGTTGTTCGTGCTTATCCTGCCACCTTTAAAACAGCCAACCAAACGGTCTGCGTCACTTTCTAACCAGTGCCATTGCCACTCCGGCACTCATTGCGTCTAAGGCTAACACTGCCTCCGACTGTCACTCCTTGCTTCTGCGGTGTGCAAACATTTATAGTCCTAAACCTTAAACCTAATTCCCCACTGAGTGTTGGGCTCTTGGAACACTTAAACCGTATAACTGCATTGCAAACCAGGTGCAAACATCAGCTTAAAGATGTGCAGCACCTTCCAGAGCCTATGACAAGCCAGATTTAGGGGGTGATTCTCAGCTTGGCGGGCGGCCGGAGCCGCCCGCCAAGCGGGAACCGCCAGAAGACCGTACCGCGGTCAAAAGACCGCGGCGGTCATTCTGGGTTTCCCACTGGGCTGGCGGGCGACCGCCAAAAGGCCGCCCGCCAGCCCAGTGGGAAACACCCTTCCCACAAGGACGCCGGCTCCGAATGGAGCCGGCGGAGTGGGAAGGTGCGACGGGTGCAGTGGCACCCGGCGCGAATTTCACTGTCTGCAATGCAGACAGTGAAATTCTTTGTGGGGCCCTCTTACGGGGGCCCCTGCAGTGCCCATGCCATTGGCATGGGCACTGCAGGGGCCCCCAGGGGCCCCATGACACCCCATACCGCCATCCTGTTCCTGGCGGGCGAACCGCCAGGAACAGGATGGCGGTATGGGGTGTCTGAATCCCCATGGCGGCGCAGCGAGCTGCGCCGCCATGGAGGATTCAGAAGGGCAGCGGAAAACCGGCGGGAGACTGGCGGGAGACTGCCGGTTTTCCTCTTCTGACCGCAGCCGAACCGCCGCGGTCAGAATGCCCTGCGGGGCACCGCCAGCCTGTTGGCGGTGCTCCCGCCGACCCTGGCCCCGGCGGTCCATGACCGCCGGGGTCAGAATGACCCCCTTAATCCTGTTACTTTAAACAAATCCAATTGTACCCCTTTTACAAACTCTTATCACTGCAGCTGGCCTGAAACTGATGCATAAATATGAACAATTAATGGAAAACGGAGGCCTGGAAGAATTAACATTACCAGAGCTAAGGGAGAATAAGAAGGCAGCCTGTGCCTTTAAGATGTTGTGAAGTTTCCAATCCCTTGATGCCCTGGACAGGCAGTTCCCTGAAGAATCAACTCTTTTTTGCTGCTTCTGAGAGTGGGGCCTTGGAGCACTGTGGGTGTTTTTCAGACCATTTTGGTTTGCTGTAGAAATTCATCCTTCATCTTCCTTCAATGTGTCCTGTGACTGTTGAACAACATCAGGCTTCATCTGTCTTTTTTAGCCAAAGCTGTACGGTCAGGATGACGCCTTCTTTTCATGTGCCCTTCTTGTCGTAGGAAGAAAGGGGCATCTTACCTTCATCAGGTGGCGTGCCTTCCTGCCGCTCATTCCATAAAAGAAGGTGGATTCTCCTACAAAATGTACCAACACAGGCTCCATGCTAGATATTGAGGGCATCAGGCTAAGAGAGAAAGAGATGGGCATGCTGGCGAAGGATCCAGCCTCCATGAAAGCATCGGTCTTCACTAAGATGCTGCCCTGACTCCAAGGACTGTCCCAGAGATGGATTGAAGCACAGACGGTTGAGGAATGAGGAAGGGAAGACGCACCACCATTCGAGCCACACCAGACTTCCATGCTTGCCCTCACCATTGAAAGTGCCAGTGTTGGTATGGGGAAGTCACTGATCTGCCAGAAGGAATGAAGTGTGAATGGTGAAATAACCCTGCCATCCAGGGGATGTTGAAGCATTCTCACTCTTGCTTTACTCAACCTCAAAACCACTATTTGGCTTTGAGGCCTCCTGTGTCACGCCATTCAATGTTAAGAACGATGGAGCATTGTTGACGTTGTGTAGATCAGTGTGTCGGCGACAATTGCTAGGATGTTGTTCAGTGAAAGAAGTCTCTGCTAAGAAGAGTTTACATCCCTCCACTTCATCCATGAGCTCTGCTGTGTTGAAGATTCTGTCCTTTGAATTCCACCAGCAGATTCACTCCAACCTCTTTCTCAGTCTAAGTCCTTTAGCAAGTCCAAAGGTTATAGTTTCCAGGAAGACATAAATGTCTCCCACACAAAAAAGGCTTCCATCATCAAGAGAGCATAGACCAGTTGAAGCGCCTCAACTTCCTCCGCGTTCACCTTACAGTCCACCAAAAGATCATCCTCCTCTGAAGCGAATTCATGAAGAAAGGTTCTTCACCATCACTAGGCAGGTCCTCAAACAGGTGAAATTCCACTTCATCGTACACTTTTTTTTTTTTTTTTGTTTAAATATTTTTATTAACAATTTGCTGTTATACAAATACAGAATGATTTGGCGTGGTAGTTGAGATTACACATGCAGCTCAGGGTGTTACATATTTTTGGTCAAATATCATGTACTTTCTTTTACTTTTACATCAATTTGAATTGCTTTTTGTCTAATTCTGCAGCCTAGCACATTTGCCTGTGCACCACCTGAGAGCTATGCCATCGATCTGATTGTTATACATCTAGAACAGTCTTTAACTAAAGTTAAACAGATTAATGGTGCGATGGAACTTGTATGGGCAGGTGGTTCCATTTTCTGAAGTCAACCTCCTCTCTCTTACCCTGGAGCAGGGTTGGCACTTTTCATGTTATCCATCCCTATTTTAATCCCAAGACGGTAACTCCCTCAAATAATGCCAGTCCCCTCTAACACCACTCGGTCATTTCTGTGCCCTTAGCCGTGAATTCCATGTCTGTCTTCGTTTCCCTTCTAGTGTCTTCTAGGTTCTGAACCCTGGATTTCTCCTTCCCTACCCCAGGAGTTGTGTCACTGCCGATCTCTATCTTGAGCCTATATTTTAATCTTTATGTCAGTCCCTCTGTGGTTGTGTCCATACCCCTCAGCATCCCTTCCCACTTTGTCAGTATCTCCTCCCATTCTGGAGCGATAGGGGTCTGGCGGAGTCCACGCTCCTCCTCTCTCTTCAGTATCTGCAGTTCTGCTCTGGCCCACTTCTCTACTTCCCGTCTCCATTCCGTCAGTGATGGGCATCTGGGGGATTTCCACCCCAAGCTGATCAGTCTCCGGTATAAAACCAGAGCAAGGTTCAGAAAACGACCCCTCACCTTCCCACGTGGGAGTCTGGTTCCAAGACCCAATAGGCACACACTGGGAGATAGGGCTAAATCCCTTTCAAGCAGTCTAGAGAGGTCCGTCAACACACTGCCCCAGCCCTGACGCAGGTCTGGGCAGCTACACACCATGTGGTCGAAGTCTGTGTTCACATCACTGCACCTGGGGCATGCCCTGGGGACCCCCTGTACATTAAGGATAGGCGGTGTGGGGTGAGGTACGTCCTGTGCGTGTAATTATATTGAGCATATCTCAGTCTTGTGTTTCTCACTACTTCCTTTGGGTACGCTAGTACTCTACTCCACTCAGAGTCTGTTATTTCATTTTCCAAGGCTCTCTCCCACCTCTCCCGTAAGGATTGCATTGGGTCAAGGGCTCCTTCCTGTTGGGCTTGATACAGTCTTGTGATGCGGTGTGCATCATCCCCCAATGTTAGGATGAGGTGTAATATATGATGGGTGGCAGGCTCTGCATTCACTGTTTCCCAGTGTTCCCGCAGATTATGTGTTAACTTTTGGTACATAAGGAATTGTCCCGAATGGATTCCTCTGTCATTCACTAGATCAGTAAAGGGCCTCAACACCCCGTCCCGGAATAAGTCACCTACCGTCTCTACTCCCTCCCTTTTCCAAATCCCGAGCCCTGTACCCATCAAGCCCACCTCCCCTTGATCTAGTATTAGGGCGGTCAGTGGCAAGGCCGGAGAATAAGGGGATCCCACCCCCACTTGCCTTGCACACCTCTTCCAGCAAAGAATGGCTACTTTCGTCATCAGACTGTCCATTTGGCGTGTCACCTTATTAATCAATTGCACTATGACTCGGTCCGTGCCTCTATCTCCCACTGTAATCCATCTGTCCAGGCATCCCTTTCCAGCGAACCAACTGGCGACCCATTGCAGTTGGCATGACAGGTAGTAGGCCTCAAAATCTGGAACCCCCAGGTTTCCTGCTAAAATTGGTCTACACAGGGTCGGGAGTGCTGTACGTCTGCGGCCATCATCCCAGATAAGCTCCCTAAGTAGGGTATTAAACTTCCGAAACCACGCTGAGGGAATCGATAATGGTAGGTTGGCAAAATAATAGAGGAGGCGGGGAAGCATGATCATTTTAGATAAAGACATTCTGGCCATGATGGATAGTTTTAAAGAGTGCCAAAAACCTACTGAGGCTCTCAGGGAGAGGAGTGCCCGTCCAATGTTTCCATCTCTCAGATCCCCATTCTCATGGTATACCTGTATACCCAAATACTTAAAAGTGCATGGAGCCCAAACCATGTCCCCAGGGCAGGAGGAGGGTCGCCCATAAGTTTTGTGTTAGGGGAAAAATGAATGTCTTGCTCCTGTTGAGGCAGAGGCCTGAGAGTGCACCGAAATGGTCCAGCGTCTGCAAGGCCCAAGGTAGGCCCGACTCTCCATCATTGAGGTATATGGGTATATCATCAGCATATAGTGAAATGATATGTTCTGATTGACCCCATTTTACTCCCTTGCCAGTGCCCTTGCTACGCATTGCAACCGCCAGTGGCTCTATGGCCAGAGCAAATAGAAGCGGCGATAGCGGGCACCCCTGTTGCGCCCCCCGGTATATAGGGTAAGTATCTGATATCGTTCTGCCTGTTCTCACCCTCGCCAACGGTGACATATACAGTAAATCCACCCATTTTATCCAGCCTTCTCCCATTCCCATCTGCCGCATCACTGTTCTCAAATAGTCCCAACTGACCGAGTCAAAAGCTTTCTCAATCTACTGCAAGCAGCACTCCCTCCCCGGGCCTTTCTTCTTCGGGCATGTGCAAGATGGCGAACAAACGCCTCAAGTTCAAAGAGGTGCTGCGTTTCGGGACAAAGCCATTTTGATCAGTATGCACTAACTCGGTGATGTGGCGTAGGAGTCTATTGGCTAAGGCTTTACTAAGGATTTTAAAATCATTATTTAACATCGAGAGGGGTCGAAAGTCCATTACTGAGGCCTCTCTCGACTTCGTTTTGGGCAGAGGGACCACCAGTGCCTCCCTAAGTGAGTCCGGTAGCATTCCGCGTTGCAATGCCTCCGTGTACATCTCCACCAACTGGGGGGCTAACAGTGCAGTATACTTTTTGTAAAAGTCCATTGGAAGTCCATCTGTCCCTGGGGTCTTACCGGAGGCCAGCTGTGCAATAGCCTCCTGTACCTCGTCTACCGTCAGCGGGCCTCCTAGCGTGGTCAGAGGGAGTGGGCGCAAAAAATCGTCTAGGTCATCTGCTCTAAGCTCTCCCGGGGCCCCGTAGAGATGGGAGTAGTACTCTTTGAAGGCGTCATTTATGGGTCCCGGCATACACTGACGTTTCCCCCCTTTATCATAGACACTTGTGATGGGTCTACTGTCCCCTTCAGCCCTCACTAACCACGCCAGCATTCTACCTGATCGGCCCTCCTCAGCCTGGAGTGATGCCAGATATTCCCGGAGGCTGTGACAGCGAAGCTGCTCTTCCACCTGGGCATATGACTTCCGTGCCTGGACATATCTTTCCTGTGCTACATCCCCGTACTCCCCACCTCATTCCACTTTGTGTATTATCCTCTCTAAACTATTCAGTTCACGTTCTAGAGTGCGTCTCACTCCAACTGTTTGACCTAGGCAAAAACCTCTAGTTGTCACCTTGAGGGCCTCCCATTCCAAGGATCTTGAAGAGGCTGATCCCTTATTGGTTTTAACATGGTCTGAAAGGTGTAGGCGAAGGGATTCTCTGTATGCTTGGTCCTCTAACGAGCCGGGGGTCAGTCTCCATGTCGGGACAGGAAGCCTATCCATTGTCGCTTTCCAAGTAACCAGTAGGGGGTTATGGTCCGATAATGTGCGAGCAAGGTATTCTGCGCGGGTCATTCCCTGCGCGATATCTGTTGTACACACCACCCTATCTATTCTGGTATGTACTTGGTGAAGTCCCGAATAGAATGAATAGTCCCTCTCAGTGGGGTTTTGGACCCGCCATACATCCACTAGGCCCCACCATTCATCCATTCTCTCAATTTTTTTGCCACTCTGTGTCGCTGCCCCTGTGACCGGTGGAGAGGATCGGTCTAAGTTCACGTCTAATATTCCGTTAAAGTCTCCTCCGATTAAGATACCCCTGGTTTGTTGGCGTGTGAGATGACTCGACAGTTGCGTTATAAAGGGGACCTGATCTTGGTTGGGGGCGTAGACACTGCCCAGGACAATTGCAGTTCCATGAAGCCTCCCCTCCGCTATCACAAACCTACCCTCGTGGTCTATGTCCTTAGATATGACTTCAAAGGGAACCCCCGCTCGTATCCAAATCAAGGCGTCCCTCGCATACGCTGAATAGCCAGTGGCAAACACCTGTCCTCTCCATCTACGCCTCAATCTCTCCACCTCTCCTGCGGTTAAGTGGGTCTCCTGTAGCATTGCCACCTGCACACCCCTTCTTTTAAAAAAGGACAGTATTCTGTGACGTTTGGATGGGGACCCCATACCACGTACATTCCATGTTAGTATATTATATTCCGCCATAGGGTTGTCTTATCAGCATTCCAGATTGCCCACCCCTGCCCTGGATACAGTCTCCCTGTGTTTCGGAATGTGTACATAAGTATTTCTCTCCACCCTGCCCATCGCACCTGCAAAAGTTGTAACTGTAAAACCCAACTCCCTAACACCAGGGCGCCTCGCAAACAGAAGGTTGCCCAATAAACTGTGCAATAGTGCATCATGTTCAACAGAGTATCTGAAATTCTCGCCAGTCTGATTGGTTGGACGAGAACTCGTGTGGGGGGGCATGGTCCGGAGGGGCCACGTGTACATACAATTCACTTTGCCCCAGGGTCGTGGTATCACATCCGTTACACAAGTTCGTCTGATGTCTGGGGGGGTCACCTTCGGAGCCTGCAGCGAGGACTCTGAGCACCCTATGGAGGACCCTGCAGTCCCATCTGGGTCTACCCCGGAGCCTCCCGGGGGGGATTCCTCTCTGCCCATGGACACCACCCTCTCAAGGGCTGCTCGCTTTCCAAGTTCCTTCTGTGTCTGCGTTGGCAACCCTCGTGAGCGGTCCCTGTTCCTCTGCCTTCCTAGGACTTTGCGCTTTCCAGTCTCTCTTACGTTAACTTTTGCGCTCTGGGCTGACTGGCCTCTATGAGCTTCAAACCATTCCCAGGCCTCCTCGATCCTTGTTCCCCAGGGTTACTTCCTCGTTGTAGGCGCCGGGCCGGCACCGACACCGCCGGTGGATCGCACATTCCGTCGCGCCCTCAGTGCACGCGGGCGCTTTGTCCAATGTGCTGTCGCGTATTTTCTGCCGGGGTGGGGAACGCCCTTCAACGTCCTCTACAAGTCCCCTGGAAGTCTGCTCCACGCCTCGTTCCTCACTCCCCGATGTTACTTCCTCGTTATGGGTGCCGGGCCCGCACCGTCACCGACGGCGGACCGCGCTCCCAGCGCACACGGGAGCTTTATCCAATGCACTGCAGCGTGTTCTCGGCTAAGTCGGGACGAGTCCGCCCTGCAATGTGGTCCTCTGGCAAGCGCCGAAGCCGCCGGCGGGACTGTGTCACTACGCGAGTCCCCGGTCTCGGTCACGGCCGCAAGCCCGGTGGCCCCGGTTCCAGCGGGGGCCCCCACGCTCCGGGATCAGACTCCCCCTCGTTCCTCTGGACCCCTGGTGCCTCCGGGTACCGACTCTACAAGTCGATGGTCCCCGAGAGTGGGCTATTTTCAAGGATTAATAGTAGGCCCCTCCGGAGCCACGTTCTCAAGCGTGTTTCATCTTGGCTGCTTGGCCACGCCCCCCACTTCATCGTACACTTCTTCATGATTTACCCGCTGAGCCCTGGATGGACATTTTAAAGGGGGTTAAGAGGCGCGCATGTAGGTACTCTTATGCATTTAAGTGGAAAAAGGTTTTGCCTGTGGTGTCAACAAAATAGCACAATCCAAACTTATGCCAAAAAGGTTTTATTCTGTTGTATTTGATCCATCTGGCCCAGTCTAAGGAGTAATTTCCCTATATTTAGGGTCCGCCCTCCAGCAGTAACTGCGTATAGGAGAGGCCTTCAACAGCCACCTTTTTTCAGACTTCCAGTGGTTAGTGACTTCTTTGAAAGTTAAGGGAAGTGTACTCTCCAGTGAGGAAGTGTTATCTTCCTCTGGAGCTAAATTCAGTGTTAGCTGAACTAATGGGTCCTCCTCTTGTGCCCTTTATCAAGGCTTGATTGCAGCACCTATCCTGTAACACAGCCTTTTTATAGCTATTGCCTCTGACTGAAGGCTTTGATATAGGCCTTAACTGCAGAGGAACCCTGTGCAAACTTCCACTCAGTAGGGTGTCCGAGAACACATCCTGCCTTCTTGCCAAAGGTGGCTTTACATTTTCACATAAATCAATCTGTAAAGCTCCCAGTATTTTTTCAGAAAAGCGTGTTCTCCAGCTCAATATCTCTTACATAATTTGGATGTTTGAGTGTTGCACTTCTATCTGGAGAAATCCAAATCTATTGGGAAATTTTACCAGATGTGTGTGACCTTTGGCCTGTACATACAGGCTTAGTGACTTAAAAACAGAGAATTTGGCTGGCATTTTCTTGTTACAAAGTAGAAAACAAACCTCTCCCTCTGGCCCAAGGCCTGTTCATCAAAGGGTAATCAGCTACTACGGCCTAGTTGTGAAATATTCCATTAGGGGAACCTTGTAGAGCAGCCACTTGGAAGTGTGTACATACCTTTACCAGATATTACTGTCATGACTGACATGTACTCATTCTGGTCTGGGTCAGGCTGCACCCAAGAATCTTTTTGCCTAATGTCTCATTACAGTTTGTTACTACAATTGATTGGTAGAATTCCTCTCTGCCCTTATGCTGAGTACTGGGTGGTAAGAGATTTGCTTGCTACTGTAGCCTGGTGTTTGACTATCCGTGAATATCCTACAATGCAGAAGAAATGGTCACGTGCATTCTTGGTTCTGATGGAAAGTGTGCACCGTTGACCTAATGTACCCTACTACACATAGTTATAGTATCAATCACATCACAAATTCCCACTAACAGGACGTGCAGATTCCTTGATTGAGTTCATGAGCGTAGGTTGATGGTATTCATGGGTAACAAAAATGCAAACAGTTTGACTGAATAATCTGTTTTTGTAATCTAGTCAGAGATGTGCCAGAGGTGCCTTCAGAGGTCCAGTTTTTGACTGGAAACACGTCTTATTTGATGCTGATCCTTGGTTACCGTACTTCACAAACAGAAGTCTCTGACTAATCATGGACTCGGATCTTCGTGCCTCAAACTGTGCCAACTCCCATAAGGTATTTTTGGCTGAGATGGAATCCCTTGTTTAGGCATCACCTAATTGCAAAAGCAAATCTTTGCCTTTCTCATCAGATACGTGGCCCACTTGGCCAACATCAGCAGAACCCAGGGAAGGACCATCATATCTTATGCAGAAGACACCCACCTCATTCTCAGTATTTGAAGACCCCGCCACCAAGAAGGCCAACTTCCACAGGCGCATGACATGCATCACCAACTGAATAAAAAAACAACTGCCTAAAACTCAACACTGACAAAATGGAAGAGCTGGTCTTCAGGAACAACACCTCCCCGTGAAACAACTCCTGGTGGCCTACTGAACTAGGACCAGTACCCACTCCGGCAGACCACGCTCCCAACCTTGGCATCATACTGGACAGCAAGCTCACCATTAAGAACCAGATCAACGACGTCTCTTCTGTCTGCTTCCTAACCCTTTAAATGCTCTGCAAGATCTTCAAATGGCTTACCCTCGACACCAGACGAACCGTCACTCAAGCTCTAGTCACCAGCCGGATGGACTACGGCAACACACTCAAAGTAGAAATCACCATGCACCTCCTGAAGAGACTACAGACCACACAGAATTCAGCAGCCAGGCTCATCCTTGACCTTCCCGAACGAGCCACAGCACCTCCCACCTCAAGAAGCTGCACTGGCTCCCCATTCAGAAGAGATGTCAATTCACGGTTAATGAAACGGTCACCTTCCACGACTCAGATGGCAGCATTAGGACTTTGAGATACTCTCCAACCCTCAGCGGGTGAGCAGGACCTCTTTGCATTTTCAGTGAGACTCTTTGCTGTCCACGTATGTTCTCCTGGTTTTTCTTTTATTTTCTTTCTTTCTTCTACTGATGTTTAATTAATTTATAATTTTCTTCAGATGAATACATTATTCAATTGTGCTGTCTTAGAAAGGTGGGCATTTTCAGATTGGCCTTCCTTGTTTCCTGCTGTTTGATGACTGTCTTGGGCAGAGACATGGTGGGGGAAGGGCAAGGGTGTTCAGTGTGGGCACAGGAGGGACATGTCAGATATCGTGAACATTTGGCATGGGCCTGGGCCTCCTCGTCCTACGTTGGACTCCTATGGAATGGGAGATCCTGCCCATGAGGACATCTACTGTGGTTCTTTTCCTCCTCTCATGTGGTTGGGTGTTGCAACCCTGCTGTCCTTCCGGGTAAAGACCTCCTGTTTTGAAGGCCCACCCTGCATGTTTTGTGTCGGCAAGGAGAGTCTTCATCTAGGTCTTCTGCTTTGGACTTGATGGTGAGGCCACGACATTGAAGCATCCGAATGGTTGTCATTAAATGTTTTCCCGCCTTATGAGTGAAGTGGCAGGTGACGTCCACAGTCATTGAATAGTGGCACAGTAAAATATTTAGAACATACCCCCAACCATGAATGTAGAATGCTTGAAAAAAGTTCTCAGCCACTGGAAGTCTCTTGGGGCACTTCCAAGTCCATCTTCTTTTGCTCACTATTCCACTCCAGGCAGAGACAAGCCAAATGCATATCACGCTTGGTCCCTTTCCAGTAGAACAGTCCACCAGGTACTGCCGGGCTAAGCCCCCTCTGAACTGGCACATGTGCAACCCCAAACCGAATAAGAATAATACAAACACTACAAAGCTGCCACAGCCGACCCCGCTGGACATGGGGGTGGGGGCATAATACAAACACCACGAGGCTGCCACGGCTCACCTCACTGGACATGGGGGTGGGGGCATAATACAAACACTACAAAGCTGCCACGGCTCACCCCACTGGACATGGGGGTGGAGGCCTAATACAAACACCACGAAGCTGCCACGGCTCACCCCGCTGGACATGGGGGTGGTGGCATAATACAAACACCACAAGGCTGCCATGGCTCACCCCGCTGGACATGGGGGTGGGGGCATAATACTACCACTACAAAGCTGCCACGGCTCACCCCGCTGGACATGGGGGTGGAGGCCTAATACAAACACCACAAAGCTGCCACGGCTCACCCCGCTGGACATGGGGATGGGGGCATAATACACCACAAGGCTGCCTTGGCTCACCCCGCTGGACACGGGGGTGGGGGCATAATACAAACCCCACAATGCTGCCACGGCTGACCTCGCTAGACTTAAGGGTGGGGGCATAATACAAACACCACAAGACTGCCACAGCTCACCCCGCTGGACATGGGGGTGGGGGCATAATACAAACACCACAAGGCTGCCACGGCTGACCTCGCTAGATTAAGGGTGGGGACATAATATAAACATCACAAAGCTGACACAGCTGGACATGGGGGTGGGGGCATAATACAAACACCACAAGGCTGCCACGGCTCACCCCGCTGGACATGGGGGTGGGGGCATAATACAAACACCACGAGCCTGCCACGGCTCACCCCGCTGGACATGGGGGTGGGGTCATAATACAAACACCACAAGGCTGCCACGCCTCACCCCGCTAGACATAAGGGTGGGGACATAATATAAACATCACAAAGCTGCCACTGCTGACCCCGCTGGACATAAGGGTGGGGGCATAATACAAACACCACGAAGCTGCTACAGCCGACCCCACTGGACATGGGGGTAGGGGCATAATACAAACACTGCAAAGGTGCCATGGCTGACCCCGCTGGACATGAGGGTGGGGGCATAATATAAACACTACAAAGCCTCCACGGCACCCCACTGGACATAAGGGCGGGGGCATAATAGAAACACCACGAGGCTGCCACGGCTCACCTCGCTGGACATAAGGATGGGGCATAGTATAAAAATCACGAAGCTGCCACAGTTCACTCGCAGGACATAAGAGAGGGGTCATAATACAAACACCACGAAGCTGCCACAGCTCACTCGCAAGACATAAGGGTGTGGGCATAATACACACACCACAAGGCTACGACGGCTCTCCCGGCTCACTCCTCAGTTACTCAGCTGTGGGTCTCAGGCTGTGCTGCAGTGTAATTTTTCTGTCTTGATATTCGTGCACCCAGAGGGTAATTTGAGAGCAGCATTACCTTTTTGCTCTGCGAACGCTCAGTCTTCTGAAGGCTCACACATGAATGAAGGGTGTATTGGATTTGATTGGTGGCCTGGTATATGAGGAGGAATGATAATTTAAAATCAGATGTGATCTCCTCATAAATAGACAAGTAAAGGAAGTGAAGAAATTTGAGGATATATTTAAGGGACTCCCATCGTACTAGTCCTGGGATTTGGCCCAAGATATAGAGGGGTCGAAACGTCGATTGATATATCATAGTCTGGATTGGTCTCTGCATAGGATCTTTGGAGGATTGAAGGAATTGATTTAGACTCTCTGAGGATTTGGAATGGAGTTAATGCAGCAAACAAAAAAGAACCAACCGACTGGTTTTAATGTTTTTTTATATAGGTTTTTGATTCACTGGAATATGTATTATTCTTCTTTTTATCTATCACGAGCACTTTTTCTCACACTATCTGTCCTTCGGTGTGTTGTTTTAGTAGGTGGGTTGTCCATATAGGATGAACATATTAAATTGATATTTATGTATGAGTAAATAAATGAATATATATATTTATATGAATAAATAGTTTTTTTGCTTTCACCTATGTTGCCTTATGATGGATAAATAATTTGTCGATCTTTCCCCGTTAGGGCATTGTTGTATGTAACGACTGGTTTTGAATAGCATAATACTTCTAAGGGGGAAATTGGCCCTTTTTTCAAACCTCCCTCTTTTGGGTGCGAATGAGGACCCCATGTGAAGCAAGTCCCCAGGGTCTGGCCTGCCTTGTGGCGTTTCTTTTTTAAGTCATTTGTTCAGTCTGTTAATGACCATCAGGAAAGTAAATTAAACTAATCGGGTGTCCTGTGAATCTGCTTTGAATTGTGCTTCAGTTCCCAAGCAGTGTTTCTCAAATATTTAGAACTTATGAATGTGCTCTGGGCAGGTATATATTTTTTATCTGGAACAAATGTAAACAGTTTCTTCAAAATAGACAGAATGAGATCATGCCATATATACCTCCTGATGTGATCTGCTTTGCTCAGCCTTTTTCAACTTTGTGTGGAGAAAGTTTTCCAAGGGGTCGTTTAAAAATTGTGCTTTTGGAACCGGCCTCCCAACCGTTCTCCACTAAATGTGACAAAATCAAAGGGGCAGTACCATACTAGTTTACAATTTTAAGATATTTTGCTGTCTCATTAAAGTCATATTATTAAATTATTTTATTATTAACCATTGTATTTATTATTAACAGTAAAAGAACAGATGAGACCTCTGTGCCATGTATATATAAGAAGTGCAAATGCCACATCTGCAATACACACCCCACACTCACCTCACACACCACCACACACTCACATCATACACCACCACCACACACTCACATCACACACTCACCACACAAACCAAACACAAGGACCTCCACACAGAAACAACTAATTTGCACACACTCACCTCACACACCACCACACTGACACACCAAACACAAGGATCTCCACACAGAAACACCAAATTCCCTCACACACAGTGTCACACACACACACACACACTTCCCCTCACTCTTACACACAGACACACACACTCACATACACTCACCTCATACAGATCTTCACCCCACACATGCACCACACCCTCACGCATACGTCAAACACAAGGATCCACACACACACACACACACACACACACACACTCACACATACACCGTTTACTCACACAGTGCACACAGATCTACACAGACACACACTTTCTCTCTCACACACACATACCACCCCCCCAGCTTTTGCAAGTATCTGACAACGATCTATACTACACCTATAATTGTTTTGAATGTCAGCACTAACTGTCACTGTCGTTTGCTTCTTTTCCAGACTGTGAGTCAGCTGTGGCATTACAAAGAACATTTGAGTAAACTGGTTCGGTAAATTGATTTTCCTCGAGGGCTGAGACTTCTTCTTGAAGTATCCTCCACCCGGGAGAAGAGTTGTTCAATCCCATGAACTTTACTTGCGCCCTGAACCTGTCGTCTGCTAACTGGACCTGTCCTCAGATCCCCCGCCTTGGTTACACCGCTCCTCTTGGTCAGTGTCTTGGCCTCTGTTGGGCATCCTCCCAACCTCAGCCTCCATCCGCAGGATTGGTTCATTGACCTTGAGGGTTGGGTGATTAGCCCACTATCCAGAATGTCCCACTCACTTTGGAAACAGCCTTTTGACTTTGAGAATTTAAATGTAAATGGGAATGTAAGTGTTTCCCCCTCTGGACAGCACTTTAGAGCTTTTCTTTGTCAAGTCTTTCTCCTGCACTGTTTCTTTCTCCTGTGCCTCTCTCCTTACAGCAGTCTCACTCCTTTTTCTTTGGTTGTAATTTTTGTTTATGTCTACAGTTCACCAAAACTCTGGACTCTGCCCTCTCTTAGCTATTTTCTTGACTTTTTACTTTTTAATAGCAATATTCTGTATCAACAAATATAGGCTCCATTTCCTGTGTCACAGGATCAACTCCTTCTTGTCAACAGTAACTCTAGACAACTTCTGCCCTGCCAGGCTTCGTTCAGCAAGATGTTCTTGGAATTGTAGTTCGTTTTATTACTCACTATGTCCTCACATGCATAACATGCAGCAGATGAATGTTGAGCGTTCCTCCTGCTGTATAACCACCTCTTTCCCTAAGCTCTGATTCAGGGATGTCGCCTGTCGTGGGCTGTGTTCACTCTGCCTCGTATGATGTTTCTTCTGCAGCCAGGACACTGCTCCCCTTCCATCCTGGATGCTGAGGGTGTTGGCGACAAAGAGGGCCGGCACTAAAAAAAAATAAGGAACACTTCTTACTGTTTCTTTTGATACTTTAATAAGGAATTTGAAATAAAATATTGTTTTTGGATGATAGCACTGGAGTCAGGTCTGCTGTGCTGGAAAGCATGTGACAAGTGCCAGTTTATGCATTTTCCAACAGTAGCTGAAGCCACAGGTTGGGACGATGGGAGCTGACACCACATCAGCGTACGCCCTCTTGCTGCATACAGTCAATCAGTCGAGGGATTTGTAAAGTACACTACTCACCCGTGAGGGTTTCAAGGTGCTGAGGAGAGGGTGGGGAATAGTGGGAGGGTGGTGGGAGGTGCTGCTACTGCTCGAACAGCCAGGTCTTGAGAAGTCTCCTGAAGGGTAAGGAGGTCTTTGGTCTGATGCAGGTGAGTGGGAAGATTGTTCCACGTCTTGGCGGCGAGGTGCGAGAATGATCTGCCTCCATTTGTAGTTCTGCGGATGTGTCAGACGGTTGCAAGGGTGAGCCATCTGTTGAGGTATTCTGGTCTGGTGTTGTGCAGTGCTTTGTGAGCGTGGGGGAGGAGTTTGAAGGTGCATGTTGACAGGGAGCCAGTGCAGGTTTCTCAGATGGCCTGTGATGTGGCAGTGGCAGGGGATGTCCAGTGTAAGGAAATGCCTCCTTGGCATGATTACCCCCTAACTTTTTGCCTTTGCTGATGCTAAGTTATGATTTGAAAGTGTGCTGGGACCCTGCTAACCAGGCCCCAGCACCAGTGTTCTTTCCCTAAACTGTACCTTTGTCTCCACAATTGGCACAACCCTGGCACTCAGATAAGTCCCTTGTAACTGGTACCTCTGGTACCAAGGACCCTGATGCCAGGGAAGGTCTCTAAGGGCTGCAGCATGTCTTATGCCACCCTGGGGACCACTCACTCAGCACATGCACACTGCCTCACAGCTTGTGTGTGCTGGTGGGGAGAAAATGACTAAGTCGACATGGCACTTCCCTCAGAGTGCCATGCCAACCTCACACTGCCTGTGGCGTAGGTAAATCACCCCTCTGGCAGGCCTTACAGCCCTAAGGCAGGGTGCACTATACCACAGGTGAGGGCATATGTGCATGAGTACTATGCCCCTACAGTGTCTAAGCAAAATCTTAGACATTGTAAGTGCAGGGTAGCCATAAGAGTATATGGTCTGGGAGTTTGTCAAACACGAACTCCACAGTTCCAAAATGGCTACACTGAAAACTGGGAAGTTTGGTTTCAAACTTCTCAGCACAATAAATGCACAATGATGCCAGTGTGCAATTTATTGTAACATACACCCAGAGGGCATCTTAGAGATGCCCCCTTAATACCAATTCGCCTTCTAGAGTAGGCTGACCAGTTTCTGCCAGCCTGCCACACACCAGACATGTTGCTTGCCACATGGGGAGAGTGCCTTTGTCACTCTGTGGCCAGGAACAAAGCCTGTACTGGGTGGAGGTGCTTCACACCTCCCCCTGCAGGAACTGTAACACCTGGCGGTGAGCCTCAAAGGCTCACCCCTTTTGTTACAGCGCCCAGGGCATCCCAGCTAGTGGAGATGCCCGCCCCTCCGGCCACTGCCCCCACTTTTGGCGGCAAGGCTGAAGGAGATAATGAGAAAAACAAGGAGGAGTCACCCACCAGTCAGGACAGCCCCTAAGGTGCCCTGAGCTGAGGGGACGGACCCCTGCCTTGAGAAAACCTCCATCTTGAGTTTGGGGGATTCTCCCAATAGGATTAGGGATGTGCCCCCCTCCCCACAGGGAGGAGGCACAAAGAGGGTGTAGCCACCCTCAAGGACAGTAGCCATTGGCAACTGCCCTCCCAGACCTAAACATACCCCTAAATTCAGTATTTAGGGGCACCCCAGAACCTAGGAAACTAGATTCCTGCAACAAGGACTGCTGACCTACAAGCCTGCAGAAAAGGAGGAAGACAACAACTGCTTTGGCCCCAGCCCTACCGGCCTGGCTCCAACTTCGAAAACCTGCACCAGCGACACATCTGACAGGGACCAGTGACCTCTGAAGCCTCAGAGGACTGCCCTGGACTAAAGGACCAAGAAACTCCTGTGAACAGCGGCCCTGTTTTAAACCAGCTACTTCTTTGCAACAAAGAAGCAACTTTCAAAGACTGCACGTTTCCCGCCGGAAGCGTGAGATTTCACACTCTGCACCCGACGCCCCCGGCTCGAGATACAGAGAACAAACACCTCAAGGAGGACTCCCCGGCGACTGCGAGCCCGTGAGTAACCAGAGACGACCCCCCTGAGCCCCACAGTGATGCCTGCAGAGAGAATCCAGAGGCTCCCCCTGACCGGGACTGCCTGTAACAAGGGACCTGACGCCTGGAATCAACACTACACCTGCAGCCCCCAGGACCTGAAGGAACGAACTTCAACACAGGAGTGACCCCGAGGCAAGCCTCTGCCTAGCCCAGGTGGTGGCTGTCCCGAGAAGCCCCCCCTGTGCCTGCTTGCACCGCTAGAGTGACCCCCGGGTCCCTCCATTGTTTTCTACCTGAAACCCGACGCCTGCTTTGCACACTGCACCCGGCCGCTCCTGTGCCGCTGAGGGTGTGTTTTGTGTGCCTACTTGTGCCCCCCCAGTGTTCTAGAAAACCCCCCTGGTCTGCCCCAGAGGACGCAGGTACTTACCTGCTGCCAGACTGGAACCGGAGCACCCCTGTTCTCCATAGGCAACTATGTGTTTTGGGCACCTCTTTGACCTCTGCACCTGACCTGCCCTGAGCTGCTGGTATGGTAACTTTGGGGTTGCCTTGAACCCCCAACGGTGGGCTGCGTATGCCCCAGGACTGAGACTTGTAAGTGTTTTACTTACCTCCTAATCTAACCTTTACTTACCTCCCCCAGGAACTGTTGATTTTTGCACTGTGTCCACTTTGAAAATAGCTTATTGCCATTTTTACAAAGACTGTGTATGATATTGCTTTTATTCAAAGTTCCTAAAGTATCTAAGTGAAGTACCTTACATTTAAAGTGCTTACTGTAAATCTTGAACCTATTCTTAAAATAAACTAAGAAAATATATTTTTCAATACAAAAATCTTTTGGCCTGGAGTAAGTCTTTGAGTGTGTGTTCCTCATTTATTGCCTGTGTGTGTACAACAAATGCTTGCGCGCATGGTTGGTGGGAGTCGGAGTGGATCCGAGAGTGGCAGGCCACCAGTAGTCATCCCATGAGGAGGGGTGGAGCCGAATATGAGGACTTCCGTCTTGTCGGAATTGAGTTTGAGGCAGCTGTTCTTCATCCATTCGGCAATGGCCTTCATTCCTTCGTGGAGGTTGGGCTAGGCGGAGTCCTTGGTGAGGGAGAGGATCATCTGGGTGTCGTCAGCGTATGAGATGATGTTGAGGTTGTGAGATCGGGTGATGTTAGCGAGCGGGGCCATGTAGATGTTGAAGAGGGTTGGGGTGAAGGATGAGCCCTGGGGTACGCCACAGATGATTTTGGTGGCTTCGGAGCAGAATGGGGGGATGCGGACTCTCTGGGTTCTGCCGGTGAGAAAGGAAGTGACCCACTCCAGGGCTCTGTCACGGATTCCTGCATTGCTGAGTCATGTGCCTAGGGTGTGGTGGCAGACGGTGTCGAACGCAGCTGAGAGGTCCAGGAGGATGAGGGCCACAGTTTCGACGTTGTCCAGTATGGTTCTGATGTAGGTGGCGGCAATAAGGGAAGTTTCGGTACTGTGGTTGCTGCGGAATGGAAGGGTCCAGGGTGCCGAGGTGGCAGACTCGAAGGAGCTGTTGATGATCTTCTGTAGTTGGGGTGCGATGACAGAGCGTGCTTTGTTGAGGATGTGGTTAGGGCAGGGGTCGGATGGAGAGCTGGAGTGGGTGGTGTTCATGATTTCAATGGTGTCGTCGTTGTTGTTGATGGGGGTCCAGGAGAGCAGAAGGCTGGTCGGTGGTGGCTCTGTGGTGTTGGTGGGTGCCAGGGGGGGGTCTGAGTGCTGAAGCTGTCGTGTATGTCTGCAATCTTGCAATGGAAGTAGGAGGCTAGGGAGTCGCAGAGGTCTTGAGATGGCGGGATGTCGTTTGCGTTGGAGCTGGGGTTAGAGAGTTCCTTTACGATATTGAAGAGCTAGTGGCTGTGCGCATTGTTGATTCGGTCTTGAAGGCAGTTCTCTTGGCGGTTCAGATGAGTTGTTGGTGTCTGTGGATGGCGTTTTTGAAGGCTGTGTGGTTGTCCAGTGTCTGATCTTGGTTCCACTTCTTTTTGAGTTTTCGGCATGCCTGCTTAGATTCCTGGAGGTCGGTGGTAAACCAGAAGGCCTTTCTGTCGGTGCGTCTGTTGGAGGGGTTCTTGATTGGGGCAAGTGTTGGCAATGGTGTCGATCCATTGCATGAAGTTGCGGTCAGCTGTGTCAGTGGTGTCCATGGGTAGGTTCCGGGAGAGGGTCATGATGAGTTGGTCTTTGGTGACCTTGTTCCAACTGTGGTGGGGAATCCGTTGTGGGTGGTGGTGTGTTGTGGGTTTCTTGAAAGAGAAGTGGATGCAGCGGTCATCTGTCCAGTGGAGTTCGGTGGTGTGGCTGAAGGAGACGTGATTGCTGGTGGAGAAAATAGGGTCATGTGTGTGTCCTGCGGAGTTGGTCGGTGTCATGACGAGCTGTTTGAAGCCGAGGTTGTCGAGCAGGTAGGCGGTGTTGTTGTCGGTGTTCTCGAGGGGGAAGTTTAAGTCCCCAAGGAGTATGTAGTCAGTGGGTGCGAGAGCGTGCGTGCTGATGACGTCAGTGATGGAGTCGCTGAACTGCTGTCGGGGGCCAAGGAGCCTGTAGATGAGGGTCCCTCGGTGGTGTTTCAGTCAGTTTGGATCTGGAAGTGCAGGTTTTCGGCAGTTCTGAGGGTGTCTTCGGTGCTGGTCGTGATCCTGAGGGTGTTCTTGTGGATGATGGCAATGCCTCCTTCTGGTTTGTTGGAGCGGTCCCTGTGGATGATCTTGTAGCCGTCCAGAATGGCTATGGCGATGTCAGGCGCTGAGGAGGGAGTCTCCAGGTCTCCGTCAGGAAGGCGACGTCTGGAGAAGCTGAGTTGAGTAGATTCCACAGCTTTACTGCATGGTTGTGGAGGGAGTGGGTGTTGAGAAGGATACATCTGAGATGGTTGCGTCCTGCCTTGTTGGGTGGGTTGTTGGCATGGAGGCTGGTGAAGGTGCAGTTCCGGCAGGAGAAGGGTCTGGGGGTGATCTGCAGGGAGGCTTGAAGGCAGGCGGGAGAGTGGCTGGTGATGAGGACGCGGAGGGTGGTGTCGCCGTAATGAAGACATGCGTGTGGCGGTGGGGGGGACGAGAGCCAGGGGTTCTGGCGCTGGGTGTGATCCAGGTGCGAACGGGTGCAGACAGGCTTGCCTTTGGTGCGCCCACCACGCAGCAGCCGCCATTAAGTAGGGAGGTGGGGGGGGAGGACAGCTGGGAGGCAGGGGCTAAAAACGGCATGAGAAAGGAACTGAGGAGGGGGCGGGCCGCAAGGGCAGCAGCGGCGGGGGAGAGAGAGAGAGAGCGGAGTGGAGGCAAAAAGCGAGGAGATAGTGTAAAGCAAAAGTCAAGAAAGAAGCACTGTGGAAAGTGAACGGCAAAAGGAGCACAGAGGGGGCAGACACATAAGAGAGAGCACACAGGGAGAGAAGCAGAGAAAAGGAGGGGAGAGCTCTCCCACTAGACACCAGGGATGAGGCGCAGGCAGAAGCAACTTACAACACAACTTACTCCCCACAGCTACAAAGCGCGCCAACCTGCACGCCTTGAACAGCTGGTAAATCACTGATAATGTTGCAGCAGGGAAAATGTGTGATTCGATTGGATTATTTTGTAACTCTCTGTGCTTAGGCCTGTACCACAGGTGCCAGTATTAATCTAATCAGTCTTTGATAGTTGCACAGGCAGAATGTAGTGTGTGACTGAAGCGCCTTGCCCTGGTGGAGTCAACAGCTGCACACCTCTACAGTGTACAGAATTTACCATTTGTATGCACTTAGGCTTTCCTCCTAATACTGGTAGTGTTTAGCCACTGTATAAAGCTGTATTTGTAAGTCCTCCTCCAAAGTCTACCTTCTGCTCTTGGTGCTTCTGGCTTCTATCTGTTCACTTGTGGAGTGAGTCTGTTGGGCATGCCTAGCCTGGTCCTTGGATCCCTGGAAGCATCCAGGCCTCTCTCTGTGTTTTATATAGGTTAGATTCGTTTGGTTCACCTATATCTGTCTTCTGCCACCAGGGAAAGAGGCTGAACTATTTGCTACAGACTTTCTAAGATATGCAGACATCCATTGATGCAATGGCTGCTGCATGTCTGAGGGAGCGTTTCTTGGATAGAGTGCCACTGATGTATGATTAGGAGAGCAGAGCTTGCACCCAGGAGTTCAGTGTCTGACTTTACTTCTTCATGCTATGAGTGGTGTTCTCTGGGTCATGACTGACCGTAGGGAAGGCCAGTGTCAGGGTGGGGAGGTAGCGTGCTAGGAAAGCTTACTCAGCTTACGTGTAACCAAAAAACACACTGGCATCTAAAGCCATCTTCTCAGGACCCACCCATCTGCTGCCATCGTTTTCAGTGTGCTCCTAAGTCCCCCAGTGCACCATCTCCATCTCTGTGAGCGCTTGGTGCGCCTTGGGGTTGTGTGCCAAGACCCACCACTCGTTGCCTCAGACCTGCTAGGTTTTTGGCTTCCTGGAGCTGATTTCAGTAGATCAGGGAAATACATTGGCTTCTTCACACAGATTCTCTGCCACACTGTAAACCCTAAGGTCCAACCAAGGGTACCACTCTTTTCTGTATTTGGTACCAAAACGTTCTCATTTTATAAAATAAATAATGGTTTATGGTAGTAAATCTAACACGTGCTAGGTCCACACCTGACTACTGGGTTTAAAGTGAGCAACTCATTTTTCACCACAAGTCTCGTGAAGTTTATTGTGTGCTTCAGAAGCTGTTTTGATGATGTTTTCTGTAGTTACACTTGATCTTGGCATCCAGTTCATGATTTTGAGCTATAAAAACATTTTTAAATTGTTACTAATCAAATTCACTCACAGTTCACACTACTTCTGTGTTCACTACTGCTGTGTTCACTACTGCTGTGTTCACTACTGCTGTGTTCATTACTGCTGTGTTTCCTACTGCTGTGTTCACTACTGCTGTGACAAGAGACAAAAGACCATAATGTCCTCCGCGATCCCAACAGGCACTACTCCGTTAATAAAGCCACAATCAGGCCCAAGGTGATAATGAAGTGATACAAAAGGTTTTACATTTTTTTAAAGTGGGGCGGCTTAAAGGAAGTAGTTTGGTTGTTGAATTTGAGGCATGTGCAAAGGTTGCACTGAAATTCTCTGCGGGAGCTGTTGGTTTTCTGATACAAAGTCTCATCGCCCAGCACTCTGTGTGGCCAGTTAATTGGCTTGCCCATGCTGGACACATGGGTATGATGTGCCAAAGAGAATGAGGGGAACCTTTTGGTGGCCTATGATGGATAAATAAGTAGTTTTGAATTATAAATATTTATAAATTATAAATGATCGCTGTCTGCTGTGCAGTCTGCAGTGTGTGATGGTTCTGGTACTGCAAAGAGAATGCTAAAGTGAGATTAACAAGGGAAGCGGCTTAGGGTTCGGCAAGCAAATATGGCAGGAAAGACGATGGTGAGGTAAATTGTGTCCAGATTAGTCCTCAGGGGTGATTGTGCAGCTGGGGGACAACATAAATCCTTCTGCAAACAGGGAAGCCCGACGTACAAAAGAGATTTCTTGTTAGCTGGATTAATTTGTTCTCTTATTTTGTTTTCCTCTTGTCAGCATTTTTTGGGTTATTTTACACATTCTCTTTTGTTGGCTTATTTCTTTGTTGAAAGTTGGTTGTAATATCTTGCATTGTGTGTGTCGATGGAAAAGTCCTTCACATGGAGACCCATGGTCCTGAGTGCCCCAGCTGCAACGATGTCTGAATCCCTGGTGCTGATTTTTGCTGGCATGGGAGAACACAGATTATGTGAGTGTGCCATGATGTAGACCAGTCTTCTTGGATGGGTAAGGGTGCCCAAAGCAGTTCTCTCATGGTGGTGAATGGCTGCTGCCTTTGGCAGGTGTTAAGTAACACGAATGAGGTGGTAACAGAATATCATGTCTTGATCAGTAGAAGGGAACAGGCCTTTTTCCTTGCGTCACTACAGTGATGCCTACAGGCTCACTCTTGTAATGTTCTGCTGCTGTTTGCTTAACTCACCCTTGGCCTACATCAGGTTAGAATGCAGCGCTGTGCAGTGTGTGTGTATGTGTCTGTACACTGCATCGACGATTCTTGGTTTCGTTTTGGGAGACGCAGAGCTGACTGGAGGAGTCTGAGGAGGCACAGCAATCCCCCAGACAGGTTTGTGGATTTCTGCATCCCTGTAAGCTGGGTGGGACACACTGGATGAAGAGACAGCCAGGCTCTTCAGTATACTTCAAAGGATGCTCTCTGATTCAGAGAGAGGTCACTAGAGATGGGCCCGGCCACATATCAGGAATGAAATGGGTCTGATAAGAGATTCATAAAGTGTAGGGCTGGGACTCTGGGTTTACATTTTGAAGCACATATTACTGTGGCTGACATGCAGGTGGGAACCTCTAGTCACTCCCTTGGCCTGTGTTTTGGGGCCGGCAGATTTGGAGTCACTCCTGCTGTGACAGACCGCTCTTTGTAGGAAAGACAAGACAGAGGAGTGGGCACTCCAAAAGGAAGCAGACCCCCAACACAGACTTCAAAGACTCAGACCCTAAATCACTTTTGGTATCTGAAAATGGACTTTAAAATGGGGAGCTCAAGGCCCCCAAAATGGTCAACTATCAAGCAGCCAGTCGGGCTGTGCAAGGCAGAGCAGCTCTGCAAGACTTCTGTCTGTGATCAGTAGAGAGGGCTAAAGCGTGGCAGTCTTCCATCTGGGTGAGGGGATGTCACCTAGGGAAATCCAAGACCACCTGCCACTGGAGCACTGGTGCCTGCCTGCTAACCAAGACCGGTGTGCCTTGTGAGGACGTAGAGAGCGGTTGGCAGGTGAGAGGTCCAGTGCGGGGTTCTGGTGCGTGGATCCCAGTAGCGAGGTCTGAAGAGACTGATGTTGCACCGATCGGGTTCTCGCCAGTATGCGGGTTCAAGTAGGCAATCAAATATGCCAGAGGTGGTAGGCATGAAGTTAGCAGTGGTTGGCTGTAGCCCATTTGTGCAGTGAAATCTGAGACTTCGTATGCCAGAGGGGGCCGTCGTGAAGATTATTACCAATCCGATCAGGCCCTAGACCCTGTACTGAGAGATGTTATCAACCCAGTTTGATAGAGTGAAGATTACTGCTATGCCAATCAGACTGTGGCCGGTATGCGGAGTGAAGTCTGCAACCCTGTATGCTAAAGGGAGCCGCCATGAAGATTTCTGTCATGCCTATCGGGCTTGGAGCCCGTGTGTGGAGTGAAGTCAGCAATCTCATATGCCAGAGTGGTCCACCATGAAGAGGAATTTACTGCTATGCCGATCGGGCCGTCACTCATGTTGTGAGTAGGGTCGGTGACTTGTATACCAGAGAGGGTGCCACCGGAAAGGACGAGCACTGTTGTCTGGTTTAATCTGTCGTACACTGGAGCGCTGACCTCAAGGGACTCTGGGGGGTGATTCCTAGCTGGGCGGGCGGCAGGAGCCGCCCGCCAAGCGGGAACCGCCAGAAGACCGTACCGCGGTCAAAAGACCGTACCGCGGTCGAAAGACCGCGGCGGTCATTCTGGGTTTCCCACTGGGCTGGCGGCGACCGCCAAAAGGCCGCCCGCCAGCCCAGTGGGAAACACCCTTCCACAAGGAAGCCGGCTCCGAGTGGAGCCGGCGGAGTGGAAGGGGTGCGACGGGTGCAGTTGCACCCGTCGCGAATTTCAGTGTCTGCTATGCAGACACTGAAATTTAAAGTGGGGCCCTCTTACGGGGGCCCCACGACACCCCTCACCGCCATCCTGTTCCTGGCGGTCGAAACCGCCAGGAACAGGATGGCGGTGAGGGGGTCGGAATCCCCCATGGCGGCGCAGCTTGCTGCGCCGCCATGGGGGATTCCTCAGGGCAGCGGAAAACCGGCGGGACACTGCCGGTTTTCCCTTTCTGACCGCGGGCATACCGCCGCGGTCAGAATGCCCTTAGGAGCACCACCAGCCTGTTGGCGGTGCTCCCGCGGTCCCCTACCCTGGCGGTCTCGGACCGCCAGGGTAGGAATGACCCCCTCTGTGTTTTGTTTATGTGTTTCATATTTTACTTTGTGTTGGTACATAAATATTCCTTTTTTCGTAAAAGCAAGTATTCTACTAGACAATTATTTATTGTTGCTATTCAACACATTTTGAGTTGTGAGCCTGTGTTCACCCCACTGTATCTACCTCCTACTTGGTCTAGTTGTTCAGGAGCCGTAATAGATCGGGCCTGTGGCATCAGGAGTAAAACCCCTCAACCCCCTACGTTGGACCCGGTAGCTCCCGCTTGCCCTTTTGCCTCCTCAAAGGGGTTCTGACAATGTGATTTAATAGCCCACTACTTATGGAATATTCGGAGTGGTGATTGTGCAAGAGTGCTGTCTCGTATGTGTCCTAGTTTGGATTTTTTTAATGGAATATTTAGATTTAGGATTAGGTGGGAGGAGCTGATGGGGTTGTGTAGGAAGCTACATTGCTATCGGCTGCAGTTATGCTGTAGGTTGCAATGAAGGACATTCATCAAAGTCTGTGTAGTCTTGTCTTAATATGTACCCTGGAAATGTGTGGATAACATCTTTGCTGGGATTTCCAGTGTAGGAGGAAGGACTACTGTATTGAAAAAATATTTACCAAAAAATAATGTTGATGTGACTTTATGGTCACAAAGCAGCTTTTTAAAAGCCAAAAATGCACTAATTGGGATTTCCCAACTTGAATCCTTTTCTAGATTCGCATGCTGTGCATTATTCCACCATCTAGTGGTTGAGTCCAGAATTGTCTCTTTTTTTTTTTTTTTTCCCTTTTTTTTCCTCTTTGACGTCGTTGACCACCATTTGGTGTTTGGTCCCTCCCCTGCATGACGTCAGATGGCGCCCCAAAAGTTCCAGTGTGTAGTAGCCATCTTCAGATATTTTTTTGCCGCCGTTGGAGGAGCTATAAAGTTTCTGAGACAATGTAAAAAAAATCAAGAGAAATCATGTTTTTTGGAGGGGGGGGGAGATATCACCGAACCGCTGAAGTGAAGAGCGACTGGGAGAAGGAGAGATCCGAACACTTCCACTAACGGGGGACGCCGACAGAATTCGCACGTGGCAGGAGAATAAAGCAGGAGGGGTCATGGAAAACACACCATTTATATTCTGTTCAAACTGCCACCACAAATTTGCCCAGCGTGATGTGCATAAAATCTGCAACCTCTACCTGCCGAAAGACCACAGAGACGAGGGCTGCGAGGCGTGCTCCACTTCTGTACCCAAAACTCTCTGGGCACGTCGAAAACAGAGAGAGGAACACCACACAGCAATGCAGAGCCAAAAACATCAAGAGTCGCTGAAAGAACTTATCCAGCAACAAAGAACAACATGCTGGGGGGTAGGGTGTTGTCAGACATTGAATTTCTAGAAGGGGACACCAAGAAAAAACACCTACCGAAGAAAACGACAAAGGATGTCGAAAGAAAGCACGAAAAAGGTAACAAGACAGTGAAAACCCCAGAGAAAATGTACCACAAGGCAGCCCAGATGTCGTAGAATATGACGATTGAAGGCCAGCCACGAGCAAGAGAGCCCCACGGATCTCAGACCAAGGATACTGAAGAAGGCCGTGCTCTGAAACATGCAAAACCCTCCACGGGGAAAGAAACCCCAAAACCATTGGAAGATGAATAAACAAAGTCGAAAGAGTGACCATCAACGACACAAGACGTAGAAAAGGCATTGGAGGTGGGGAAGAAAAGGTGCCAACTAGAGGCTGAAATGGCAGCACTCCTGCAGTGAAAAAAGAAGTCTGACAATGCGCTAAAACAATTCAGAATCCCACCAAAACCCTCAACAACCATAGACGCCGAGAAGGAGGAGACTGTGCTCGAGGCACTGGCAACCCTCAAGCAGCACGAAGAAGAGGTGGAGGATCACCTCTATGACCCCGAAGGGGAGGAAGCAACAGGGAATGACCTTGAATCGGAGAGCCCAGAAGGGGAGGTTGACAGCTATCCCTCGAAGCCTTCGCCCCGACGACATTACATGCTACAACAGCCTAGTGAAGAGGGCAGCAGACACAGAGTACCATCAAGCAAGGGAATCCTTTATCTCCCCGTGTTCAGCATACTGGACCAGGGTGAGGAGGCCTTCAAAGAACAGGCTGCAGCAAAATGGGTGACACCAAGAGTGGAGAAAAGATACAAGCCTTCTCCAAAGGACCCCAAAAACATCAGAGGGAACACAGTGGTGGACTCTACCATCGTCACAACGGCAAGGAGGAGGAGCAATGCACACTCCTTCACAGGCCCCCTTCTGGAAAGAGAAAGCAAAAGTCTGGACATGGTGCAGAGAAAGATGGAGAGGGAAGTAGCAACACAATGGCGTTAAGCAAACTCAAACGCCCTTCTCAATAGATATGGCTACCAGCAGTGGAACGAAATCGAAGAGCTAATGAAATCAATCAGTCATTTGTAGAGCGTGCTACTCACCCAATAAGGTCTCAAGGCGCTGAGGGGGTAGGGGGAGGTGCTACTGCTCGAGGTCTTCAGGCGTTTCCTGAAGGTCAGCAGGTCCTGGGCCTGTCGAAGGTGGATGGGGAGGGAGTTCCAGGTCTTGGCAGCGAGGTGGGAGAACGATCTGCCGCCAGCTGTAGTTCAGTGGATGCGAGGAACGGTGGCGAGGGCGAGGTTGGCGGAGCGGAGTTGAAGGTTGGGAGCGTAGAAGGTGAGTCGCTCGTTGAGGTAAGCAGGGCCGGCGTTGTGGAGTGCTTTGTGAACGTGGGTGAGGAGCTTGAAGGTGATCCTCTTGTTGATGGGGAGCCAGTGTAGATCTCCCAGGTGGGCTGAGATGTGGTTGCGGTGTGGGATGTTGAGGATGAGGCATGCGGAGGCATTCTGCAGTTTTTTCTGGAGCTTGGCCGTGGTTCCCGCGTAGAGAGCGTTGCTGTAGTCCAGTCTGCTGCTGACGAGGGCCTGGGTAACCGTCCTTCTGGTTTCGGAGGAGATCCACCTGAAGATCTTGCGGAGCATGCGGAGGGTGTTGAAGTAGGTAGATGAGATGGCGTTGACTTGCTAGGTCATGGTGAGTGATGAGTCCAGAATGAAACCTAGGTTGCGTGCGTGGTCGGTGGGCGTCGGTGCAGTTCCTAGGGTGGCCGTCCACCAGGAGTTGTCCCAGGCAGAGGGGTTGGAGCCGAGGATGAGGATCTCCGTCTTGTCTGAGTTCCGTTTCAGGCGGCTGCTCTCCATCCAGTTGGCGATGGCCTTTATTCCGTTGTGGTGGTTGATTTTGGCGGTGGCGGGGTCCTTGGTGAGTGAGAGGATCAGTTGGGTGTCATCGGCATATGTAGGCTGGGTAGAGGGCACTGGCACAGTCAGGTGGAGCTGCGCGGCGTGGGGAGTGAAACATGACCTTAAAACTGGTCAAGGGTCACTCTACCGTGCAGCGGCTGCCATTAAGAAGGGGAGGTGGGAGGGAGGAGCAGCTGGGAGGCGGGAGCGGTGGGCGAATGGGGGCATCAGTGGGGCGGGCCGCAGGGGACGCAGTGGCATGACAGCGCGAAGGCAGAGGAAAGGTGAAAAACGGCTGAAAACAGATAGGATGAAGGAGAAAAGGCTTTAAAATAACGAGTAAAAGGCAGAAAAAGGAGACAAAGAGCAATGGAAAATACACAAGAGACAGACAATCACAGGACAGACACACACTACTTACGGCAACTGCTAGACACCAGGGATGAGGCGCAGGCGGGAGCCTGCATGTGGTGGAGGGCTTCGAACTCGCCTCAGCAGCGAGGGCGGGGTAGAGGGCACAGGTGCAGTCAGGTGGAGCGGCGTGGGGAGCGAAACTCGACCTTAAAACAGGTCAAGGGTCACTCCCTGAAAAAGCTACCAGAAGGGGATAAGAAAAGGGCAATAATCCAAGAGGGGAAACCCATCACCAACGCCTTCCTAAAATCTGTGCTGGACGCTGCCAACACAGCCAGTAGACACATTTCCACAGCGACAACCCTAAGGAGACATGCATGGCTTAGAATATCTGGTCCCAAGCCCTTCACTGGAGAGGCCTTATTTGGCCAGGAGGTGGATGAGTCCTTACAACAACTCAAAAAGGACAATGAAACAGCAAAGACAATGGGGGCACCACAATACAGGGGCAGATTCAGATGGGGAGGAAACACCATCAGAAGACCCACGGGAAGGAGACCCTTTGTGTCAGGGCAACAGCAGCAGCAACAACACCCCCGTGGTGCCCAGAGCTCCTCCAGTGTGTCCCAGACCTCTGCCATCTTGGATTCAGAGGTGTGCTGGCACACTGGCCTGCTCTGAGTGGCCAGTGCCAGCAGGTGACGTCAGAGACTCCTTCTGATAGGCTGTTACCTCTGTTAGTAGTCAATCCTCCTTACTAGGTAGCCAAACCTCCTTTTCTGGCTATTTAGGGTCTCTGCTATGGGGAATTTTTCAGATACAATGCAAGAGCTCACCAGAGTTCCTCTGCATCTCCCTCTTCACCTTCTGCCAAAGGATCGACCGCTGACTGCTCAGGACGCCTGCAAAACCGCAACAAATTATCAAAGACGACTACTTGAACCTTGTATCGGTTCATCCTGCCGGCTTTCTCGACTGTTTCCAGGTGGTGCATGCTCTGGGGGTAGCCTGCCTCCTTCTTGCACCAGGAGCTCTGAAGAAATCTCCTGTGGGTCGACCGAATCTTCCCCCTGCAACCGCAGGCAACAAAGGACTGCATCACCGGTCCTCTGGGTCTCTTCTCAGCACGACGAGCGAGGTCCCTTGAACTCAGCAACTCTGTCCAAGTGACTCCCACAGTCCAGTGACTCTTCAGTCCAAGTTTGGTGGAGGTAAGTCCTTGCCTCCCCACGCTAGATTGCATTGCTGGGTACCGCGTGCTGCTCCGGCTCCTGTGCACTCTTCCAGGATTTCCTTTGTGCACAGCCAAGCCTGGGTCCCCGACACTCTAACCTGCAGTGCACAACCTTCTGAGTTTTCCTCCGGCGTCGTGGGACTCCCTTTTGTGACTTCGGGTGGACTCCCGTTCACTTTTCTTCTAAGTGCCTGTTCAGGTACTTCTGCGGGTGCTGCCTGCTTCTGTGAGGGCTCCCTGACTTGCTGGGCGCCCCCTCTGTCTCCTCATCCAAGTGGCGACATCATGGTCCCTCCTGGGCTACAGCAGCATCCAAAAACCCTAACCGCGACCCTTGCAGCTAGCAAGGCTTGTTTGCAGTCTTTCTGCATGGGAATACCTCTGCAAGCTTCTTCACGACTTGGGACATCCATCCTCCAAAGGGAAAGTTCCTAGTCCTCTTCGTTTTTCCAGAACACCAAGCTTCTTCCAACAAGTGGCAGCTTCCTTGCACCCTCACCTGGCATTTCTTGGGCTCCTGCCCACTCTCGACACTGTCGCGACTCTTGGACTTGGTCCCCTTGTCTTACAAGTAGTCAGGTCCGGAAATCCACAGTTGTTGCATTGCTGGTGTTTGTTCTCCTTGCAGAATCCCCCTATCACTACTTCTGTGCTCTCTGGGGGTAGTAGGTGCACTTTACACCTACCTTTCAGGGTCTTGGGGTGGGCTTTTTCTAACCCTCACTGTTTTCTTACAGTCCCAGCGACCCTCTACAAGCTCACATAGGTTTGGGGTCCATTCGTGGTTCACATTCCACTTTTGGAGTATATGGTTTGTGTTGCCCCTATACCTATGTGCTCCTATTGCAATCTACTGTAACTTTACATTGCTTGCATTACTTCCTTTTGCTATTACCTGCATAATTGTGGTTTGTGTACATCTATCTTGTGTGTATTGTGTTTTCTTTTTAGCTATGATATTGTGCATATGACACCAGTGGTATAGTAGGAGCTTTACATGTCTCCTAGTTCAGCCTAAGCTGCTTTGCCATAGCTACCTTCTATCAGCCTAAGCTGCTAGAAACACCTCTTCTACACTAATAAGGGATAACTGGACCTGGCACAGGGTGTGAGTACCTCTGGTACCCACTACAAGCTAGGCCAGCCTCCTACACAGGGCCAGCCCGTTGCTTACTATTGGTTGGGTTTAATGTCAATCTCTTTTACTTGCTTTTTATTTGTTAGCTTGTTTGGGGTTTCCTTCCTCTTCTTTTGTTTGTCCTTCCCCTGGAGCAGGGCCTCATTACTTCTGTCCTTCCACTGCTTTTGTTTTAGGTTAAGCACACCATGAGAGTGCATGTGTTTTCCCGCTGTCTCCCTCCTGTACTTCTTTTCCCTCCTCTGCCACGCTCTGTGTTACGTTTTCTCGCCGGTGTGCTTTTCCCCTGCCCACATCTGTGATGTGCCTGCCCTTGTGTGCTTCCCCCTCTGCGTTTCTTTCCTAACTGTGTCCATCTCTCTCCCAGCTCCACATTTCTCTGTCTCGCCTGAGTGCTTCTCTTCTCTCCCCACTGTACTTTGCTCTCTCTTCAGCTTGTTTACTTCTCCCTCTGTGTTGCTTCTCCCACCTGCATCTTCTGTGTTCCTTCGCCCCATCTGCGCCCTCTGTGTTGCTTCTACCACCTGCATCTTCTGTGTTCTTCCGCCCCATCTGCGCCCTCCGTGTTGCTTCTGCCTCGCCCCTCCGGCTCTATGTGTTGCTTGTGCCCCTCGGGCCCTAAGTGCATCTTGTGTCCACGCCTCACGTGCTGTTTCTGCCGCCAGCCCTCCATGTTGCTTCCTCCTCATCCGCCCACTGTGTTGCTTCCTCTCACCTACGCTAAAAAAACACTCTTGCGCTACCTTGTCTTGTTTGTTTACCGATCCTACCCGGATTTATAAATGAAGGGAAAAAAGTGCTCGTTTCATCTACAATATGACGCCGCTGGCCAGTCAGTGGATTTTTGTTGACGTCATCAGGAATGCTGTACAAAAAATAACTGGCAAAGGAAGTAGGTCCCAAAGGCAAGACCCATTGGCTTTGCCAGTGCTTGTTTGTGATGAGTGGGAAGCACCGTGGCTGTTACGGTGTTAAAGGATGTTTTCGCAAGGAAGGTTGGCAGTAATGCCGCTAGGTTGCTGAGTGTCCAAGGCAAAATGTGGTTTTCCCTCTGTATCACTCACCATACACATAACAAGCATTGACAAAGCCAATAAGTCTGCCCATGGCTGCTAGCTGTGGCTCTGTGATTTTTTTTATTTTATTTTGTCATGGATTTGGGAAAACCTTATTGTGATGAATCTTCAAAAAATGACCTAAATCAAATATATTGTTTTGGTCTCAAAAAGTGCACCCTGCCAAAGTAGTTCCTGGCACTGAAAGGAACTGCCTTGTGTGTAAATGTGCCCTTGTGAAAGAGGAGAATGCTGTCACTCACAGTGAAGTAGGCCAATGATTGAAGTGGGCTTGACCCTCTACCCCATGACATATGCCATAGTGGGCGGACCTAAAATGTGGATGACATAATAGGAGACCAATGGATGAAAGGGCTGGCTAAATTCCACTATGAAAAAAATACATAATGTATACCATTTTAGTAAAATCAAAAGGACTCGACTAAGGCCAGACCTTAAAATGGCCTTTGGTGTTATTTGGACTCTACAGCAAGTACCATAAAGCATGCCTACACCCCCCGTATGGAAGCGCTGACCCTGAACTGCGAGCGATGGACCATGGAGTTGCACAGATTACGTCGGCATCGGTGGCTGTACCCATTAGGACTAGAGTAGAGTGTAACATTTTTGGAGGTGTCTGACATCTCGTACTTCTATATTGTAGCCTCTTCCCTAGCCCGGGAGCATGCAAATGAATATGCCGCACACGGAGCTCTGTAACAGATGTCTTCATTCCTCTTCATACTTGTGCGCTCTGCACGCATTGCATCATAAGCCTTATAATCACACCTCCCATCAGATTCCTTTCTAGAATCCACCCAGGAGCACGAGGGCCCTAGTGCGCATGATATCAAAGACACTACGTATAGTATGCTGATACACAGATTCCTCAAGCCTTCCTGCCTCCCTGGAAAAGTGCAAAATCTTTTCCTAAACCTCTCCCACTGTGTCCCAAGCTTTGCAAATGATATAAACCAGACACAGAGAAGTGATGGGGTCTGTCCACATGAGGCATGCATTCGCTAAGTGGGGGAGTCACAATCAGAAGCAGGGACATAGCTATCAAGAGTGCAGCAGTTGCAGTGGAACCGGGCCCAGTTTTTTTTTTAAGTAACCAGCAAGGTGCCTGGTGCCTCCTAATCCTTGCTGGCATTGGGGTCAAAGGTAACCGCGCTCTCCGCACGGCGCTCAAAGGTTGCAAGCCCCAGAAGAACCGCAGGGATTTAGCTTGAAGGGGGTGTTTGGGGTGTTACACCCCCGTAATAAATGTACTTTCAGCTAAATAGTTGGACACTGGGGCTAACAGTCACATATTCAGATTTTACTAGGAATTTTTCATACACACAGACAAAATCGCACATAAACTCTTTTCTTCTCTGTTTTGAAAGTCTTCAAAAACGGTTATCTTTACAAAATATTGGGGGTCATTACGACCCTGGCGGTCGGTGGTAAAGCGGTGGTAAGACCGCAAACAGGCTGGCGGAAATAAAAATGGAATTAACCGCCACGGTCATCCGCCACTTCACCATTCCGACCGCCATGGCGGTGAAGACCGCTGGGCTGGAGATTGCGGTCTCCAGCCCGGCGGTCGTCACTAGACTGCCGACGGTATCAGGACCCTGCATACCGCCATGGATCTCTGGTGGTTGGGAACCACCATGAGATCCATGACAGTTGGCACTATCAGTGCCAGGGAATTCCTTCCCTGACACTGATAGGGGTCTCCCCCACCCCCGCTACCTCCCACGATTCCTCCCCCCCAGCCCCCTGCCACCCCCCAAAGGTGGCACAACCCCCCCCACCCCTGAACATGCACATATACACACCCCTACACGCACACACCCCCAACATGCACATATACATGCATCATCTACCGCATAATCTGCAGATTTTAACAAAAAACTAATTTATTTCTAGTTAGTACAAACACAGCATCACGTGTTGCAGCGCAGTGGAAGGTCCATTGCAAAGTTTGACTGGCCACCTTTCTGTAGCTTATTGCTATATTTGGGGGCTAAACTGGTACTAAAGAGGTATGATGGAGTGTGATTAAAATGTAATAATTAATGAGAAGCTTGCCATATAGTGCTTATTGAAATCGCATAGAAAATGTAAACGTTAACACGTGTGTATGAAATGTGCCCACGGGGAGTGGCCATCAATGTATTAGATGATTGATTAAATTGACTAATAATGAAATATTAATGTACTAATGTATGATTTTGTACTAGTATTAAGGGTTATATGTTAAGATTTTGCTAATTAATCACTAGGCCTTAGTTAGCATAAGTCGGGGCCTAGCTGCCCGGTTTTCATATTAAATGTGTTTTTCTAACGTGCAGTGTGCTGACTTGCTGAAGGACATGTAGTCGTACTTTTCCAGAAGCTGGAAGAGGAGTGTAACCGTAGTAAAAACTTTCTCATGAGACTCAACTCGCCCAAGGAGACATTCTTGCCGAATGCAACAGTGTAATTTGCAAAAGGTACAAGGTCATTTAGACTAGGGAAAACAATGGGACTACTGACTTGAGTAACAAATGTCACTTATTCCTCACCTGATATTCTACTCGTTGAAGACGTCAATTACAGGAGCCAATAAACTACGTGAGAACTGTTATGGGGTGACAATCGTGAGAAGACGACAAATAAACCATTGGATGGAGATGATGGTGAGCCAAAACTTGCCCAATTGGAAATTAGGGGACTGTACAACAAGTTTGATATAAAATTCTTGGACACGAGGAGAAATCAGCCATTCTGAGCCATCCTGAGCCATTACGAGCTATTACAAGCCATTTTGCCCAAAGACTTTGCTGTTTGATTCTTCAAACCATCCTTACTTTGCCTTGCCGATTCTATACTTTTCCTCCTTATGAGGGAAGTATTCCCTTTTGTTCGATCTTGCTGAACTTTGCTGTGTTTCCTGGCTGGTGGCGAACCAACTGATGTCCTGAGGACGAAGACTGACTCTGTATGCTGACCCATTGCGGAGGGTAACTATATAATGATGAAATTGTAATTGTCTGTTTGCCTTTTCTTTCTAGGTACCAACTGCTTCTTTGATAGAGACCATAGACAGATATTTTCTAAATTTATGTTGCTAAATTGTTTTGCCTGAAGCCCAACATGCCAATGCTAATTCGAGGTTAGTTAAGGAGTTTACTAAACGGACGCAAATAGACAAATGACTGAATCTATGCTTTGTTGAATAATGCGCTAATGATACTCTGCTAAAGTTAATCCATGTTGACGTTGTGCTATGTTCTAATGTTCATGATCTTTGCTTTGATGAAATCTTATTCGAGTTGCCATATTATGACAATGTTGATGTGCTTCTTGGTTTTGAGACTAATAAACTTTCTAGTAGAGTGTAATCAATAGGGAATAAATATCACAAATCATACTAAATTTTGTGTGGTAATTCATGGCTGAAAGGTCATGGTGGTCTCCGAGTCTTATAGATGCCATTGATTAACTTGATTGACCTGCTATTGGGATTATTGATGAAGTTATTGATTACTGATTGACATGTTGACTAGTTATCTCGTCTTAAGGAGACTTCAATCAGGGTCAAAAGATTAATCTGCCTAAAACGAGTCCCAGAGTGAATAAATTATCTAGATTGGGACGTGTTAACAGTTCCAACGAACTCCCAGCCAGTGTTAACAACTTTTAAAATGACTAAATAATGAAGTAATATTGTCGCATAATGTTCTGGATAATGCCGCATTATTTGACCTTCCCCTGCCGCATAATTTGACCCTGCCCTGCTGCTTAGTTTGATCCTCACTGCCAGTGACTGATTATAAGCCGTGAGCACTGGGTGCACGGACTGCAGTTTGTGAAAGCTTCAGTCTGTTCCACAGGAGTCCACAAGATGGCGCCAAGACACAAGCTTCTTCATTCCATAGTTATCCATCCTGGAGCGACCAAGCAGACAATCCGGGGGGCTCCGAGGTCCTTCAACAGTTAATAACTTGTTTTTACATTTCTCCTTCCCTATCCTTCCTTAGCAGTATTCTCTTCTTGTTTCCCACCTTTCTTTACATTGTTTTGTGCCGCTATTTCTTCATTTTCTTCCATCTGCCACCTCCCCGTGTACACTAACCCCACAGAAATGGGAGAGCGCCTTTAGCTATGACAGTGAGAAATCACTCGCCGCTGTCATCTGCTGTGATCTTCATCTCTGCAGGGCCAACTCAAGCTTCCATCCTTCCGATGTCTTGTACACGAGCACCATTATAGAAGGTAATAGGGGTATCACTGACATATTTTGCCATTTATATCCAAGCTGGGAGTACGTGTCAAAAGGTCTCGAACACCTAAAAAGGCACCTCTCACTATTTTCAGTCGACCCCCTCTAAAAACCGGGATATGAGACAGATTTGCTTGTATCTGTCGGGACAACTGGTGAAAAACCGGGACTGTCCCGGCAAATCCGGGATGCCTGGTCACCCTACCCCAACCAGATTATGTGGTGCAGCACTTCTCTCACTCACAAATGGTGAAACTCTACTACATATAATAAGATAATAATTTATTAATCAATCAATTAAAATCATTACAAATCCCCATCACAATTATAATTTTTTTTTAAATCATTTTTTTCTATGCAACTAACTTTAAATAAAAAGATTCATAGCAGTAAATAGGGGAGGAAAGGGGTAGCCACCTTTATTTTGAACGCATTATTAGAGTAATGCAATTTTTTTTCCAGGTTTGAAATACCCATTCAAACTTGAGATTAAAACTTGCCTGGAATAAAACATCATCAATCTATAGCCCATTCCTCCAAGCTTCCTAGCTGCTGCTGCTCTCATGAATTTCTCAGCCCTGCAGGTCAGCTGGGTCTCTTGAACGTCCAGACTCTACATTAATGCTTGTCTGAGGTGAGCATCTCCAGTGTTTTTAGGTCTGGGCGTAGCAGTGCTTAATTTGTGCCAGTGGTTTCTGGTGCTCGGCACCGGAACGTAATTCTCCACACTGGCACTAATGACACTCCACCACATGGTGGCGCTGGATGTCTGTTTTGAAATGAGCAAACCCAGAATGTTGAACATATTAAAATATATATGTAAAATGGCAATTCATGCTAAACCACGCCATTGTTATGGCTTTGGGTGGCCTTCAGTAGTCTAAATGGTCTCACTTGTAGAAGTGTGATGGTTAGTAGTTGTGTTTTTACTGTTATTGGCAGCACTGACAGGGGCAATAGGGCTGCAGGGCCCACCTGAGAAGGGCCCTGGCACTAAATTGTTTTTACAAATTAAGCACTCGGTTGTAGTACTGTTTCCTGAAGGCCAGGCATGTACACAGAGGGCCTCATTTACGAGGTCTTGGCTCAGGGCAGCGCCACAAGGATTCTTGCTGCGCTTTCCTGCATCAAAAAACAAACGGTGGAAATGCACCATATCTGTGAGATATGTCTCATGCCTCAGAGTGTGTAGTGCTGTTTCATTTGTATAACCTCAGAGTCTATAAGTTTTGCTTGGCCACATCTGTTCCTGTTCAGGGGTTACATCCAGGATAGAGGAGCGACCCATTCAGTGCAATAGAAACTTCACTTTGAGATGTGCAGAGAAACTGTGATCTCGGGTAAGCTCGCTGCCTAATATGTTTGTACATATTTATCACCACCCAGCAGTCTGGTTGTTTAGCAAACCCATCTTTGCCTTGCAGACATGCCGTCAATTTTATTGTATTGTTTACTAATCTTTTAAATTCTGCCATTGTGGTTCGGATTTCAACAAATTATGTTATTGGAGTGTATCTAAAGCTACTTCTAAATTCATATGGCATAATATACGGTTCCCCTAAAAGGTAGGACTGCATATTATGACGGCAGAACTTCAGGATGAGAGGAATACGTCCATCTACATCATCAGGAACTGTCAAACCAATTCCTAGCTAGCTCACAGTGCCTCACCTGAACCCCCAACCTTCCCAGGATAACAGATGATTTTGGCAACCTCGAACATGACACCCTGACTCCCAAGGAAATTGTGGAAACAGATCTTACCCAACTGTTGTTTACTTATGCATGCCCAGGGTAAACACAAGAAAGATACAATAAAAGATTTTCAAACATTTATTAAAATAATCATATTCTTGAACAGAGAGAATGAGCTGCAGTTATTACTCAGATGAAACAAAGCATTATAGCCAGCATTACTAACATGGTGAACAGAAAAAATAATCCAAGAATGGCAATCTTATCTCTATGTCTTCCTACCTATCACTGCCTGCTCTTTGAGAGCATGGTGGGTGTACCATCTGCCTGATCGAGGAGGATAGCCTGGGACCTTCATACCCGGATAGATGATCCAGGGAGCCGGACTAGAAGCTGGCAATCCTTACCTGCAAATGGAAGATCAGCATCAGCAGAGCTGCATGTCGAACACAGAATCCACTCCAGGACAATCATGGCCGGAGTGCTCCTCTGACATCTGTAGGGCAGTGCACCATTTATTGATTCTTGAATTATGTTACTTAGAGTATTTTTGGAGGCATATTTCAGTTTCTTACTGAGTTTGATTGTGGTTTATTCAGGCCAAATTCTCCTCAAACATGTTTTATGACGCTTCAATGCATTTCTCGATACATTGGCCTGTATTATATACCATGTTCTGGGCCCGGACCTGTAAATGAAATGCTACTAATGGGCCTTCAGCACTGATTGTGCCACCCACTTAAGTAGCCCTGTAAAGCCTGTCTGTGGCCTGCCATTGCAGCCGGCGTGCAGTTTTAAATTGCCATTTCAATCTGGCAAATTAAACCTCTTTAATACATACCAGTCACCCCCAGGGAATGCCCTAAACAGCCCAGAGGGCACAGTGCTGTGTGTTAAAAAAGTTAGACATATACTTTTAATGTCCTGGTAGTGGAAATTTTAAATTTGTTTTCCATTACTGCAAGGCTGACCTATCCTTTAGGTTAACATTGGGTTACCTTTTTACATTTGATGAGCACAAACTTTCAATTGGAAGCAGGTGAGAATGTTAAGTTTGGTGTCTAAAGAACTGTAATTTAAAACCCTCTTTAATGGTAAAGTCAGATTTTAAGTCAAAATTCAGAAAATGCCACCTTTTAAAAGGTGGCATTTTCTTATCCCAACGATTTGGTGCCTCCAGCCTGTATCCTGCAGGCACCACACTAGGGAGCTAGGTATAGCTGGCATTTGGTCTCTGCGTATTGCTCCCAGACAGAGAGACAAAGGGGAATAGGTGTTGGCAGGAGGAGCCATCTCTGACTTGTTAGGAGGAGGAGCTGTCACCTTCCACTTGCACATCACAAAGCGTCTGCCAGAGCACACGCACAAAGGGTTTGACACTAGCGTTTTGAGTCCCCAGACAAGCTGGGGCCAGGGCAGGGTGGCAAGAAATTCAAATCACCTCTGCAGGTAGAAGCCTGTAGAAACTTCTCCTACTTCAAACTGGGCAACAGGTATAAATAGTGAACCCTCAGACCCAACTCTTCAGTACACCTCTGGACCTCTGGAGAGCACTCTTTTTCTCAGGCTGAGAGGACCCCAAGGGTCAGCATACTGACCTCCTGTTCTGAGCCATGGGGACATACCAACTCCAGAGCTTCCCTGCATCTGGCCAGCTGCAGCCCTGCAACTGGGCCTGCAGCTGGACCTGCCTGAGTCCTGCTGGCCTCTGCTGGAGCGAGTCCCAGGTACCCCTGAGGCACCCCTTCAGTCCTGGACCCTTGGTGTGGAATCTACTCCTCAGAGAAAAGGAGAAATCTTTATGTTTTTGGCTCTAAGCAACCGGGAACAGGCCTTTTAGCACCAAGATCATGCTGCTTGCACTGCCCACCAATGCAAAGTTCCAGGAAACCCAACTCTTCGTGCCATAGTGACCTCCAGTGAGACTTTGCAATGTGAGATCTGCACTTCATGCTAAACTCTCAACGGCCCGTGGTGACCTCCAATGGTAATCTCTAGCAATGAGTGTCCGCGACGCCTGACAAGCTTTTTGTGGGACAGCAATGACCATCTGAGACGATCTGCCTGTCTCTGTGGCCCCCTCCACTGTGAATGGAACTCCTTGCACTGGGCTGTTGAAGGCAACTCATTTAGTGGAATTCACTCGGTCCCTGTAAGCTACGCCTGACTGCTTTGTGCCAACTGCCCTAGGGTTAATCGCAGATTACTAAGTATTGTGGTTGTTGCTTCAGTAGGGTTTCCCCCCTTCAACCAGTAACCCAATTTCCAACACCACCTATCTTACCCCATGTGATGTCTGTTTACATGTTATTAATCGTGTCCCAAATATTTAAATGTTGCTTAAAAATAAAAGGTGCAGCATTAAGTCTGGCCTCAAATGCCTTATTTAAAGCCTTACTGAAAACATTTTAAACTATCTATTCATTTTTATGTAAGGCATTCGTTTTTAAAATTCTACACATCGAGTTACCTGGTGTTCTAGGGCCTGATTCAGATCTTGGCAGAGGGGAATACTCTATCACAAATCTGACGGATATCCTGTCCGCAATATTCCGATCCCATGATATCCTATGGTGAACGTAATGAAACGGACAGGATATTCGTAACGTTTCTGACAGATTATTCCATCCGCTGAAATCTATATAAGCCCCCTAGTCCGCGAGTCGCTGCAGGTCTGGCGAGTTCATGGCGAGGCGCAGAGAAGCTGGGTTCTTGCAGCATTGCTTCCAGGAAGGGGCGTATCTTCTTTGCACGTATGCGCCATCGTGTCAGTAGTGGAGCTGGCAGTGGGTTGATTGCCCCCTGCTGGTCAACATGCGCTATAACCCATAAACCTGGCGTGTTCATGCCTCTCCATCTCCTACAGTGATTTTAGATATATTCTGGGGGGGGGGTGCCCCCCAGGACATTGCAACGCAAACTCACAGGCTGCCGACTGAGTTGCACACCGAGGTATCGGCCAAGAAGTTGTTTTGTATTATATCAATATGTCCAAATGTGGACATGAATATTCATTTATATATGTAAATGTGGATCAGGCAGATCCCATGCTTATTAATAAAGATGTATATATCGAATGACAGTACGCCAACAGTGATGTATTAGTGCAGTCATGGTGTACAAAAGTGCCCATATGTGTCTGTATTTACTTGCTTTTTCCACCCGGTCTCCAAATACCGGAGTCTTAAAACCTTACAAGTGGCAAAAAATATCTGGTTCATTCAAAACTTTGTTTAAAGTTTGCTTGATGGTAGGCCGCTGCAGGGGCGCGGCACAGAACCCTGCATTGCTATGGGTCCCCAAACTCTTCCGCGACCCAAACCTTAAAGGGGCCCCCATTGAGCTGAAGACTGTAGGAGGCTGGCTTGGCTTGTAGTGGGTACCAGAGGTACTTACACCTTGTGCAGGTCCAGTTATCCCTTATTAGTGTAGAAGAGGTGTTTCTAGCAGCTAAGGCTGATAGAAGGTAGCTATGGCAAAGCAGCTTAGGCTGAACTAGGAGACATGTAAAGATCTTACTATACCACTGGTGTCATCTGCACAATATCATAAGAAAACACAATACACAGAAGTACTAAAAATAAAGGTACTTTATTTTTATGACAATATGCCAAAGTATCTCAGTGAGTACCCTTTGTAAGAAGGTAAGTAATATACACAAGATATATGTACACAAACCAAAATTAGGAAAGTAAGAGCAAGAAAAGTAATGCAAACAGTGTAGAATTACAATAGGTTGCAATAGGCAAGCATAGGTATGGGGGCAGCACAAAGCATATACTCCAAAAGTGGAATGCAAACCACGAATGGACCCCAGACCTATGTGAGCTTGTAGAGGGTCACTGGGACTGTAAAAAAACAGTGAGGGTTAGAAAAATACCCCACCCCAAGACCCTGAAAAGTAGGAGTAAAGTGCACCTACTACCCCCAGAGAGCACAATAGTCGTGATAGGGGGATTCTGCAGGAAGAACAAACACCAGCAGTGCACTGACAACGGATTTCCGGACCTGAGTACCTGTAAGACAAGGGGACCAAGTCCAATAGTTGCGACAGTGTCCAGGGGGGGCAGGAGCCCAGGAAATCCCGGATGAAGGTGCAAGGAAGCTGCCTCCGGATGGAAGAAGCTTAGAGTTCTACAAGAAAGAAGAGGACTAGGATCTTCCCACGTTGCGTTGAAGCTTGCAGAGGTGTTCCCATGCAGAAATACCACAAAAATGCCTTGCTAGCTGCAAGCGTCGCAGTAGAGATTTTTGGGTGCTGCTGAAGACCAGGAAGGACCAGGATGTCGCCTTTTGTAGGAGGAGACAGAGGGGGTGCTCAGCAACTCAGAGAGCCCTCCCAGAAGCAGGCAGCACCTGCAGAAGTACCCCAAAAGGCACTTAGAAGAAGAGTGAATGCGAGTCCATGCGAAGTTACAAAAGGGGGTCCCACGACGTCGGAGGACAACTCAGAAGGTTGTGCACTGCAGGACAGAGTGCTGGGGACCCAGGCTAGGCTGTGCACGAAGGAAATCCTGGAAGAGTGCACAGGAGCTGGAGCAGCTGCAAATCACGTGGTACACAGCTTTGCAGTCTAGCATGGGGAGGCAAGGACTGTGTATCAATGAGATCATCTGCCCTGGGTATAGGGTGAGCATCAGTTTTGGTTACCTGATTGAGCCCTCTGTAATCTACACAAAACCTCATCTCCCTCTTTCCATCTTTGGTGTGAGGTTTTGGTACAAGCACAACTGGGCCAGCCCAGGGGCTTTCAGAAGGTTCAATCACCCCTAAATCCAACATTTTCTGCACCTCTTGTTTGATGCAGTCTCTGACATGGTCAGGCTGCCTATAAATGTTACTTTTGACAAGCAGGCTGTCTCTAGTGTCAATTGTGTGTTCACACCAGGCTGTTGTACCTGGTACAAGTGAAAAGAGGTCTGAAAATTGGCTTAGGAGATTGATGCAGTTGTCTTTCTGTTCGGCAGTCAGACAATCTGCTAAAACTACTCCCTCCACTAAGGCATCTGCTTCAGTGGTGGAGAAGAGATCAGGGAGAGGGTCACTCTCTTCTTCCTGTCCCTCATCTGTTGCCATGAGCAGGGTGAGATCAGCCCTGTCATAGTAGGGTTTTAGGCGGTTGACATGAATCACCCTAAGGGGACTCCTGGCAGTGCCTAGGTCTACCAAATAGGTAACCTCACCCTTCTTTTCAACTATGAGATGGGGTCCACCCCATTTGTCTTGGAGTGCTCTTGGGGCCACAGGCTCCAATACCCACACTTTCTGTCCTGGTTGGTACTGGATCAGGACAGCCTTCTGGTCACGCCATTGCTTTTGTAGCTCTTGGCTGGCCTGAAGGTTTTTACTGGCCTTTTTCATATACTCAGCCATTCTGGATCTTAGGCCAAGTACATAGTCCACTATGTCCTGTTTAGGAGCTTTTAAAGGTTGTTCCCAACCCTCCTTTACAAGGGTAAGTGGACCTCTTACAGGGTGCCCAAAGAGGAGTTCAAAGGGGCTGAAGCCCACTCCTTTCTGGGGTACCTCCCTCTAAGCAAAAAGGAGGCAAGGTAACAGGGCATCCCATCTCCTCCTGAGTTTTTCAGGGAGTCCCATTATCATACCTTTGAGAGTTTCATTAAACCTCTTAACCAGTCCATTTGTTTGTGGATGGTAAGGGGTGGTGAACTTGTAGGTAACACCACACTCCTTCCACATAGCTTTTAGGTATGCAGACATGAAGTTGCTACCTCTGTCTGACACCACCTCTTTAGGAAAACCCACCCTGGAAAAGATTCCCAGGAGGGCCTGTGCCACTGCAGGAGCTGTAGTGGTCCTTAAAGGTATGGCTTCAGGATATCTTGTGGCATGGTCCACTACCACCAAGATAGATCTATTGCCTGAAGCAGTAGGAGGGTCAAGGGGGCCAACTATGTCAACCCCTACCCTTTCAAAGGGAACCCCAACCACTGGAAGTGGAATTAGAGGGGCCTTTGGAGTGCCACCAGTCTTCCCACTGGCTTGGCAGGTCACACAGGACTTACAAAAGTCTTTTGTGTCCTCTGACATATGAGGCCAGTGAAACAAGGGGACAAGCCTTTCCCATGTTTTAATCTGACCCAAATGCCCAGCCAAAGGAATGTCATGTGCCAGAGTTAGGAGGAACTCTCTGTACTGCAGGGGAATGACCAATCTCCTGGCAGCTCCAGGTTTTGGGTCCCTTGACTCTGTGTACAAGCGGTTGTCTTCCCACTGCACCCTATGACTGTCACTGACATCCCCATTTTGCTGCTTGACAGCTTGCTGTCTGAGACCCTCTAATGTGGGACAGGTTTGCTGTGCCACATTCAGCTCTTCCCTGGGAGACCCCCCTCCACCCAAAAGCTCAGCAGTGTCTGCTGCCAGCTCCTCTGGTGTAGGTTTTGCACAGGGAGGAAATTCCTCTTCCTCAAAAATCTGTAGAGGGAGGGATAGTGGGTAGGGATTTACCCTTCTTACCCCTAGCTTTAGGGAGCACTTGGTCCATTGTTCCAGGATCCAAGTCACCCTGTCCTTTTTGCTTTTTGGCCTGAGCCCTTGTCAAAGCAAAAATATGCCCAGGAATACCCAGCATTGCTGCATGGGCCTCCAACTCCACTTCTGCCCAAGCTGATGTCTCCAAATCATTTCCTAGTAGACAGTATACAGGTATATCTGTGGCTATCACAACTTTCTTTGGACCAGTAACCACCCCCAGTTGAGATTCACAACAGCCATGGGGTGGCTAAAGGTGTTGCTATGAGTGTCTGTCACTTGGTACTGCTGACCAAGTAGGTGTTGATCAGGGTGGACCAGTTTTTCTATCACCATAGTTACACTGGCTCCTGTGTCCCTGTAGGCCTGAACCTCAACACCATTGATTAGGGGAAGTTGCTTATACTTATCCATATTAAGGGGACAAGCAACCAGGGTGGCAACATCAATGCCACCATCAGAGACTAAAACAGCCTCTGTGGCCTCCTAACAAGACCAACCCCAACTACATTGCCAATAATGAGCCCAGCTACACCCTTGGATTGGTGGTTAGTAGTAGATTTCCCACCACCACTGCTATTACTAGGGGCACTAGACTTTGCAGCAGGGACTGTGGTGGTGGGAGGTTTGGTCTTTTTCTTTGGACAAGTGGAATCACTTGCCCAATGGCCTTTGACTTTACACAAATAACACCAAGGCTTTTTAGGTTGATTATTAGAAGAGGATTTGGACCTACCTCCCCCAGCGGATTTTTGTGGGCCTGATGAAGACTCAGAATGCTTCTTTTGTCCCTATCCTTCTCAGAAGACTTACCATCCTTCTTCTTGCCATCCTTGTCACCCCCTGTATGGACTTTTATGTTCACCCTTGTTCTGACCCATTTGCCTGCCTTCTTTCCCAATTCTTGGGGAGAGGTCAGATCAGAGTCCACTAGGTATTGGTGCAACAAGTCAGACACGCAATTGTTAAGAATATGCTCTCTCAGAATAAGATTATACAGGCTTTCATAGTCAGAAACGTTACTGCCATGCAACCACCCTGCCAAGGCATTCACTGAAAGTCCACAAAATCTGTCCAGTCTTGAGAAGACTCTTTTCTGGTGTCTCTGAACTTAATCCTGTATTGTTCAGTGGTTAAGCCAAATCCATCGAAGAGTGCATCTTTCAAAACTTTGTAGTTATTGATGTCACTTTCTCTGACAGTTAGGAGCCTATCCCTACCCTTTCCAGTGAAAGATAGCCACAAAATAGCAGACCACTGCCTTTGAGGGACCAACTGTACCATACAGGCCCTCTCAAGTGCAGCAAACCACTTATTAATGTCATCCCCCTCCATGTAAGGGGGACTATCTTGTGCAGATTCCTGGAATCTTGCTCTTTAACAGGATTGCTATCAGAAATACTGCTGCTGTCACCATCGGGAACTAACCCCAACCTCTGTCTTTCCCTCTCTTTGTCTAGGGATTCCCTATCTAAGTCCATCTGCTGCTGTTTAAGCTTCAGTCTGGCCTCTTCAACCCTCAACGTTTTGAGTTCCCTTTCTAAAAAGGTGTCCTCAGGGTGGGTGGGTTGGGAATGCTTTGACACAGAGGAAATGTGGGAAGTTTCAGAGGGGGACCTGTCCCTAACTGCCTGGACCCTAGTAACCTAGCCTCTAGGGGTGAAAGATGCCCTTCTGTTGTGGGAGCCTCTATCACTACCAGCATCACTAGATGCCCTGCTAGGGGGCAGGGCCTGATAAGAACCCTCCCAAGCTTTCTCAAGGAACTCCCCTGAGTCAGACTCAGAAGCTTCCCCATTTTCTAACCTCTCCTAGATGGGCCAGACTGGTTCTGGTCATATACAATGAGCATGTTAAAGAGAAACTCTTTTGTAGGATTCTTTCCTATACTCAAACCTCTATCCAGGCAGAGACCCCTCAAACGTTTATACTTTAAACTCTCATATGTTGCATTAACAGTTTTGGGAGTGGGCTCTACAACAGCCATGGTAGTATAGGTTTAAGGATAGTGAGAACGAAAAAAGGTTTAGTACTTTAGAAAGCACAGAAAAAACGTTTTCAAACTTTGGGAAAACTTTTAGAAGTTTTCAAACACTTTTCAGAACTTTGTTAAAAGTTTTAGAATAGAAAAGTAAACTTTTTGGTTAAGTGTACATACACTGAACTATTTGGTATATGATTCTCTTATGAAAAGTACCAAATCACAAAATAGTATAGCAGTTGCAAGTACTTATCCCACCGCTGCACCACCAATATAGGAGGCTGGCCTGGCTTATAGTGGGTTGCTTGTGGTACTTACACCCTGTGCCAGGTCCAGTTATCCCTTATTAGTAGAATATAGGTGTTTCTAGCAGCTTAGGCTGATAGAAGGTAGCTATGGCAAAGCAGCTTAGGCTGAACTAGGAGACATGCAAAGCTCCTACTATACCACTTATATCATGTAGCACAATATCATAAGAAAACACAATACTCAGAGTTACTAAAAATAAAGGTACTTTATTTTTATGACAATATGCCACAAGTATCTCAGTGAGTACCATCAGTTAGAAGGTAAGTAATATACACAAGTTATATGTACACAAACCCAAAACAGGTAAGTAGGAGTAAGAAAAGTAGTGCAAACAATGTAGAATCACAATAGGATGCAATAGGTGAACATAGGTCTAGGGGCAACACAAACCATATACTCCAAAAGTGGAATGCGAATCACGAATGGACTCCAGACCTATGGGAGCTTGTAGAGGGTCGCTGGGACTGTAAGAAAACAGTCAGGGTGTCCAAAATACCCCACCCCAAGACCCTGAAAAGTAGGAGTAAAGTTACCCTACTACCCCAGAAAGACACAATAGTCGTGATAGGGGGATTCTGCAAGAACCACAAGCACCAGCAAAACACTGAAGACGGATTCCTGGATGTGAGGACCTGAAAGGCAAGGGGACCAAGTCTAAGAGTCGCGATAGTGTCCGGGGGGGGCAGGAACCCAGGAAACCCCAGATGAAGGTGCAAAAGGGCTGCCTCGGGGTGGAAGAAGCCAAAGATTCTGCAACACGAAAAGGGCTAGGAACTTCTCCTTTGGATGGAAGATGTCCCAGGGCATGCTGGATGTTGCATAAGTGTTTCCACGCAGAAATATCGCAAACAAGTCTTGCTAGCTGCAAGGGTCGCGGGAGAGGTTTTTGGGTGCTGCTGGGGACCAGGAAGGACCAGGATGTCGCCCCTTGAAGGAGGAGACAGAGGGGGCACTCAGCAACTCAGAGAGCCCCCACAGAAGCAGGCAGCACCCGCAGAAGTACCAGAGCAGGTACTTAGAAGATTTGTGAACCAGAGCTGGCTCAGAGTCCCAAAGGAGGGTTCCACGACGTCGGAGTCCAACTTAGAGGGTTGAGCACTGCAGGACGGAGTGCTGGGGACCCAGGCTAGGCTGTGCATGAAGAAATCCTTGGAGAAGTGCACAGAAGCCGGAGCAGCTGCAGATCATGCAGTACACAGGATTACTGTCTGGCGTGGGGAGACAAATACTTACCTCCACCAAATTTGGACAGAAGGGCCACTGGACTGTCGGAGACACTTGGACCCAGCTCCTTGGACCAGGTCTCTCCTCTGGGGTATTCTTCAGATAACGAATGCAAGAGCTCACCAGAGTTCCTCTGCACATCCCTCTTCGACTTCTGCCAAGGATCGACCGCTGACTGCTCCAGGACGCCTGCAAAACCACAACAAAGTAGCAAGACGACTACCAGCAACATTGTAGTGCCTCATCCTGCTGGCGTTCTCGACTGTTTCCTGGTGGTGCATGCTCTGGGGGCTGTCTGCCTTCACTCTGCACTGGAAGCCAAGAACAAATCTCCCGTGGGTCAACGGAATATTCCCCCTGCTAATGCAGGCACCAAACTTCTGCATCACCAGCCCTCTGGGTCCCCTCTCATCCTGACGAGCGTGGTCCCTGGAACACAGGAGCTATATCCAAGTGACCGTCACAGTCCGGTGATCCTTCAGTTCAAGTTTGGTGGAGGTAAGTCCTTGCCTCCCCACGCTAGACTGCAAACCTGTGTTCTGCGTGATTTGCAGCTGCTCCGGCTTCTGTGCACTTCTCCAAGGATTTCTTCATGCACAGCCTAGCCTGGGTCCCCAGCACTCCGTCCTGCAACTTGCTGAGTTGGACTCCGACGTTGTGGGACCCTCCTTTGTGACTCTGAGTTGACCGCTGTCTTCAGATCTTCTAAGTGCCTGTTCCGGTACTTCTGCGGGTGCTGCCTGCTTCTGCAGGGGCTCTTTGAGTTGCTGAGTGCCCCCTCTGTCTCCTCCTCCAAGGGGCGACATCTTGGTCCTTCCCAGCACTCTGTCCTGCAGTGCACAACCTTCTGAGTTGTCCTCCGACGTCGTGGGACCCCCTTTTGTAACTTCGCATGGACTCGCATTCACTCTTCTTCTAAGTGCCTTTTGGGGTACTTCTGCGGGTGCTGCCTGCTTCTGGGAGGGCTCTCTGAGTTGCTGAGCACCCCCTCTTTCTCCTCCTACAAAAGGCGACATCCTGGTCCTTCCTGGTCTTCAGCAGCACCCAAAATCCTCAACCACAACTCTTGCAGCTAGCAAGGCTTGTTTGTGGTATTTCTGAGTGGGAACACTTCTGCCTCCTCCAGCAAGTCGTGGGACATCTTCTTACCAAAGGAGAAGTTCCTGGCACCTTCCGTTGTTACAGAATCTTTGGCTTCTTCCACCCAGAGGCAGCCCTTTTACACCTTCATCCGGGGTATAGTGGGCTCTTGCCCCCCACCCCCCAGACACTTGCGTGACTCTTGGACTTGGTCCTCTTCCTTTACAGGTCCTCAGGTCCAGGAATCTGTCTTCAGTGTTTTGCTGGTGGTTGTGGTTCTTGCAGAATCCCCTATCTCGACTATACTGTCTGTCTGGGGTAGTAGGGTAACTTTACGCCTACTTTTCAGGGTCTTGGGTTGGGGTATCTTGTACACCCTTACTGTTTTCTTACAGTCCCAGCGACCCTCTACAACCTCCCATAGGTCTGGGGTCCATTCGTGATTCGCATTCCACTTTTGGAGTATATGGTTTGTGTTGCCCCTAGACCTATGTCTACCTATTGCATCCTATTGTGATTCTACATTGTTTGCAGTACTTTTCTGAGTCTTACTTACCTGTTTTGGGTTTGTGTGCATATAATTTGTGTATATTACTTACCTCCTAAGTGGGGGTATCCTCTGAGATACTTTTGACATATTATCACTAAAATAAAGTATCTTTATTTTTAGTAACTCTGAGTATTGTGTTTTCTTATGATATTGTGCATATGACACCAGTGGTATAGTAGGAGCTTTACATGTCTCCTAGTTCAGCCTAAGCTGCTTTGCCGTAGCTACCTTCTATCAGCCTAAGCTGCTAGAAACACCTCTTCTACACTAATAAGGGATAACTGGACCTGGCACAAGGTGTAAGTACCACAAGGTACCCACTATAAGCCAGGCCAGCCTCCTACACTCGCCAACAAAAAAAGGGACCAAACACCAAAATAAACCCAGCAGAAGAGAAGCTACAAATGAATGGAGATTGTGATGCCTGCCTGACACACCATCCCTGCAGGTCTCAGCAGACAGAAAGAAGAAGTGGGGGGAGGGGGAGGAGGAGCCTTGAATGTGAATGTGTCAGGAGGGTAGGAAACTGGACAAAGACATAGCGCCAATGGCCTGGCCTTTCCCCACTAGCGCTTTCCTCCATATGGTATCAGAATGTCCCAAACTTACATTAATACTTCTAAAATGGCTGCAAGCATGAAGGGTGGCTTGTGAAAGTAAGTGGAGACCTTCTTCCCTGCAACCAAGGGGAGGAGTGGGACCAGGGTGCGAGGAAAGACAAACCAGGCATCTCAGGGCGATTATCGTAGTAGTGCGGAATCTGTGGACATGCCCGGCACGATGGAGGGATGTATGGATGGGTGGATGGATGAAAGGATGGATGGATGGATGCATGCATGCATAGACGAATGCATGGATGGATAGAGGGATGGATGGAGGGAATGGATGGATGAGTGGATGGATGGATGGATTGGTGGATTAAGGATTGATGGATGCATGCATGCATGCATGCATAGACGGATGCATGGGTGAATAGAGGATGGATGGAGGTAATGGATGGATGAGTGAAAGTATTGATGGATGGATGGACAGATGGATAAGTGAAAAGATGGATGGATGGGTGTATGAAGGATTGATGGATGTTTGGATGGATGCATGCACAGACGGATACATGGATGGATAGAGGGATGGATGGAGGGAATGGATGGATGAGTGAAAATATTGATGGATGGATGGGCAGTTAGTTAAGTGAAAAGATGGATGAATGAAGGATTGGTGGATGGATGCACAGACGAATGCATGGATGGATAGAGGGATGGATGGAGGAATGGATGGAGGGAATGGATGGATGAGTAGATGGATGGATGGATGAAGGATTGATGGATGGATGGATGCATGCATAGACAGATGCATGGATGGATAGAGGGATGGGTGTAGGGGATGGATGGATGAGTGGATGGATGGATGGATGGGTGGATGAAGGATTGAGGGATGGATGGATGCATGCATAGACGGATGCATCGATAGATAGAGGGATGGATGGAGGGAATGGATGGATGAGTGAAAGTATTGATGGATGGATGGACAGATGGATAAGTGAAAAGATGGATGGACGGGTGGATAAAGGATGGATGGATAGATGGATGCATGCACAGACGGATGCATGGATGGATAGAGGGATGGATGGAGGAATGTATGGATGAGTGAAAGTATTGATGGATGGGTGGATGAACAGATGGATAAGTGAAAATATGGATAGATGAAAGGATTGCTGGATGTATGGCTAGGTGGAAGGATGAGTGAAATGTTGGATGGATGAACCATGGATGGAAGGATGGATGGATGAGTGAATGGATGGATGGATGGATGGATCAGTGGAAGGCATTTTTAAAGCCTGACCGCTACCCTAAAGGCTGTCCTGGCGTTGGGGATCTAGTTGGCGAAGCAGAGTAGTTCCCTCAAACACAGGTTTTCAGACTTTTTCAGAGGAAAATGTAATACAAACATTCAGCAGAGAATGGAAAAAAAAACCTTCAGCTGAAGTAGTGTGAGCACAAGTATGTGACACTATTGCACGAAGAAACACTCTGTTAGTATGCACAAAATGAAGCAGAAATCAGGCTAACTGAGGCCTAAAGCTCAGTCTTAGCACACTGATCTCCAATCATTTCCAGCAATAAACAAGCTTGGACCATGTTAACGCACCTGAAAGACTGTGGGGTGCTGCTGACATCATTGAACAATCTTGACAACTGCTCAGAAGAGTCGTTGGGTGAGCGCACCCCCTTAAATTTGAACAGGTGCTGAATTTGCACATGTACAATGCACACTATAGAAGGGTTGTGCAAGAATCTGAAGCCCCCATCTGTAATATGGAAGTTCCCCAGGAGTGCCTAAATCAGTGTTTATCTGCTGATAAACACTGTGGACTCCGCCAGGTTCCATAACCTCCGCATTCTACGTACGATCTTCAAATGGATCCCCTTCGAAACCAGAAAGACAGTCATCCAGGCCGTAGTCACCAGCTGGCTCGACTGCGAAAACGCCCTCTATGCCGTACTCCTCGCCCAGCTCCTCCACCCCCTCCAGATCATTCAGAACGCAGCCGGAAGACTCGTCCTAAACCTCCCAAGAAAAGCCGACATCACCCCCCACCTCAAAGAGCTACACTGCCTGCCAGTGCATAATAGATGCAAATTCAAGCTCCTCACCATCGCATATGAAGCCCTCCATAACATCGGGCCCAAGCTTATACACCACAGACTCTCCTTCCACCAGGCAATCAGAGTGCTTCGCTCTACAAGTCTCGCCCACGCACAGGTCCCAAGAATCGAACGCAGCCTCAGCGGAGGTGGCTCATTCTCCTACCTCACTGCAAAGTCCTGGAATGACCTCCCCCTCCATCTGCGAACATCGCACACCCTCCTCGACCTCAGGATAAAGCTCAAGGCATAGCTGTTTGAGGAGTAGAAACCAACGCCCTACCATCCACCCAGAGCGCCTGGATACCTCCCCCATGGGGGTGATAAGCAGCGCTTTACAAATTCATTGATTAATTGATGATAAAGCAGATGCAAAACAACTGCAGTATCTCCGAAGCATTTAGGGGTTTTGGTCTCTGCAGCTAAAACTGATGCAAAACCACCTGGGTGAAAACCGAATTTCTGTTCTTTCTGTTCTTTGTATTAGTGATAAAAGCACATTATGGCTCTGTTTTAACACTACCGTCTGTTTTAAAAGACCTTAAAAAATAGGCCCTAGGACAGGTTTTTAATTTTTACTTATTGTTATTTAATTAGCCGCCCACTGCCCTGTGCTTGCTTCCGATCAGGGCCCAGATTTATGGGTTTTTTGGTGCAAGGCAGCGCTGCAGGCCACCTTTCTGTACCTCCCTGCGTCAAAAGAATAGGGCAGAAACGTGCCGTCTCTAAAGCATATGGCGCATTCCTCTCCTTTCCCCTTGCGCTGACGCACAATGGGCTGCTGAGCGCCAACGCAGGCACACTGCACCATGGTGGCAGGGTGTTTGCATGGCACGCAAGATTGGTTTTGTGCAGAAAGGAGCACCTTCCTGCACAAAAAGAATCCTGAGAGGTGTTTCCTCTTTCCATGTGTGCTGCAGAATGCAGCCCACATAGAGAGGAAATAAACAAGGAGAATCAAAGATATTTCATGGGGAGGCGTAAGGTTTTGGCGCTTCCCCAGGTTTACATGGTTTTGTAAATTTAGGGATGCGTCAAACTCCATGGGTGTTGTGTGGCAAAACCCACCACAACACCCATGGAACGCCTCCCTGATGTAGAGTAAGGCAACGCAGTGACTCGTGTTGTTTTTCTTTACACCATATCTATGAGGCCATGAAAAGCCACGCAAAGTGGTACGCGGCCTCATACGTATGATTGCAAGGAGTGACACAAAAGGTGACTCTCCAGTGGTGCAAGGGGTTCATAAACACACCCCGTGTGTGCAACGGACTGCCCCATCTTACCGTACTTCCGTCTCTTAGAACCAGTGATTGAAGTGGCCAGAAACTGCTGGGAACAATGTTTCGAATCTTTTTTTATATTTAGGAAACAGGACCCCTACTTTTTCTTAGAAAATCACTGGGACAGGACATAGGGGGTGATTTTAACCTTGGCGGACGGCGGAGGTACCGCCGCCAAATGACCGCACCGCGGTCAGAAGACCGCGGCGGCCATTCTAACATTTCCTCTGGGCCGGCGGGCGCTCTCCAAAAGAGCGCCCGCCGGCCCAGAGGAAATGCCCCTGCAACGAGGAAGCCGGCTCAGAATTGAGCCGGCGTAGTTGCAGGGGTGCGACGGGTGCAGTTGCACCCGTCGCGTATTTCAGTGTCTGCAAAGCAGACACTGAAATACTTTTTGGGGCCCTCTTACGGGGGCCCCTGCAGTGCCCATGCCATTGGCATGGACACTGCAGGGGCCCCCAGGGGCCCCGCGGCACCCCCTACCGCCATCCTGTTCATGGCGGGTTTCCCGCCATGAACAGGATGGCGGTAGGGGGTGTCTGAATCCTCATGGCGGCGGAGCGTGCTCTGCCGCCATGGAGGATTCAATGGGGCAGCGGTAAACCGGCGGGAGACCGCCGGTTTACCCTTTCTGACCGCGGCTGAACCGCCGCGGTCAGAATGCCCTGCGGTGCACCGCCGGTCTGTCGGCGGTGCTACCGCCGACCCTGGCGGTCCATGACCGCCGGGGTCAGAATGACCCCCATAGTGCCCACCTTCAAGTGCCTAGGACTGAAATGGAAGAGGGGGGGTTTCCTGTTCTGTGAAGTCCAGGAAGCGACAGAAAGTGAGGGGGGGAACAAGTCTTCCCCCCAGGGTGTCCTCTGCCTGGAAGAAAGGTGATGTCACCAAATCTAAAGGCTGCTTGGAGCCAATATATGGCTTTCATTGATGGAGCCCTTTGAGGCTTCATGCTGAGAAAGATGTATTCTTTTTGGGAGATATTGTGTTATCATCTGAATTCTGGAGTGCATCCTTCTAATGGAAACTTGTTAAAAAGAAAGGCTTGCACGAGGCTAGTAACAGTGCTTTCTATAACGAATGGGGACGTCTTAGCACTATGCCCCCAAACTCCCTGACCCCACCCCTATTGCGGTCACATTTGCAGCCCCTAAACTTTTCAATCTACTTCGACATCTGCTTAAAACTGTTAGGACAGTCCTGCCTGAAGGTGCCCTCTGTGCCAGGAGCTTGCAGGGCTATGTTAGGACACTACTGCACCAAGGTGCCCTCTGTGCCAGGAGTCTGCCTGATGGTGCCCTCTGTGCCAGGAGCTTGCAGGGCTATGTTAGGACACTACTGCACCAAGGTGCCCTCTGTGCCAGGAGTCTGCCTGATGGTGCCCTCTGTGCCAGGAGCTTGCAGGGCTATGTTAGGACAGTGATGCCTTACAGGAGGCTGGCTTGGCTTGTAGTGGGTACCAAGGGGTACTTACACCTTGTGCCAGGTCCAGTTATCCCTTATTAGTAGATTAGTAGTGCTCTAGCAGCTAAGGCTGATAGAATTAGCTATAACAGAGCAGCTTAGGCTGAACTAGGAGACATGCAAACTATACCACTTATATCACTTAGTACTACATCACAAGAAAACACAATACTCAGCTTTACTAAACATAAAGGTACTTTATTTTAGTGACAATATGCCAAAAGTATCTCAGAAGATATACTCTCTTAGGAGGTAAGTAAAATACACAAAAATATACACACACAACCAAAATCAGGTAAGTAAACAGTTAGACAAGTAGTGCAAACACTGTAGAACACGATAGAATGCGAGAGGGAAAAATAGGCCTAGGGGCAACACAAACCATATACTCCAAAAGTGGAATGCGAACCACGAATGGACCAAAGGCCTAGTGTAGTGTGTAGAGGGTCACTGGGAGTGTAAGAAAACACTAAGGGTGTCCAAGATACCCCACCCCAAGACCCTGAAAAGTATGAGTAAAGTTACCCTACTACCCCAGAAAGACCGTAAAGTCGAGCTAGGGGATTCTGCAAAGACAACAACTGACTTCAAAGCACTGAAGACAGATTCCTGGACCTGCAAAGGAAGGGGACAAAGTTCAAAAGTCACGCAAGTATCCAGGGGGGGCAGAAGCCCACTAAACCCCGGTTGAAGGTGCAAAAGAGCAGCCTCTGGGTGGAAGAAGCCAACGATTCTGCAACAACGGAAGGTGCCAGGAACTTCTCCTTTGGTCAGAAGATGTCCAATGGCATGCTGGAGGATGCAGAGTTGTTTCCACGCAGACAGACCACAAACAAGCCTTGCTAGCTGCAAGAGTCGTGGTTGAAGGTTTTGGGTGCTGCCAGGGTCCAGGTAGGACCAGGAGGTCGCCCCTTAGAGGAGGAGACAAAGGGGGTGCTCAGCAACATGGAGAGCCCATGCAGAAGCAGGCAGCACCCGCAGAAGCACCTGAACAGGCATTCAGAAGATCTAAGCACAACGGTCGACTCAGCACAACAAAAGAGGGCCCCACGAAGTCGGAGTCCAACTCAGTGAGTTGGGCAATGCAGGACAGAGTGCTGGGGACCTGGGCTAGGCTGTGCATGAAGGAAGTCTTGCAAAAGTGCACAGAAGCCAAAGCAGCAGCAGTTCACGCAGTACACAGGATTACTGTCTGGCGTTGGGAGGCAAGGACTTACCTCCACCACATTTGGACAGAAGGGCCACTGGACTGTCGGGGACACTTGGATCCAGCTCCTGTGTTCCAGGGACCATGCTCGTCGAGATGAGAGGGGACCCAGAGGACCAGTGATGCAGAAGTTTGGTGCCTGCGTTGGCAGGGGGAAGATTCCGTCGACCCACAGCAGATTTCTTCTTGGCTTCCAGTGCAGGGTGAAGGCAGACAGCCCTCAGAGCATGCATCACCAGGAAACAGTCAAGAAAGCCAGCAGGATGAGGCGCTACAATGTTGCTGGTTGTCTTCTTGCTACTTTGTTGCAGTTTTGCAGGCGTCCTGGAGCAGTCAGCGGTCGATCCTTGGCAGAAGTCGAAGAGGGAAGTGCAGAGGAACTCTGGTGAGCTCTTGCATTCATTATCTGGTGAGATACCCACAGGAGAGACCCTAAGAAGCCCTCAGAGGAGGATTGGCTACAGAGAAAGGTAAGCACCTATCAGGAGGAGTCTCTGACGAAACCTGCTGGCACTGGCCACTCAGAGCTGTCCATTGTGCCCTCACACCTCTGCATCCAAGATAGCAGAGGTCTGGCACTGGAGGAACTCTGGGCACCTCCCCTGGGAGGTGCTGGTCCGGGGAGTGGTCACTCCCCTTTCCTTTGTCCAGTTTCATGCCAGAGCAGGGCTGGGGGGATCCCTGAACCAGTGTAGACTGGCTTATGCAGAGAGGGCACTATCTGTGCCCTTCCAAGCATTTCCAGAGGCCAGGAGAGGCTACTCCTCCCAGGCCCTTCACACCTATTTCCAAAGGGAGAGGGTGTAACACCCTCTCTCAGAGAAAATCCTTTGTTCTGCCTTCCTGGGACTGGGCTGCCCAGGGGGGCAGTAACCTGTCTGAGGGTTGGCAGCAGCGGTAGCTGCAGAGAAAAACCCGGAAAGTTAGTTTGGCAGTACCTGAGCTCTATGCTGGAGTCCCAGGGATGCATGGAATTGTCTCCCCAAAACCAGAATGGGGTGACAATTCCATGATCCTAGACATGTTACATGGCCATGTTCGGAGTTACCATGGTGACGCCACATATAGGTATTGACCTACATGTAGTGCACGCGTGTAATGGTGTCCCCGCACTCACAAATTCCGGGAAATTTGCCCTGAACAATGTGGGGGCACCTTGGCTAGTACCAGGGTGCCCACACACTAACTAACTTGGCACCTAACCTTCACCAAGTGAGGGTTAGACATATAGGTGACTTATAAGTTACTTATGTGCAGTGAAAAATGGCTGTGAAATAACGTGGACGTTATTTCACTGAGGCTGCAGTGGCAGTCCTGTGTAAGGATTGTCTGAGCTCCCTATGGGTGGCAAAAGAAATGCGCCTTGGCTAGTACCAGGGTGCCCTCACACTAAAACTTTGCACCTAACCTTCACTAAGTGAGGGTTAGACATATAGGTGACTTATAAGTAACTTAAGTGCAGTGTAAAATGGCTGTGAAATAATGTGGACGTTATTTCACTCAGGCTGCAGTGGCAGTCCTGTGTAAGAATTGTCTGAGCTCCCTATGGATGGCAAAATAAATGCTGCAGCCCATAGGGATCTCCTGGAACCCCAATACCCTGGGTACCTCAGTACCATATACTAGGGAATTATAAGGGTGTTCCAGTGTGCCAATCAGAATTGGTAAAATTGGTCACTAGCCTGCAGTGACAATTTTAAAAGTAGAGTGGGCATAAACACTGAGGTTCTGGTTAGCAGAGCCTCAGTGAGACAGTTAGGCATCACACAGGGAACACATACAGGGCACACTTTATGAGCACTGGGGTCCTGGCTAACAGGATCCCAGTGACACAGGCAAAAACAAACTTATATACAGTAAAAATGGGGGTAACATGCCAGGCAAGATGGTACTTTCCTACATGCCCGAAGGTACCATCTGTGCCAGGAGCCTGCAGGGATACCTTAGGACAGTGCTGTACCAAGGTGCCCTCTGTGACAGGAACATGCAGGTCTCTGTTAGGACAGTGATGCCTGAAGGTACCATCTGTGCCAGGAGCCTGCATGGCTCTGTTAGGGCAGTGCTGCACCAAGGGGCCCTCTGTGCCAGGAACATGCAGGGCTGCCTTAGGACACTACTGCACCAAGGTGCCCTCTGTGCCAGGAGCCCACATGGATACCGTAGGACAGTGCTGCCTAAAGGTGCCCTCTGTGCCAGGAGCATAGAGAGCTCTGTTAAGGCAGTACTGCCGGAAGGTGCCCTCTGTGCCAGGAGCCTGCCTGAAGGTGCCCTCTGTGCCAGGAGCCTGCAGGGCTCTGTTAGGGCAGTTCTGCACCAAGGTTCCCTCTGTGCCAGGAACATGCAGAGCTCTGTTAGGACAATTCTGTCTGAAGGTAACATCTGTGCCAGGAGCCTGCAGGACTCTGTTAGGACAGTGATGCCTGAAGGTACCATCTGTGCCAGGAGTCTGTGCCAGGAACATGCAGAGCTCTATTAGGACAATCCTGTCTGAAGGCACCATCTGTGCCAGGAGCCTGCAGGACTCTGTTAGGACAGTGATGCCTGAAGGTACCATCTGTGCCAGGAGCCTGCATGGCTCTGTTAGGGCAGTGCTGTACCAAGATGCCCTCTGTGCCAGGAACATGCAGGGCTACCTAAGGACACTACTACACCAAGGTGCCCTCTGTGACAGGAGCCTGCAGGGATACCTTAGGACAGTACTGCCGAAAGGTGCCCTCTGTGCCAGGAGCCTGTAGGGCTTCCTTAGGACAGTGCTGCACCAAGGTGCCCGCTGAGCTAGGAGCCTGCCTGGATGTGCCTTCTGTGTCAGGAGCCTGCAGGGTTCTGGCAGAACAGTGCTGCACCAATGTGCCTTCTGTGCCAGGAGTCTGCCTGAAGGTGCCCTCTGTGCCAGGATCCTGAAGGGCTCTTGTAGGACAGTGTTGCACCAAGGTGCCCTCTGTGCCAGAATCCTGCAGGGCTCTTGTAGGACAGTGTTGCACCAAGGTGCCCTCTGTGCCAGGAGCTTGCAGGGCTCTGGTAGGACAGTGCTATACCACAAGGTGCCCTCTGTGCCAGGAGCCTGCAGGGCTCTGGTAGGACAGTGATACCTGAAGGTGCCCTCCGTGCCAGGAGCCTGTGGGACTCTCTTAGAACAGTAATCCCACAAGGTGCCCACTTTGCCAGTAGCTTACAGGGCTCTGTTAGGACAGTGACCCCACAAGGTTCCCACTGTGCACTAAGAGGCTGCAGGCCTCCATTGGGATACTGATACCACAAGGTGCCCTCTGTGCCAAGAGCCTGCAGGGCTCTCTTAGGACAGTGCTGCCTAAAGGTGCCCTCTGTGCCAGGGGCCTGCAGAGCTGTCTTAGGAAAGTGATGCCTGAAGGGTGTCTTTGTGCCAGGAGCCTGCAGGGCTCTCTTAGGACAGTGACCCCACAAGGTGCCCAATGTGCCCTAAGGCTGGAGGGCTCCTTTAGGAGAGAACCACCTGAAGGTGCCCTATTTGCCAGGAGCCTGCAGGACTCTGTTAGGACAGTAATACCACAAGGTGCCCTCTGTGCCAAGAGCCTGCAGGACTCTCTTAGGACAGTGATACCACAAGGTGCCCACCGTGCCATTAGCCTGCAGGGCTCTGTTAGGATAGTGACCCCGCAAGGTGCCCACTGTGCACTAAGAGGCTGCAGACCTGTTAGGACAGTCCTGCCTCAAGCATCCCTCTATGCCAGTGTTGTAGTTTAGCAGCGATTAGATTAAGCATTAGCAGAAGACATCTTGTATTTAGTAACTATTGTGAACATTTCGCGGAATCCATTTTGTATTCATGGCAGCCATTTTCTCTGCCACATGCTGCCATGTGCTCACCATGTGCTCTGTCCTACCTTTCTGTTAACTACTCTTGAAAATCTGCCTAGTGACAAGTTATATTTAGCATCTCCCACTTTCGCCCATGCTCAGTAAGGTCTGCAGCTGTTAGTCCTTGAAAACTGTTAGCTCCTCCTACCTGTCGACTGTGCATTTCCACATGACCTTACATGTATGCAAGTCTTGCTTCTATAATTGTACTACCTCCTTTTAGCCCCTGCGTGGGTATAAAAGGACCATGCTCTCTCAGTTCAGTGTGCTACTTCAAACATTACCGAAGGGTGCTGTTTGAACTGTAGTACCACCTCATGAGGTTAATAAACTTTGTCTTTTATTTCAGTTTCTGTGCCAACTTCTTCCTACATGGTCTGAGGACTTTGTGCAGAGAAAGGTGAACCCCTTGCACTAGTAGGCCTTGCTGAGGCTTACTTCAACAGATTGGTGCCCGAACAGGGACTCATCGGCGACTCGGATGCCCAACGGATTGGTCGCGACGAAGAATTGGGATCTCGCTGCGGACGATCAATGCCTGAGAAGACCGGAGTCTTGGCAACCACGGCGTTTTTCCCTTCTTTCTGATTTGACAATCCAGGTGGCGCCGGTCCTCGACTGAGATCCTTTTTGTTCATTTGTCATGCAGTGACCATTTGGTCGATTTTAGAACTTGACAGTTGGAACCTGGACACCCTGTGATTGGTAAGAGCCGTTTTACGGCACTTGCTGTGGGTTTTGATGCCTTTGTTTGGTAATGTAGTTTAGCACTACTTACTGTGGCTCTCGTGTTTTGGGTAACTAGTCAATTTGTGTCCTTTGAATTGATATATAAATTGCAATTTATATAGGCAGGTAATGAGGAGAATTTTCTCCAATTTAATTTTGATTTGAACAGCACCTTAAGTGCTGCTTTGATTATAATATTGCATATTCTGCACTATTTTTGGCATGCCTGTTTTTAGCGCACTTCGTAGGATGTGTTGCTTTTGTAATGGTACCAATTTGAGACTGGAAGAATCGCAACCGGCACCCCCAGAGGGGACGCCCAATAGAGATATGTATGTTAAACATGGTCTTTCTTCTATAATGTACAGCACATTATGGAATAAATACACTTGTGCGGATCCTGAGTTACGTTGGCCTATGCATGGGTCATTTGATTTGCGAAAGATTGAGTATGTGGAACAATGTATGTGTAAGCGAAAGTCTAGGCAAGATATGTTTGACTGTGTACGAATGTAAGAGAAAGAAGTGCGTGGACGAGTGAAGAGTGAGCAAGCCTTGCTTGGGAAAGAGCAGCGGAAGAATGTATATGTGAAAGCATTGGAAATGAGAAAGAAAGAAATAAACGTAAATTACAGGTAACTGGCCAATATACCGTTAGGCAACCTCTCTATCCTATCCATAATAAACCACATGATGATTTTTTGTTACTAGATCGCCCTCCACCTCCGTATGTTGTCCCTTCTGCCCCTCATGAGTTAGCTAAGGTCTCCAGTTCGGAGCAACAGTCGCTCTATGTTGCCTGCTGACCGTGCGCCTGAGCTTAGATCTATTGCTCGTAAAACAATTCGTAGCGTTGTCTCTGCTTCTGAACTTTTAGACAACATGAAAGGGTGGACGGAAAAGGAGAAGCTATATTTTACTGAGGCATTTGGCTCAGAAGTTATTGAACTATATTGGAAATATTCTGATGAGTTAGAGCCCGATGATGTAGCAGCTGATCATAAGCAAATGTGTGATGGTCTTTTTGTTTTCTCCCAGGTGGCTGATGCAATCAGGCATTTGGTGAAATTATGTGTTACGGTAGTCCGCTTGCAAGAGGAGAAAAGGGCTGTGGACGTAGTTGCACGGACATCTCAGACCGGTGGGGTGCAAGCTTCCATCTTTGGAACAGATAAGACTATGATAGTTCACGCGAAACCAATGCGGGAGGCCGCACCTTTGTATGTTCCTCCTAAAGGATTGGGTACAAGTGATGATAAAACTTCTGTTGATGCTAAGGGTTATTTTATTTATAATTGGGTGTATACTCCTTGGAATAGGGCAGATGTAATGGCACTTAAAACAGCATTACCTGACCCGCGGAAAAATCCAGCCGCCTTTTATGAGGAAGTTGAGGGAGCAATTAGTTCTTGTACTATGACTTTGGCTGACATTGATTTATTTTTTGGATTGATATTACCGCCAGATATGTGGAGAACTATTCGTAAAATTGATGATCGTGCAGTTTTTGGGGCGTCATGGAAAGAATTAGAACAGATGGACGGGGATAGGGAACCTGAGAAAAAGCCATATGAGTTGATTCTAGATCTTCCTGTAGCCATATTAGTTAAGTTAAAAACTATTATTTCCCCTAAAAAGATAGATTGGACTGTTTTAGCGTCTTGTAAGCAAAAGGCAGATGAATCGGTATCTGATTTCTTTACACACTTTGAAGAAGCATTTCATGATTTTAGTGGCCAGTTATTGTCAGATGATACGGACAGACATTTTTTTGACGATAAATATGTCGCAAATCTGTTGCCAGGAATAGCTAGTCGTCTAAAAGCTAGTGAAAGTTCATGGACTACCTCTACTCCGGTTTCTCTTTTGACTATGGCTCAGTATTATGAACGCCAGGAATTAGAAGCAAAAGGTAGCGAGGATAAAAAGATTAAAGAATTAAAGACGAAGGTTATGTTGGCTCAAGCTTATGGTCCGCCTTTTAGGGGTAGTGATAGAGGTGGACGTGGATCTTATGGTTCTTCTTACACTCGTTCAAATTTGTCTGTCGATCAGTGTGCGTATTGTAAGAAATTTGGGCATTGGGCTGCTGATTGTCCAGCACTACGTGTTCAGCAGTGTTCACGTGGTCGGGGACAAATGAGAAATCGCTCAGGATATTCAGGACCTAGAAGAAGCACGAATTATCATGTAAGGGTTGATGCTAATGTACAAGGGCAGGATGGGTTTAACACTTTTGATTGACGGAACCAATACCAGATGTCTAACCATGTGCAGCCTGATTTCCAAGATTCTGCTTATGCATAGGATTGCCTAGGATGGGGTAAGGAATCAGTTGAAGTTCCAGTAGATCAGAGGGGTCCTTATGTTACAGCACATGTTTTGGGATCTACTGATCAGTTTCTGGTTGATACAGGAGCTACTCGTAGCGCCTTGTCTAAACAATTGATTCCAAGGGCTCCCCTGTCTGGCTTAACAATTACATCGATAGGTTTCGATGGAACACCTTCCCCTAGCCAATTGTCACAACCACTTGCATTCCATGTTGATAAATTTATTGCTCCATGTCCATTTTTGCTTTCTCCAAATACACCAGACAATATTGTGGGTCTTGATATGCTCAAGTATTTCAGGGCTACAATACGATGCTCTCCTGAAGGGGTGTGTGTTATTTTAAATGATAATCATCCTGTGATGGAAAGAGTTTGTCTTGTTAAAGAGGATATTGCATTAGCTTCACTCCCTAGTACTTTGTGGGCTACTTCAGATACTGATGTGGGACAAATGATTATTCCACCGGTACATATTAGTGTCAAGGAGGGAGCTGTATTGCCACGTTTGCCTCAATACAAAATTTCACAGGAGGGCGAAGAAGCACTCACACGAATTGTGCATGATCTTATTGCAGTTGGAGTTGTTGAGGAAGTTCTGTATAATGTTTGTAACAGTCCGATTCTTCCTATTCTGAAAAAGGATACAAATACTAGGATTTACCAATTCATTATTGATTTACGAGAAGTCAATAAGATTGTGATACCCCAATATCCTGTGGTATCTGACATCACACCACTTCTTACTTTGTTTCCCCCGACAGCAACTACGTTCTCTGTGATAGACTTGAAGAATACTTTCTTTTCGATCCCTATTCATCCTGACAGACGATATTTGTTTGGTTTTACTTTGAATAAACAATCATATAGATTTTGCAGAGTTCCTCAAGGCTATACTGAGAGTCCAAGTATTTATAGTCAAGCGTTAAAACGACAACTTGATTCTTTTGTTTTGCCCGAAGGTGTGGCTCTCATACAATATGTCGATGATATTTTGTTGGCGGCTGATACCCCTGAGCAACGCAAAAAGTGCACTTTGTCCTTACTTTCTTTTCTTGCTTCACACCATCATAAAGTGTCACGAAAGAAATTGCAATATTGGAGACCAAAAGTAACCTATTTAGGTCAACTTTTGTCTAAGGAGGGCCGTGCACTTACATCAGATCGTATTCAAGCAATTTTAGACACACCAGTACCCTCTACTCAGAAAGATGTTTGCATTCCTTGGTCTTACTTCTTTTTGTAGGCAATGGATATTAGGGTTTTCACACATTGTCAAACCTTTGCTAGCACTTTTGACTAAAGATACTCCAATGCCCCTCCCATGGACAGATGAATGTGAGACTGCTTTCCGGCAGCTGCGACAAGCCCTTTGTTCAGCACCAGTGTTAGGTACTCCAGATTACATGAAGCCTTTTGCACTTTACGTACATGAGAAAGATGGATGTGCATTGTCAGTTTTAGTACAGACACATGGCGATAAGCAGCGTACCTGTGCATATTTTTCAGCAGAACTTGACCATGTCGCTCGAGCGTTGCCTGGGTGTTTTCATTCAGTTGCTGCAACAGCTGTGTCAATACGTCAGAGTGAAGGGATAGTTTTGTCACATAAGCTGTTGGTGTTAGTACCCCTTGCGGTTGATGCTCTTTTAAATCAAACAAAGACACAACATTTAACTAGCGATCGCATAACAGGATATGAGTTGACATTGCTGGCTCCTCACATTACACTGAAGAGATGTGCAACACTAAATACAGCCACTTTGTTGCCATATCCGGTGACTCAGCCTCAGTCACAAGAAACACATGATTGTATATTCCTTACCGAAGAACAGACAAAGGGTCGTATTGATTTACAAGATACGCCCCTTCCAGATGTAGACGGGGAAGTGTGGGTTGATGGGTCTTGTTTGAAGTTGCCAGATGGTACGACCTCAGCTGCATATGCAATCAACACAATACACACGGTAGTGGAGACAGCTCGTATACCACAGAAGTCAGCTCAAGCAGCTTAACTAATAGCTTTGACACGAGCATGTGAGCTTAGTACAGACTTATGTGTGAACATTTATACAGACAGCCGCTATGCTTTTGGAGTGGCTCATGATTTTGGTTTGCTTTGGAAGGAGAGAGGCTTTCTCACATCCCACGGGATACAGATAATGCACGGAGAATTAGTGCATAACCTCTTGACTGCATTGACATATCCAAAGAAATTAGCTATTGTGAAATGTAGTGCACACAAGAAAGTGACCGATAAGATAGGGCAAGGTAATGCTCTTGCGGACCGCGTAGCACGTGAGACTGCGATGCAGCGAAGTACTACTTCTATATATGTAGTGAAGTCACAAGCTGAACGTTGGCTTAATGCTAGACAAGACGTATTAGATATACAGAAATCTGCTTCTGTGAAAGAACGTGAGCAATGGTCTGAAAATGGAGAATTGGATGATGAGGGCTGTTGGCAGAATAAGCAGATGGATAAATGGAAATTGCCTATAGCTTTTGTACAACCTATGGTTCAGATGGCACATGGGCTGGCACATGTTGGAGCTTTAACAATAATGAAGTTGCTTACGCAAGTTTGGGGGCATCCAGAAATTTCCAGTACAGCTAAGCGAGTAGTACAGTCTTGTTTGATCTGTTTACAATACAATCCTGGAAAAGGGACACATACTCCCGTGGGAGGGTTTGCTACACCAACTGCACCTTTTGAAGTTCTACAAATGGATTATATTCAGCTTGAACACTGCAACAATTTAAAGTATGTCTTGGTGGTGGTATGTGCCTTCAGTAAATGGATAGAAGCGTACCCCACAAAGGATAATACTGCCATTACCACAGCGAAGGTGCTTTTGAAAGAATTTTTCCCTAGGTTTGGTGTGTGCAGACTTTAATGGAATGATAACGGACCTCATTTTGTTGGGGAAGTTATTAAGTATGTCCTGAAAGGATTAGGGATCAAACAGAAGTTCCATGCGGTTTTCCACCCACAATCAGCAGGGTTGGTGGAAAGGTATAATGCTACTTTGAAGCTGAAGTTAGCGAAGATACAGGCTTCCACATCCTTAACTTGGCCGGATGCATTACTGTTGGCATTATTGTCTATTAGGTCAGTGCCACACTCTCGACTCGGCCTTAGCCCATATGAAGTGGTTTTCGGGAGGCCAATGAATATTTGGGGAGTTCCTAAGCCAAATTCTGTATATGATGTTCCTTGTGTCCTGATGAATGATTATTTGGCACAGTTAACCGACAATTTGGTTTCTATTCATCAACAGGTTCGAGAAGCACTTCCTGACAGATCTACAGGTGAAGGCCATAAACTCCGACCTGGTGACCAGGTGATGATTAAGTCCTTTGAAAGATCAAGCAGCTTGGAACCAAGGTGGCGAGGCCCAGAACAGGTGCTCCTCACGACAAGGACAGCAGTTCGAGTGACAAACCGAAAGAATTGGGTCCATAGTACTCACTGCAAGAGAGTGCTACCTACCTTGGTGGAACCTGCTGTGCTGACCGGTCATCGAGAGATTTTGACTACGGAGAAAGGCCGTGCTATATCACCTGATGAATCTGCAGAGGTCTTCCCGGACCATACGACTTCTGGAGTGTCGCGATATAAGTTGAGACCGAGGAAAGAATCTGAATTTTTTTTTTTTTTAAACTGGTTGAGCTACAGCCCTGGGTTAGTGAAATGGAGAGCCAATGTGGCAAGGGGGGGGGGTCAGCCATGCATTAGAGTAGTGACACCCGTCTTGGCCCGTGGTGAAGAAATCAGCGGCTGCCCAGGGATAAGAGCTCCAACGATTGTTTTTAATTCATTTCTAAAAGGGTCGATTATCACTGTTGCTAAAATGAATAACAAAGTGCTCATTAGTACTATGGGGTTTGTTGTTGTTTTGGTGGTTATAGCAATAATCACCTGGTTTGTAGAAAAGATGGCTCCTGCTCGTAAGTTTTTTGTTGCCACTACTCCTGTACCAGAGGATCACTATTACTTTACGCTTCCCTATCAGGAGCAGAAGCACCGTCAATCGTACTTCAATAATACTTCCATTCAGATGTTGCATCATACTTATAATGCTATAAATACTACTAACTGTTGGGTATGTGGAATGATACCTGCGCATCAAAAGAAAGGAGGAACACCTTTCATTCCTCTTCCTTTTTCACACAATGGTTCTTGTCAAGCTTGGTACACGCTTTTGTTTGCATCTGGAAAACGTACAGAGGGCGGACTTCTTTTTCGCCTTAATAAAGTATGCTACCAAGACAAAGATGGGTATCCCCAAGCCAAAGGAACTAAATGGGAATGGGAAGAGTATCAACCGGACAATGTTTCAATACCATATGTCTTCACAAATATAAGAGACTCTGACAAGAAAGAACAATTTGTGATTTCTGTTACAAAAACTAAAGCAGATTTATGTATACGTAGCATTGGGCGAATTCCAGTAGGGATAAGCGATTGTACCTTGATTTTAACTATTGAGGGTTTAAATAATAGTAGTTTTACAGCTTCACATAATAAATATTATGTTTGTGGTAACTATGGATATTACCAACTACCTGTTGGGTGGTCAGGTGTGTGTTATGTATCTTTTCTATTACCCCCTGTGTTTTTGGCCCCTGCATCATATCACCGAGATTTTAAACTGTTCAGTGACATCGTTAAAAATAGATATAAAAGGGCAATAAGTACAAATGAGGTAGACCAAATGGATACTAGCCTGCAACAATATGTTGATTTTAATTTAGGGTTATTCCCCTTTGTGGGTGCTGCGTTAAACAGTAGGAAAGTGAGACGATTGACTAGGGTTGTGGAAGCTGTTACCAATCAGGCAGCTCTGGCACTTGGGAATATTACTGAGGAGCTCCAAATTGCGAGGATTGTAGCGCTCCAAAATCGTATGGTACTAGATGTGATATTAGCTGACCGAGGTGGTGCATGTCGCATCATCAGTAGTAGTTGCTGTGTTTTTATTCCCGATCACTCACCTTCAGTATATGATGCAATATCTAAATTGCATAAAATTGCTGCAGAAATCCACACAGAGACTGGTACTTGGACTTTTTCTGGATGGTTTTGGGCTCTTGTTTCCGCCTGGAGCTGGAAACTACTGACTATCCTGTGTGTAATGATTGCAATATTTTTCACATGCTGTATCTGTATTCAGTGTGGTCCAATGTTCTGCTCCATGTGTATTACTGCTTGTATGCCTACCAAAAGAAATATTACAGAAATGAAAGCACAACATATGTTAGACAAGGAAATAGCTGAAATGATGAGCATAAATATACAAGATGAATATTTAGATTATCCTAGAAAGACGAATGTCTTCACCGAATGCTGAAAGGGTCGTCTGTTGTAGTTTAGCAGCGATTAGATTAAGCATTAGCAGAAGACATCTTGTATTTAGTAACTATTGTGAACATTTCACGGAATCCATTTTGTATTCATGGCAGCCATTTTCTCTGCCACATGCTGCCATGTGCTCACCATGTTCTCTGTCCTACCTTTCTGTTAACTACTCTTGAAAATCTGCCTAGTGACAAGTTATATTTAGCATCTCCCACTTTCGCACATGCTCAGTAAGGTCTGCAGCTGTTAGTCCTTGAAAACTGTTAGCTCCTCCTACCTGTCGACTGTGCATTTCCACATGACCTTACATGTATGCAAGTCTTGCTTCTATAATTGTACTACCTCCTTTTAGCCCCTGCGTGGGTATAAAAGGACCATGCTCTCTCAATTCAGTGTGCTACTTCAAACATTTCCGAAGGGTGCTGTTTGAACTGTAGTACCACCTCATGAGGTTAATAAACTTTGTCTTTTATTTCAGTTTCTGTGCCAACTTCTTCCTGCATGGTCTGAGGACTTTGTGCAGAGAAAGGTGAACCCCTTGCACTAGTAGGCCTTGCTGAGGCTTACTTCAACACCAGGAGCCTGCAGGGCTCTCTTAGGACAGTGCTGCCTAAAGGTGCCCTCTGTGCCAGGAGCCTGCAGGGATATCTTAGGACAGTACTGCCTGAAGGTGCCCTCTGTGCCAGGAACCTGCGGGGCTCTGTTAGGGCAGGGCTGCTGGAAGGTGTAATTTGTGCCAGGAGCCTGCAAGGCTATCTTAGGACAGTGATGCCTGAAGGTGCCCTTTGTGCCAGGGCTCTGAAGGGCTCTGTTAGGATAGTGACCCCACAAGGTGTCCTCTGTGCCAGGAGCCTGCAGGGCTCAGTTAGGACAGTGACCCCACAAGGTGCACTCTGAGCCAGGAAACTACAGGGCTCTGTTAGTGCAGTACTGCGCCAAGGTGCTCTCTGTGCCAGGAGCCTGCAGGGCTCCATTAGGACAGTACTGACAGTACTGTACCAAGGTGCCCTCTGTGCCAGGTGTAGGAAGGTAGCCTCTTTCTAGCCTTGTTACCCCCACTTTTGGCCTGTTTGTGAGTATATGTCAGGGTGTTTTTACTGTCTCACTGGGATCCTGCTAGCCAGGGCCCAGTGCTCATAGCAAAAACCCTATGTTGTCAGTATATTTGATATGTGTCACTGGGATCCTGCTAGCCAGGACCCCAGTGCTCATAGGTTTGGGGCCTATATGTGTCCCTGTGTGGTGCCTAACTGTATCACTGAGGCTCTGCTAACCAAAACCTCAGTGTTTATGCACTCTCTGCTTTCTAAAATTGTCACTACAGGCTAGTGACTAATTTTACCAATTCTCATTGGCACACTGGAACACCCATATGATTCCCTAGTATATGGTACCTAGGTACCCAGGGTATTGGGGTTCCAGGAGATCCCTATGGGCTGCAGCATTTCTTTTGCCACCCATAGGGAGCTCAGACAATTCTTACACAGGTCTGCCACTGCAGCCTGAGTGAAATAATGTCCATGTTATTTCACAGCCATTTTTCACTGCAAATAAGTAACTTATAAGTCACCTATATGTCTAACCCTCACTTGGTGAAGGTTAGGTGCCACGTTACTTAGTGTGTGGGCACCCTGGCACTAGCCAAGGTGCCCCCACATTGTTAAGGGCAAATTCCCCGCACTTTGTGAGTGCGGTGCACCATTGCACGCGTGCACTGCATATAGGTCACTTACCTATATGTAGCTTCAAAATCGTAACTCCGAACATGGCCATGTAACATGTCTAGGATCATGGAATTGTCACCCCTAGCACAGAACCCTGGTACTGCCAAACTGCCTTTCCAGGGTCTCCATTGCAGCTGCTGCTGCTGCCAACCCCTCAGAAAGGTTTCTGCCCCCTGGGGTCTGGATAGCCCAGTCCCAGGAAGGATTTCCTCTGAGAGGCGGTGTTACACCCTATCCCTTTGGGAAATAGGTGTGAAGGGCTGGGGAGGAGTAGCCTCCCCCAGCCTCTGGAAATGCTTTGATGGGCACAGATAGTGCCCATCTCTGCATAAGCCAGTCTATACCGGTTCAGGGATCCCCCAGCCCTGCTCTGGTGCGAAACTGGACAAAGGAAAGGGGAGTGACCACTCCCCTGACCAGTACCTCCCAGGGGAGGTGCCCAGAGCTCCTCCAGTGTGCCCCAGACCTCTGCCATCTTGGATTCAGAGGTGTTGGGGCACAATGGACAGCTCTGAGTGGCCAGTGCCAGCAGGTGACGTCAGAGACCCCTCCTGATAGGTGCTTACCTCTTTCAGTAGCCAAGCCTCCTTTCTTAGTAGCCAAACCTCCTTTTCTGGCTATTTAGGGTCTCTCCTCTGGGCTGTTCCTCAGATAACGAATGCAAGAGCTCACCAGAGTTCCTCTGCATCTCCCTCTTCGACTTCTGCCAAGGATCGACCTCTGACTGCTCCAGGACGCCTGCAAAACCGCAACAAAGTAGCAAGACGACTACCAGCAACATTGTAGCGCCTCATCCTGCCGGCTTTCTCGACTGTTTCCTGGTGGTGCATGCTCTGAGGGCTGTCTGCCTTCACCCTGCACTGGAAGCCAAGAAGAAATCTCCAGTCGGCCAACGGAATCTTCCCCCTGCTAACGCAGGCCCCAATCTTCTGCATCACTGGTCATCTGGGTCCCCTCTCATCCTGACGAGCATGGTCCCTGGAAAACAGGAACTGGGTCCAAGTGTCTCCCCCAGTCCAGTGGCCCCTCTGTCCAAAGTTGGTGGAGGTAAGTCCTTGCCACCCCACGCCAGACAGCAAAACTGTGTCCTACGTTATTTGCAGCTGCTCTGGCTTCTGTGCACTTTTCCAAGGATTCCTTTGTGCACGTCCTAGCCTGGGTCCCTAGCACTCCATCCTGCAGTGTTCAACCCGCTGAGTTGGGCTCCGACGTCGTGAGACCCTCCTTTGTGGCTCTGAGTTGACCACTGTCCTCAGATCTTCTAAGTGCCTGTTCTGGTACTTCTGCGGGTGCTGCCTGCTTCTGCGGGGGCTCTCTGAGTTGCTGAGCGCCTCCTCTGTCTCCTTCTCCAAGGGGCAACATTCTGGTCCTTCCTGGTCCCCAGCAACACCCAAAATCCTTAATCACAACTCTTGCAGCTAGCAAGGCTTGTTTGCGGTATTTCTGCCTGGAAACACTTCTGCAACCTCCAGCACACATTGGGACATCTTCCTTCCAAAGGAGAAGTTCCTAGCCCTTTTTGTTGTTGCAGAATCTTTGGCTTCTTCCACCCAGAGGCAGCCCTTTTTGCACCTTCATCTGGGGTTTTCTGGGCTCCTGCCCCCCCATACACTTTCATGACTCTTGGACTTGGTCCCCTTCCTTTACAGGTTCTCAGGTCCAGGAATCCATCTTCAGTATTTTGCTGGTGCTTGTGGTTCTTGCAGAATCCCCTATCACAACAGTTCTGTCTTTCTGGGGTAGTAGGGTAACTTTACTCCTACTTTTCTGGGTCTTGGGGTGGGGTATCTTGGACACCCTTACTGTTTTCTCACAGTCTCAGTGAGCATCTACAACCTCCCATAGGTCTAGGGTCCATTCGTGATTCACATTCAATTTTTGGAGTATATGGTTTGTGTTGCCCCTAGACCTATGTTCACCTATTGCATCCTATTGTGATTCTACATAGTTTGCACTACTTTTCTTACTGTTACTTACCTGTTCTGGGTTTGTGTACATATAATTTGTGTATATTACTTACCTCCTAAGTGAGGGTATCCTCTGAGATACTTTTGGCATATTGTCACTAAAATAAAGTACCTTTATTTTTAGTAACTCTGAGTATTGTGTTTTCTTATGATATTGTGCATATGACACCAGTGGTATAGTAGGAGCTTTGCATGTCTCCTAGTTCAGCCTAAGCTGCTTTGCCATAGCTACCTTCTATCAGCCTAAACTGCTAGAAACACCTCTTCTACACTAATAAGGGATAACTGGACCTGGCACAGGGTGTAAGTACTACAAGGTACCCACTATGAGCCAGGCCAGCCTCCTACACCAGGATCCTGCAGGGCTCTGTTCGAACAGTGATGCCTGATGGTGCCCTCTGTGCCAGGAGCCTGCAGGGCTCTGCTAGGACAATGATACCTGATGGTGCCCTCTGTGCCAGGATCCTGCAGGGCTCTGTTAGTACCTGATGGTGCCCTCTGTGCCAGGAGCCTGCAGGGCTCTGTTAGAACAGTGATACCTGATGGTGCCCTCTGTGCCAGGAGCCTGCAGGGCTCTGTTAGGACAGTGATACCACAAGGTGTCCTCTGTGCCAGGAGCCTGCAGTGCACTGTTAGGACAGTACTGCACCAAGGTGCCCTCGTGCCAGGGGCCTGCAGGCCTCTGTTAGGACAGTGATACCTGATGGTGCCCTCTGTGCCAGGAGCCTGCAGTGCACTGTTAGGACAGTACTGCACCAAGGTGCCCTCTGTGCCAGGGGCCTGCAGGCCTCTGTTAGGACAGTGATACCTGATGGTGCCCTCTGTGCCAGGAGTCTGAAGGGCTCTGTTAGGACAGTGATACCATAAGGTGCCCTCTGTGCCAGGAGCCTGCAGGGCTCTGTTAGGACAGTGATACCATAAGGTGCCCTCTGTGCCAGGGGCCTGCAGGGCTCTGTTAGGACAGTGATACCATAAGGTGCCCTCTGTGCCAGGAGCCTGCAGGGCTCTGTTAGGACAGTGATGCGTAAGGCGTCCTCTGTGCCAGGAGCGTGCAGGGCTTTAAGTGGGATGAAAATAACTTGAGGGTCTCTTATTTGGGCGTGGCTGATATAATTAAGGGCGTGGCTTAAAAACACATCAGATAAAAATCTGTGCATATCATAGTGCGCCCGACTGGTATTTTCTGCTTCTTTCTGGCATTGTATTCAGATACATAATATAAGTAACATGACACCTACAACAAGCCAGAACTATTGACTTTGTCAATGGCTGTTAGTTGCATAAGATAAGTAAGCAACGGCTAAGATTTTGTTGCATAAAAGATTGAAAATGCTTCTCTGAAATGAGGTGTCTCTTTGAAGCTGCATGAAGGGCAGGGGGGGGGCTGGCGGCAGAGGTAAGATTGTTTTTCACCCTGAGGGTGAGGGGCAGTAGTGCAGGCCCCTTCTCAGCACCTGCTTTTTAGAACTACCGGTGCTGAGCACCGGCAGGACCCGGCCCACGTAAAGCCCCGCGTCTGTGCCAGGAGCCCTGGTGCTGCCCGTGTTGCTTCAAGGAGCCAGGTGTGGGCTCCAGCGTTGAGACTGAGACAGCAGAGTCCGTCCACAGAGACTAGGGGGTGCACGAGAAGGGGTGCAGCGAGAGGGATGGACACCCCCAGGCCAGGGGTTGACAGGTGCTGTGCTCTCTGGCTACCGGCCCTCCCTCCCCAGCTCTGCTGCACACACACGGGCTCTCTCTCTCTCTCTCTCTCTTCACTCATCTCTCTCTCTCTCTCTCTTCTCTCTCTCTCATCTATCTCTCTCTATCTCTCTCTCTCTCTCCTCTCATCTCTCTCTCTCTCTCTCTCTCTCTCTCTCTCTTCACTCATCTGTCTCTCTCTATCTCTCTCTCTCTCTCTCTCTTCACTCATCTCTCTCTCTCTCTTCTCTCTCTCTCTATCTATCTCTCTCTATCTCTCTCTCTCTCATCCTCTCATCTCTCTCTCTCTCTCTCTCTCTCTCTCTCTCTCTCTTCTCTCATCTTCTCTCTCATCTCTCTCTCTCTCTCTCTCACTCTTCTCTCTCTCTCTCTCTCACTCATCTCTCTCTCTCTCTCTCTCTCTCTCCTCTCTCATCTCTCTCTCTCTCTCGTCTCTCTCTCTCTCTCATCTCTCTCTCTCTCTCTCTCTCTCTCTCTCTCTCTCTCTCTCTCTCTCTCTCTCTCTCTCTCTTCTCTCTCTCTCTCTCTCTCTCTCTCTCTTCACTCATCTCTCTCTATCTCTCTCTCCCTCTCCTCTCATCTATCTCTCTCTATCTCTCTCTCTCTCTCCTCTCATCTCTCTCTCTCTCTCTCATCTCTCTCTCTCTCTCTCTCTCTCTCTCTCTCCTTCACATCATCTCTCTCTATCTCTCTCTCTCTCTCCTCTCATCTATCTCTCTCTATCTCTCTCTCTCTCTCCTCTCATCTCTCTCTCTCTCTCTCTCTCTCTCTCTCTTCACTCATCTCTCTCTCTCTCTTCTCTCTCTCTCATCT